>NC_136895.1:30709740-31249740 GCF_949152265.1 Phoxinus phoxinus | reverse complement strand
ACTGGTTGAATTGCGTGTGTCTCACGGCCAATGCGTGAGACTTGAGAATCCTGGCTGCTGAGTCTGTAGCCATCTTTAAAAAACTGCTGAAGACCTATCTTTTTCGACAGCACTTGATCCAGTAACACTAACTCTTTCTCCTCTATTCTATCTTTATATAAAAATAAATAAAAAACTGCGTTAGATTGAACTGCGAAGGGTCATAGCACTTACATACGTTTAATTGCTTCTATTGCTCTCATTTGTAAGTCGCTTTGGATAAAAGCGTCAGCTAAATTAATAAATGTATATGTAAACAAACAAAACAAACCCTGACAATTGATAAAATAACAGACTTGATAATCCTAATTGATGATTAGATAATTCCAATTGAAAGATTTTCCTTTCAATAAAATATTTGCAATAGATTTATAAAAGGTGTTTTTCTGTATGTTTGGCATGGGTTTTTGTTGCATTTACACTGTTCTGTCCACCAAGGGTCACTGTGGAAGACGGGTGTCGCAGTGTTTCGAAGCCTCGACACAATACGGCACATTTGCTTTAACTGTTTCAGTGTTTCCCGAAGCCTCGATCTGCCCACCCCTACTGCAAGGTAATAGAAACTTGCCCGCCCAGAAAGTTAGTAAAGACACGTTAAAATAGTCCAAGTGACTACAGCGGCTCAACCTCACGTTTATCAAGCGACGAAAATACTTTCTGTGTGCAAAAATAACGACTTTATTCAACTCTTCATTTTCTTCTCTGTGGTTCTCCGAGTTCACGTAGTGCTAGAACTTAAAGGGATAGTTCACTTTTAAATAAAATGTTGGTATGTTTTAGCTTACCTCAAGGGCATCCAAGATGTAGGTGTCTTTTTTTCCGCAGTAGTTTCAATTTTGATATTTTTAGGTCAAACCGTTCTTGTCTGTCAGTCATATCATGCAGGTCTATGGTCACTGTCTCAAAGAGCATAGAGTCCAAATTAAAACAATTCCCCATCGTCCAAATTAAACAATTCCCCATCGTAAGTACACATTGATGGCCTAAGACACGAAACGAGCGGTTTGTGTGAGAAAACGAACGGTATTTATATAGTTTTTACCTCTTGTAACACAGCCACGTCCAAGTGATCTGAGGGCGCGGGCGCTTCCACAAATCGCTCTTTCGTGTCTTAGACCATCAATGTGTACTAACGATGGGTAATTGTTTAATTTGGACAATGGGGAATTGTTTTAATTTGGACTCTGTGCATGCTCCAGTCCAGCAAGTGGCGACAGGTATCAAAACATTGTGGTGGTGATTAGATGAGATATGTGGTGACGTCACAATCGTGTTGCATTGTGGGACATATAGGTGAAGTGTACATATGAAGTAGACTCGCTCCCTCGGTCAAAATCGAGGGAACGAGGGTCTGTCCATATAAGACTCATTCCAGAATTGCTGGTACATTTTATGTAGAGAAAGAAAACAAAAAATTTAATTTTTATTTTCATAGAATGCACTTTAAATTCAACATTTTCAACAAATTCACAAGAACGAAAGAAAAATGTTGCTCTGTTGGAAAGAATATTTACGTTTCTTACAACTTTTTACAGATATTACAGAAATGGTTTCCCTCCAATGTGGATCCTCTCATGTGTTTTCAGGTTCTCTGACTGATTTAATCTCTTGTCGCAGTGTGAACATTTGTAAGGTTTCTCTCCAGTGTGGTTCCTCCTGTGTTTTTTCCAAGCACCCTGACAGATTGAATTTCTTGTCCCAGTGTGAACACTTAAGGTTTCACTCCAGTGTGAATTCTCTCGTGTTTCTTAAGGGATCCTGAATGACTGAATCTCTTGTCGCAGTGTGAACACTTGTAAGGTTTCTCTCCAGTGTGGATCCTCTCGTGTGTTTTCAGGGATCCTGAATGACTGAATCTCTTATCGCAGTGTGAACACTTGTAAGGTTTCTCTCCAGTGTGGATCCTCTCGTGTGATTTCAGTTGTCCTGAATCACTGAATCTCTTGTCGCAGTGTGAACACATGTAAGGTTTCTCTCCAGTGTGAATTCTCTCGTGTTTCTTAAGGGATCCTGACTGACTGAATCTCTTGTCGCAGTGTGAACACTTGTAAGGTTTCTCTCCAGTGTGGATCCTCTCGTGTGTTTTCAGGGCTCCTGAATGACTGAATCTCTTATCGCAGTGTGAACACTTGTAAGGTTTCTCTCCAGTGTGGATCCTCTCGTGTGATTCCAGTTGTCCTGACTGACTGAATCTCTTGTCGCAGTGTGAACACTTGTAAGGTTTCTCTCCCGTGTGGATCCTCTCGTGTGTTTTCAGGGCTCCTGAATGACTGAATCTCTTATCGCAGTGTGAACACTTGTAAGGTTTCTCTCCAGTGTGAGTCCTCTGATGGGTTTTAAGTTCAGTGTATGTCGGAAATAACTTCCAGCACTCAAAGCACGCATGATCCTGCACAACAGCATGTCTTTTCATATGCGCTTTAAAAGAGTTCAGCTTAAAACTCTTTCCGCAAGAAGGACACACGTGAGGCTTCTCCTTCATATGAGCGAACCGGTGTCTTTTTAGATAATTCACCGAAGCAAACGTTTTACTGCACTGATCGCAGCTGAATGACTTTCTTCCAGCGTGAGTCTCTAGATGAGCTTTCAGACAACGACTTAATCTGAAACTCTTTCCGCACTGATCGCATTTGTGCGGCTTTTCTCCACTGTGAATTGTCATGTGAGCTTTGAGTGTATTTTTCTGGGCAAATCTCATCCCACACAGATTGCAGGTGAAGAGCCTCTCTCCAGAGTGAACTTTCGTGTGACGCCTCAGCTTTTTTTCAGATGTGAAACTCTTCCCGCACTCGTCACATGTGAACTCTCTGTCTTCAGCATGAGTTCTTATGTGCTCGTTCAGGCTTTGTTTACATGCAAAACCGTTTCCACACGAGTCACATGTTAACAGTTTCTCTTTAGAATGAGTGATCATGTGCTCCCTAAGACTTCTTTTATATGCGAAACTCTTTCCACACCGAGGGCAGGCGAACGACTTCTTTGCTTCTTGTCTTTTTTCTTTTTCCACTCGGTCTAAAATAACCATAATAAATCATCAAATTAAATGTATAGCGAAATGTATTAATGAATACAGGAATAAACACCAACCTCTTTGTTCTTCAGTGTGTTCCATTCTGCAGTGTTCTGGATCTCTCCTGTTCTCACTGTCCTTCAATAAACTCTGTCTTTGCAGATTTCAGCTCTTCCTGATGTTTTGATACTCGTTGCGATGAGGTTCAAGGGTTGGAAGAAAGAAGACCGGGTCGGCGTGACTGGGACAACTTCAAAAAAACAACAAACAAAAGTCACACACAAAGCGCATTCACTGTAGACTCGCTACAGCACAGACAACAGTTCACAGACAGGTTCTGTCAGTCTTTCCAGCAGGTTGCACAGACACTCCTTTCGACAGTGACCATTAGCGACAGAATGTGGGCGTGTCAAGCAACGCAAGACATGCGACAACAGTTCAGAAATTTCAACTTTATGCAAATGAGAAGCGATTTTCGCGAGCGACAACCAATAGGAAAGAAGACTTTCAGTGGAGCTGACGACACAGTCTCGAGTGCAGGCAAGACAGAAGAGTTCGAGGGCGATTTCACTGTTTTATATGATTTGACTGTAATCACATACAGTGGGGACAAGAAGTATTTGATACACTGCCGATTTTGCAGGTTTTCCCACTTACAAAGCATGTAGAAGTCTGTAATTTTTATCATAGGTACTCTTCAACTGTGAGTGACAAAAATCCAGAAAATCAGATTGTATGATTTTTAAGTAATTCATTTGCATTTTATTGCATGACATAAGTATTTGATACATCAGAAAAGCAGAACTTAATATTTGGTACAGAAACCTTTGTTTGCAATTACAGAGATCATACGTTTCCTGTAGTTCTTGACCAGGTTTGCACACACTGGGGATTATGGCCCACTCCTCCATACACACCTTCTCCAGATCCTTTCAGCTCCTCCAAAGATTTCCTATTGGGTTCAGGTCTTGAGACTGGCTAGGCAACTCCAGGACCTTGAGATGCTTCTTACGGAGCCACTGCTCAGTTGCCCTGGCTGTGTGTTTCGGGTCGTTGTCATGCTGGAAGACCCAGCCACGACCCATCTTCAATGCTCTTACTGAGGGAAGGAGATTGTTGGCCAAGATTGTTGGATGGCGATACACGGCCCCATCCGTCCTCCCCTCGATACGGTGCAGTCGTCTTGTCCCCGTTGCAGAAGAGCATCCTCAAAGAATGTTTCCACCTCCATGCTTCACGGTTGGGATGGTGTTAGTGGGGTTGTACTCATCCTTCTTCTTCCTCCAAACACGGCGAGTGGAGTTTAGACCAAAAAGCTCTATTTTTGTCTCATCAGACCACATGACCTTCTCCCATTCCTCCACTGGATCATCCAGATGGTCATTGGCAAACTTCAGACGGGCCTGGACATGCGCTGGCTTGAGCAGGGGGACCTTGCGTGCGCTGCAGGATTTTAATCCATGACGGCGTAGTGTGTTACTAATGGTTTTCTGTGAGACTGTGGTCCCAGCTCTCTTCAGGTCACTGACCAGGTCCTGCCGTGTAGTTCTGGGCTGACCCCTCACCTTCCTCATGATCATTGATGCCACACGAGGTGAAATCTTGCATGGTGCCCCAGACCGAGGGAGATTGACCCGTCATCTTGAACTTCTTCCATTTTCTAATAATTGCGGCAACAGTTGTTGCTTCTCACCAAGCTGATGCCTATTGTCCTGTAGCCCATCCAGCCTTGTGCAGGTCTACAGTTTTATCCCTGATGTCCTCACACAGCTCTCTGGTCTTGGCCATTGTGGAGAGGCTGGAGTCTGTTTGATTGAGTGTGTGGACAGGAGTCTGTTTGATTGAGTGTGTGGATAGGTGTCTGTTTGATTGAGTGTGTGGATAGGTGTCTGTTTGATTGAGTGTGTGGACAGGTGTCTGTTTGATTGAGTGTGTGGACGGGTGTCTGTTTGATTGAGTGTGTGGACGGGTGTCTGTTTGATTGAGTGTGTGGACAGGTGTCTGTTTGATTGAGTGTGTGGACAGGTGTCTGTTTGATTGAGTGTGTGGACAGGTGTCTGTTTGATTGAGTGTGTGGACGGGTGTCTGTTTGATTGAGTGTGTGGACAGGTGTCTGTTTGATTGAGTGTGTGGACAGGTGTCTGTTTGATTGAGTGTGTGGACGGGTGTCTGTTTGATTGAGTGTGTGGACAGGTGTCTGTTTGATTTAGTGTGTGGACAGGTGTCTGTTTGATTGAGTGTGTGGACAGGTGTCTGTTTGATTGAGTGTGTGGACAGGTGTCTGTTTGATTCAGTGTGTGGACAGGTGTCTGTTTGATCGAGTGTGCGGACAGGTGTCTGTTTGATTGAGTGTGTGGACAGGTGTCTGTTTGATTGAGTGTGTGGACAGGTGTCTGTTTGATCAAGTGTGTGGACGGGTGTCTGTTTGATTGAGTGTGTGGACAGGTGTCTGTTTGATTGAGTGTGTGGACAGGTGTCTGTTTGATTGAGTGTGTGGACAGGTGTCTGTTTGATTGAGTGTGTGGATAGGAGTCTGTTTGATTGAGTGTGTGGACAGGTGTCTGTTTGATTGAGTGTGTGGACGGGTGTCTGTTTGATTGAGTGTGTGGACGGGTGTCTGTTTGATTGAGTGTGTGGACGGGTGTCTGTTTGATTGAGTGTGTGGACGGGTGTCTGTTTGATTGAGTGTGTGGACGGGTGTCTGTTTGATTGAGTGTGTGGACAGGAGTCTGTTTGATTGAGTGTGTGGACAGGTGTCTGTTTGATTGAGTGTGTGGACGGGTGTCTGTTTGATCGAGTGTGTGGACGGGTGTCTGTTTGATTTAGTGTGTGGACAGGTGTCTGTTTGATCGAGTGTGTGGACAGGTGTCTGTTTGATTGAGTGTGTGGACAGGTGTCTGTTTGATTCAGTGTGTGGACAGGTGTCTGTTTGATCGAGTGTGCGGACAGGTGTCTGTTTGATTGAGTGTGTGGACAGGTGTCTGTTTGATTGAGTGTGTGGACAGGTGTCTGTTTGATTGAGTGTGTGGACAGGTGTCTGTTTGATCAAGTGTGTGGACGGGTGTCTGTTTGATTGAGTGTGTGGACAGGTGTCTGTTTGATTGAGTGTGTGGACAGGTGTCTGTTTGATTGAGTGTGTGGACAGGTGTCTGTTTGATTGAGTGTGTGGACGGGTGTCTGTTTGATTGAGTGTGTGGACGGGTGTCTGTTTGATTGAGTGTGTGGACGGGTGTCTGTTTGATTGAGTGTGTGGACGGGTGTCTGTTTGATTGAGTGTGTGGACAGGAGTCTGTTTGATTGAGTGTGTGGACAGGTGTCTGTTTGATTGAGTGTGTGGACGGGTGTCTGTTTGATCGAGTGTGTGGACGGGTGTCTGTTTGATTTAGTGTGTGGACAGGTGTCTGTTTGATCGAGTGTGTGGACAGGTGTCTGTTTGATTGAGTGTGTGGACAGGTGTCTGTTTGATTCAGTGTGTGGACAGGTGTCTGTTTGATCGAGTGTGCGGACAGGTGTCTGTTTGATTGAGTGTGTGGACAGGTGTCTGTTTGATTGAGTGTGTGGACAGGTGTCTGTTTGATTGAGTGTGTGGACAGGTGTCTGTTTGATCAAGTGTGTGGACGGGTGTCTGTTTGATTGAGTGTGTGGACAGGTGTCTGTTTGATTGAGTGTGTGGACAGGTGTCTGTTTGATTGAGTGTGTGGACAGGTGTCTGTTTGATTGAGTGTGTGGACAGGTGTCTGTTTGATTGAGTGTGTGGACAGGTGTCTGTTTGATCAAGTGTGTGGACGGGTGTCTGTTTGATCAAGTGTGTGGACAGGTGTCTGTTTGATTGAGTGTGTGGACAGGTGTCTGTTTGATTGAGTGTGTGGACAGGTGTCTGTTTGATCAAGTGTGTGGACAGGTGTCTGTTTGATTGAGTGTGTGGACAGGAGTCTGTTTGATTGAGTGTGTGGACAGGTGTCTGTTTGATCGAGTGTGCGGACAGGTGTCTGTTTGATCGAGTGTGTGGACAGGAGTCTGTTTGATTGAGTGTGTGGACAGGTGTCTGTTTGATTGAGTGTGTGGACAGGTGTCTGTTTGATCGAGTGTGTGGACAGGTGTCTGTTTGATCGAGTGTGTGGACAGGTGTCTGTTTGATTGAGTGTGTGGACAGGTGTCTGTTTGATTCAGTGTGTGGACAGGTGTCTGTTTGATTGAGTGTGTGGACAGGTGTCTGTTTGATTGAGTGTGTGGACGGGTGTCTGTTTGATTTAGTGTGTGGACAGGTGTCTGTTTGATTGAGTGTGTGGACAGGTGTCTGTTTGATTGAGTGTGTGGACAGGTGTCTGTTTGATTCAGTGTGTGGACAGGTGTCTGTTTGATCGAGTGTGCGGACAGGTGTCTGTTTGATTGAGTGTGTGGACAGGTGTCTGTTTGATTGAGTGTGTGGACAGGTGTCTGTTTGATCAAGTGTGTGGACGGGTGTCTGTTTGATTGAGTGTGTGGACAGGTGTCTGTTTGATTGAGTGTGTGGACAGGTGTCTGTTTGATTGAGTGTGTGGACAGGTGTCTGTTTGATTGAGTGTGTGGACAGGTGTCTGTTTGATTCAGTGTGTGGACAGGTGTCTGTTTGATTGAGTGTGTGGACAGGTGTCTGTTTGATCAAGTGTGTGGACGGGTGTCTGTTTGATTTAGTGTGTGAAAAGGTGTCTGTTTGATTGAGTGTGTGGACAGGTGTCTGTTTGATTGAGTGTGTGGACAGGTGTCTGTTTGATTGAGTGTGTGGACAGGTGTCTGTTTGATTCAGTGTGTGGACAGGTGTCTGTTTGATCGAGTGTGCGGACAGGTGTCTGTTTGATTGAGTGTGTGGACAGGTGTCTGTTTGATTGAGTGTGTGGACAGGTGTCTGTTTGATCAAGTGTGTGGACGGGTGTCTGTTTGATTGAGTGTGTGGACAGGTGTCTGTTTGATTGAGTGTGTGGACAGGTGTCTGTTTGATTGAGTGTGTGGACAGGTGTCTGTTTGATTGAGTGTGTGGACAGGTGTCTGTTTGATTGAGTGTGTGGACAGGTGTCTGTTTGATCAAGTGTGTGGACGGGTGTCTGTTTGATCAAGTGTGTGGACAGGTGTCTGTTTGATCAAGTGTGTGGACAGGTGTCTGTTTGATTGAGTGTGTGGACAGGTGTCTGTTTGATTGAGTGTGTGGACAGGTGTCTGTTTGATTTAGTGTGTGGACAGGTGTCTGTTTGATCGAGTGTGCGGACAGGTGTCTGTTTGATCGAGTGTGTGGACAGGAGTCTGTTTGATTGAGTGTGTGGACAGGTGTCTGTTTGATTGAGTGTGTGGACGGGTGTCTGTTTGATCGAGTGTGTGGACGGGTGTCTGTTTGATTGAGTGTGTGGACGGGTGTCTGTTTGATTGAGTGTGTGGACAGGTGTCTGTTTGATTGAGTGTGTGGACAGGTGTCTGTTTGATCGAGTGTGTGGACGGGTGTCTGTTTGATTGAGTGTGTGGACGGGTGTCTGTTTGATCGAGTGTGTGGACGGGTGTCTGTTTGATTGAGTGTGTGGACGGGTGTCTGTTTGATTGAGTGTGTGGACGGGTGTCTGTTTGATTGAGTGTGTGGACGGGTGTCTGTTTGATTGAGTGTGTGGACGGGTGTCTGTTTGATTGAGTGTGTGGACGGGTGTCTGTTTGATTGAGTGTGTGGACAGGTGTCTGTTTGATCGAGTGTGCGGACAGGTGTCTGTTTGATTGAGTGTGTGGACAGGTGTCTGTTTGATTGAGTGTGTGGACAGGTGTCTGTTTGATTGAGTGTGTGGACAGGTGTCTTTTATACAGGTAACGAGTTCAAACAGGTAATGAGTGGAGAACAGGAGGGCTTCTTAAAGAAAAACTAACAGGTCTGTGAGAGCCGGAATTCTTACTGGTTGGTAGGTGGTGAAATACTTATGTCATGCAATAAAATGCAAATTAATCATTTAAACATCATACAATGTAAATTTTCTGGATTTCTGAGTAGGAAAACCAGCAAAATCGGCAGTGTATCAAATACTTGTACTCCCCACTGTACAAGTGAAAATCGAAAAATTTGAATATCGTGCAAAAGTCCATTTATTTGTAATTCAACTTAAAAGCTGAAACTAATATATTATAGACTCATTACATGCAAAGTTAAATATTTTCAAGCCTTTAATTGTTATAATTTTGATGATTATGGCTTACAGCTTATGAAAACCTAAACATTTTCTGAGATTTTGAATTTGGTGTTTTCATAAGCTGTAAGCCATAATCATCAAAATTATAACAAACAGCCTCAAGTAGAGATGTTCCGATACCCTTTTTCCCTTCCTGATACCTGGACTCAGGGTATCGGCCAATAACGAGAAGTGATCCGATACCTGGGTGTGTATCTATACAGCTGCAATTCATACTAGCCCTGTATGAATTGATATAATTATTTTATGGTGTGCTTCAGACTTATCCCTTAATAAAACATGAACAAATACATCCAGTGAACTAGAGTATTTTTATTATCTGACATACATTTCACAGTAGTATATTATTGAAATATAGTATATAATATTATTAAGTGAAAAAGAACTTCAAATGCAGCCACAAATCTAATAGGCCTACTGTAAACTGAAAAAGGTTTACAATATAACTGTATAAAAAACAGTGCAACAAATAAATCTAGGAATCTAAAAAATTATATATAAATAATACAAGGAAAAAATCTCGATCATTTTGTCGGTTATATTGCCAAACAGCGGACATACTGCAAGCACGCGCGTTTTAATTTCTTCGTCGCTACTCTAAACTAGGGCTGTCACTTTACGTTCGAAAATCGATTGCACAATTGATCGGACCAACCAACACAGGTTTCGAAAACGAAAATAGGGAATCGATTTTAACGGCTTTCAGGACGCGGAATGCGCGGTGCTGGCCGCTGGGTTCAGTGTTGCCCTTCAGATACAACGCGTTTTGCGCGATTGAACTTTGACCGCGGCGTGCGCACCACTTGGTCGACCCAGCAACAAAACGTCTCGCGCGGCACAAGCCATTGAAATTAATGGGTTTCATAGCGCCGCAAATGCCACGTCCTGTCTGAAAGGCGCTTTCTCTCAGAGCGCGTCACGATACGCCCGCAGCGAACGCGCGTCACACAGCAACTGCAGGTTCTGATAAACACACATTACAGCAAATTATAGCCTACTTCTGCATAAGGTGTCGCCAGTATTTAGAACATTTCAAGCATAGGCTACAGTACAGATAGCTTACAGACTCGGCCTACAGGCTATGTCGTCTACATAGGTGAAATTTGTTTGACGTTTCTAATCGTGAACATGTTAAAGCCTGCAGTAATGTTTTTCACTGATGTTATGGCAGTCCACTCTGCTTTTCGAGAATGTTACACTCCTGTTTGTCATTGTACAAGAAATTTCATGCCAATAAATCATCAGAAATATTGTGCGTCTCAAGCGCCCTCTTTACGTTCATCCTAATGCCTGTTAGTTGTCCGTGGATTGGCCTATATTTGGCGTGGAAAATGGAAACGTCTTTAGACATGGAAAATCGATTTTACAACCGACTCAATGAACACTTACAACTGAGGACTACAGCAAGCGAGTCATCGTGAAGAGAAGTGCTCAAAATACAAAGTTCAACTTCAGGCATTGCTCAGAGTAGCATAAGCCAGACAAGGCAGGATTAAAGGAATATATATCATTTGTTTTTATGTTAAGTGCTCGCGGAAGAGATGAGTTTTCAGTTGACTTTTGAATGTTGTCAGGGATTCTGCACTCCGGATCAAGCTGAGAAGACTTGATCTCCGATTTGCAGCGTTAAGCAAAGCTAGCGTGCAAAACTATGTATTGTTTAAGAAAATGGTGTCGAATCAGTGCATGGGTACAAGTACTCGCCGATACTATTTGTATTGGTATCAGCGGCATCAAGCCTAAAGGCTTGAAATATCTCACTTTGCATGTAATGAGTCTATATAATATATTACTTTCACCTTTTAAGTTGAATTACAGAAATAAATGGACTTTTGCACCATATTCAAATTTTTACGAGTTTCACCTGTACATGGATAGAATAAAATGATGCATGGAAAAGAAACTGTTGATAGTCGCAGTGAGTTTAATTCAAACGTTTAAGTTTTGTAATTTTCTGAGTTTATTTTTCAGTTTCCAATGCATTATATTGATTATTAGGGACAAGAAAAATGATTATTTGTCAAATTCCAATTACATTTTAGTAATTTATGACTGATGATTGATCAAACGTTAATCTAGTAAATGATTGAATCCACTGAACACAGCTGTGGTGATATAAAAACACTCTCCCAACAGCATACTGTTACTTTTGAGCCTAATTCCTAGTCAAATTAAAATGATATAGTATACATCACTTGTGATGGTATTTTGTATAGGTTTGGCCAGACGTGCAGTCTACCCAAAATTTCATATCACAATTTCACAATTTTAAGATGTAGGCTACTTTTGAGAACTGAAACTATGGATCTATTTGCACAATTTAACACAGTATTGCATTAAACAATCAGTTGTCAAACCCTGAGTTACATTTTAAAACACTGCACAGTCGTCAGTGTATAAATAAATTATACATTGATTCTTATAAAAGCTACTTAAGTTATTCAGTCCAGAGAATTGAGTGATTGTGTCTTTAGCCCTATTCGGACGGAACTAGTTTAACATGGAGAGGTGGGGTAAAGTAATAATGACCAGAGCTTCTCTGTGATGTGTATCTCAGTGATCATCATTACGGACAATGTCAGTAAAGATTATGGCGACTTTTATCTTCTGTAAAAAGATCCTGAAAAATGACCTCAGGTGATGCTAATCCCGTACGAATAGACATATTTGTTTCCCGCACGACGCTTCAGTTAACAGTCATAAAGTTGAGATAAGATTTAAATAGCTAAACTAAACAGCTATTTTAGATAGTTTTAAACGAACAATAGAAACAATCAGTTTGCAAAGTATCCAAAGCTTAGCTTTGGGAAAGGAAATATAGCTACAGGTCAAGAGAAGCATACTGAGCCCAGGATGAGACCAGGATAACATTATTACAATGTATTTCTAATTAAAGGAACACTCCGACTTTTTGGACTTTAGCCTATTCAACTTATCCCCCAGAGTTAGATAAGTCCATACATACCTTTTTCATCTCCGTGCGTGCTATAAATCTGTTTGACGCACCCACCGCTAGCCTAGCTTAGCACAAAGACTGGATGTAAATGGTTGCAGCTAGCATACTAATCCAAATAAGTGACAAAATAACGCAAACATTTTCCTATTTTACATGTTGTGATTTGTATAGTCACAGAGTGTATAAAAAACAAAGTCATATGAGACACAGACATATTTTAACCGTATAAATACTGGGAACTATATTCTCTGAAGGCGAAGCACTGCTACTTGGGCGGAGTGATAACCGCAGCACCTGAGACGCGCTCTGAACGAACTCTCTGCTCTTCCATTCACATCCAGTCTTTGTGCTAAGCTAGGCTAGCGGTGGGTGCGTCAAACAGACTTATAGAGCGCGGGATCGTGACGTCGGCGGATCACAGTAGCGCAAGGCATTGTGGGACTTTAGGTCACGGAGGTTATGGGAGAAACGTAGAGTGGCGGTAATATTAGTATTTGCGGTAGTATATTGGTATATTTTAGAAGTAAGTTAGGCTAATTCAGTTCAGAAAAACGACAGAATGGTGAACATATATTGCATTACACTGTCATAATCGTTCTCACGATCGGCGTGGAAAAAAAAACAATGGAAATTAAGTCGCAGAGCTACTGTAAGACGGACAAACATCACCTTCAGCAACATTTCCCGACACATGTTCGTGTGTTCACGGCATTTTCACACAGGTAAGTTATCATTACAACACCTTTAACTGTTATGTGGTTAAAACTAGTAACAACACAACAACCGTAACATTAACTTCAATTACGAAGGAGTACTAACTTCGCAAAACTAAGTTAGCTGGCTGCATAGCTATAAAATTAAGCTATAAAGGAAGGAATCTCTATAACGTATGTAACTGTTACATTATATATCTGTAACCGTTCATCCGATCAATTTTACACTTGAGTGTGAAGTTATTTGGATGAGCAGGTATCCAGACAACTGCAAACACAGACTAATAAATCCTGTTTTGTTTTATCAGGCAAACCAGCCTATGAAATGCTGGAGTGTCATCCCGACTGGGTACCGTCATTACACCTTGGCCACACAGAAGTAAAAAAAAACACACACACACACAGCGTTTTAACCGGAGGACGAAGAGACCGCAAGCTGTACAGAGGTCACAGTGGATGAAGCTGCACCTCCAGATGAAGCTGCACAGAGTTTTATAAGCCTCCTTGAAATGTATTTTAACTGTTTTGATCTGTAAGGTGTCTTTAAATAAAATGTATTACAAAATGTATCACAAATAAAATGTATTATTATTATTATAAATGATGGAATAAATGATGGAAAACTGTCAATTCTAAATATTTTTATTTGTGTCACATAACATGAACTTAGTGCAATGCTGAAGTAAATATGGTAAGTAAATGAGTAATTATAACAGGACCTGCACAGTAACAATGTAGTGTAAATATAACTAGTACAATAAATAACAACTTGAACTTAGTGCAATGCTAAGTTGCACTAAATATGTTGCGAGGTAAATATGGTAAGTAAATTAGTAATTATAGAGATTTATAATTTCGGAACTGCTCAAATGTGTATGCGCTCACACCACAAACAAGGTAAGAAAACACGTCAGGAAATGTTGTTTGCGGTAGCTTGTTCAGGTCAGTCGACCACTCTTTGTGTTCGTACGGATCAAGCCCGTTAATTGCCTTTGTTTTGTCCAAGTAGCGCTTGGTAGATAACCTTGAGCTTTATCTTCGCACGGTCCATGTGTGTTTGTTTACCTTTTTCTTCTTCTCTACACAACCTCGTTTGGCAAACAAAGAATTACCGCCACCAGCTGCCTGCTCACTATTCTTTATTGTTGTTATTTATTATGCCAAATGTTCGTGTGCGTTTTTTCGCATTCGTGATTCGGTGGCTTTGAATTGTCAAAGAACCATTCAATCACACTTGCACACTGCCTCCGAAACTTTCGTCCGTCATAAAAAACATCGAAACGGGTTCGATTTTCTGCGTTTTTCGCATCCGTAACAAGCAGTATAAATGGTGTTTAGATGGTGCTTTGACAATTCAGAGCCACCGAATCACGAATACGAAAAACGCATACGAACATTTCGGACTCAGTGTGCAATGCCCTAGAGTTACAACAGCCGTGACCTAAAAGATGGCCGCCGCTACCCAGAATGCTTTGCGTCGTGACGTAGTTGCCCATTCTCTATAGCGCGCACTGAGATGAAAAAGGTATGTGTGGACTTATCTAACTCTGGGGGATAATGTGAATAGGCTAAAGTCCCAAAAAGTCGGAGTGTTCCTTTAACACCGATATACTGTATGTTTTTTTCCTGCTAATTACAGTGGATATAAGCTCAATTAAATAACAAAATCACCTATTAAACATATTTCCATTATTATTGTATAAATATAGGCTAGGCTATATTTGTGTACCTCGAATGTGTATAAATATTGGAATAACATCTATGCAAAATAATCCTTAAAACATTTATCATTTAAAACCTGATGTTTTGATGTGATGTGAACAATAATCATATTGTTGTATAATATCAAGAAAATGCAATTACCTGCCTCCTTGTTTATTGTAGATGCCTTTTTGTTACACATTTAGCCAATATATTGGATACAATGCATTGCATTCAATGTTGTTATTTATTATTGTTTGTAAAATATGGCTTATTGTTTAGGCATAGATGTACAGTAGGGAAAGTGGGGTGAGTTGTGCCAGTTTTTACTCAAAGTGACTTTAAAGTGAGGCCATGACAGTAATGCCTTCAACGTAAGGATGTACATATATTTCAGGATGTGGTGCATCCCTGAGAACAATAACTTTGGATCTGAAATAAATTGTTTCAGAAATATAGCTTTTGGGAAAAAAGTGGTCTCGTGGCACAACTTGCCCCTGGTGCGGGGTAAGTTGTGCCTTTGGGGGAATACGTTGGGGGTAAATTGTGCCAGTGATTTCTGAAGTAAAACAGAACATTTTAATGTTATGAACTGTAATGCTATATAAAAGCAAGACAAATGTAATACAAAATTACTAATTTAAGGTTTATTTAGATATTGTCACCCTATTAAACTGTTAGAATACCATAGCATGCGTTTTTCCAATATGGTAAATTTTGTATTGAACATAACTCTGGATCACAGTGTCACAGAGACAAGAGGGCGGGCTCATTTTACTCAGACGACCAATCAGTCTCTCAGGATCATTGTGAAGCTATCAAGCCACGCCCTAGCAACCATTTAGAGCACCATAGCAACACAATTTATGATATTTGTGAATCATTTCAGGCAAAAAGGCTGTGGCAATAGATGCCTTTTGGCATAGAACACTGTCTGTCAATTATGTAACATATAAGAATAAAGTGACTAGGCTAATTTCTAAACATCCTGTGATTTAGGCCACTTAAAAACTTAATAAAACTTCTCTTTAATAACATAGTGCAAACTCAAAACTGAAATCAGTGTTGGCTAAATTAAACAAATGGCAGGTACGCCTAAGTCAAACACTGATGATGAGGCATACCCATCTCCTCACTTCTCCAGATTATCCCCTGTGAGTATGTAGGTATAGGTGGTCTGGTTCTGGCACAACTTAACCCAGACCCTTTGGCACAAATCACCCCAGACCCACAAGTTTGAAAAACTAGCATGATCCAGCAGTTAAGAGCTAACTTTATGCTAACTGTATAGACTCATTGTATAGCATGCTAAAGCACTAAAACATGTGTGAAATGTTTTCAAACGTGTCTATACTTGTTCAGACACTACAATCAAAAAACCTTAATCATAGAAATTTTACTTTGAAAGGAAAAAAACTGTTTTTTGAGCTAAAATGTGTTTACACTCATGCCATGTGTCTCTCTTCTTTGGAGGATAAGTAAAATTGATTGCTTTTCAAAATTATGTGGTCAAATGACCAATTTCTCCTATGGTTTTCCAGAAACAAGGGGTGGAACTACTTCCCCCCTGGCACAACTCACCCCACTCTCCCCTAATTGGTTATTATGTAGATGTGGGTGTGCCAACCCACGAGGAAGGAGCAGAAAAGTGTGATTATGTGTGTGTGCTCACAGAAAGTACTGTGGTTCTACTCCCAGAACCTTAAATGAAATCAGCCATCTTGGTTGAGTTTACTGGAGTTCAAGGACATGAAGAGGTGGACAGCTTGCACCTGCAAGATGAAGTTTTATTTGCCTTTATATTTTTTTGTTTATTATAAAAAGAAAAGTAACCAATTAAAATAAATTTAATTTAGTACAAAAACTGCCTACTGAGACTTTATGATGCTGTAAGACTTTTAATAAGAACATACCACAGAGAAGTCTTCTGACCAAATATAAGTGATTTTAAAATGCTTATAATTTAGGTCAGACTCGACTTACTTTACCTAACCTGAGAATAATAAATAAATAAAGGTGTTAGGATAATAGTACACACCATAAAACATGGCGCCCAACGTGTAAGCGGCATTGATCCATCGACCCTTGGCCACGGTCGATCGAGCAATGCTTGCCCATTCGCTTCCGCACTCGTACGCTTGAGTCTTAAAAGTACGAACTTTGACAGCTAGTAAATCACCAACTAAAAGGCAACCTGTAAGACCCCCCCCAAAAAAAGGTTTTATAATCTGGAGGGATTATTTATAGACAGCCTAGAACGGGTTGAACGCGCGTAGAACAAATAACTTTATGAGCGAGAGAGCCGTAAAGATTGAGAAAGCTGTAAAAAGGAGAGACAGAAAAGTCTCGCACGGCTAGCCTCGGAGAGTGAGAGGCAGAGACGGGCTGAAGATAAGACCTGTTAGTGAAGGACGCTTCTCTTATGACAGGGAAAGCCCAGTAAAATCCAGCAATGTATATATTTAAGTTTATACATGAGGAGATTTTCATGTATTAAAAGGAAAATGAGCATTTTAGGCAGACACAACGGTTCTAGAAATGGAACGAGGCTCCTGTCTAAAGATAGACCAAAATGGTTAAAACTTAAAGGATAATTCCGGTATTTAACACCTTGAGTCTATATTGTAGTTTGTTTTGGATGAACAAGAGTGGTGGACAACATTTTTTTGACAATGGTTCCTCTCTCGAGTTTTTGACTATAATAGAATTGGCCATGGACCCATTTAACATTGGAGTCAATGGGCATGTCCGAAAATGTCATTAAAACAGCCAATAATGTTCGTTTACAAAAACTGTTAAACTCACCGAGTGGTTAGTGGTGTTCGTTGATGATTAGAAACAATATATCGTCGCAATATATGATTCCAATCCGTTTATTTTGCTATTAGTGGAACTATTTTTTCAGACACTTCACAACCGTGTAACTTCCGCTCAATGACGAATAAAACACGACCGAAACTGTATTTCGCAACACTTTTTGTTTCTGGAACATCAACTAACATCACTAATCACTCGGTGAGTTTAACAGTTTTGTAAACGAACATTATTGGCTGTTTTAATGACATTTTCGGACATGCCCATTGACTCCAATGTTAAATGGGTCCATGGCCAATTCTATTATAGTCAAAAACTCGAGAGAGGAACCATTGTCAAAAAAATGTTGTCCACCACTCTTGTTCATCCAAAACAAACTACAATATAGACTCAAGGTGTTAAATACCAGAATTATCCTTTAATATTGGGAAAGAGAGGTTTCAGAGTCCAGATAAAGAGATGGAAAAGGACTTTGGATGTTGACTATGCTAGTCTGAAATGTAACCCCCACATGAAGTTCAATGAAGAATAGTTTATAAGCAGAAGTATTAGAATTATAAATCAGTAAACAGGTAGTTAAAAATGACATAACCATTTAGTGCTTATGCTGACAGGAGGTTAAAGCATTAAAATGCATATAGCTGAGTCGAGATCTGTCCTTCCATTGAAGTCTTAGAAATAATGACAAGTTAAACAGATTATTACTGAGAGAGATATTCCTAGGTCAAAAAAGAAAAGATAGTAATAACTAAATAATAAGAATAATAAGAAGTAATAACTAAATATGTACATTACATAAGTGGACAAACACACATATAAATAGAATAATAGCCTAGTATACGGTATACAGCGAAAGAAGAAATAAGGCTTAAAAACACTCGGTGTAGCATATTTCATATCTTATAGGCTACTTTAGTCTTTGCACAAAATAATGTAGTGTAAAAATAATGACTACACCGGAGAAAACGCTCAAATAATTGAGTAACTTAGAACAGGGATTGATACACTGATAAAGGTTTAAAAATACAATTGAAAGTAGAAAACAAACTCAAGGAAATGAAAAAAAGGTAGAAGTGACAGACTGAACGGGTTTTCTACAGAAAAACTTTGCTACCCTAAGGTAAGAAAAAATATGATTTATTTAAAAATATGGACTTAAGGGCTAAATTTATTAGCAGCAAGAAACTGTCCGATTACAATAACAAGATAAGCTAGACGGATGAGCTATAATTAGTAAAAAGCTAATAACTATAAAGTATGGATACAGAAGCTGTATTTCAAATTCTAAATTATATTATAACCTTCTTAGATTAGGAGAGCTGTTAATAATAGTAAATTCAAGAGTATTATTAGATAGAACGTTTACGTTAGTGACAAGATACAATGCTTTGGACGATAGATGTTAATAGACATCTGTGAAACGAGGAATAAGTGATGGAAAAGTGATCTAATGAATACATTCAGATAAGAGAGGTCTATACCTATTAGAGAAGTCTAGGAAAATCAGTTTTTATGTGTGTATATATATATTTATGTATATTTTATATATATATATATATATATATATATATATATATATATATATATATATATATATATATAGCCTTTACGATTAGAGTTGCAATGTCCATCATTCCAGTGAAATTTAAATGTAATAATTTGATTGAGGACTCAGTCACTTGTATCTTATAAAGTAAAACCGGTTAAAAGCAGTAGAAGTGTTAAAATTGCTTAGAAGTCAAGTTTGAGGATTTACGTATATACAAAAGATTATTAATGGTTTAATGAGTTTGAGTTTAAGAATTTTTAGATTTTGGAATTTGAAGTGTTTTATACGATTGATAATATATTGCAAAATAAATACTGAAGACGTCTTATGGTAAGAAAAGCTTAATACAATATATAGCTTAATGGGTTACATTAAAACATATTATTGCTAACAAATGATGAAGCCTATTTACAAAGAAGAAGAAAAAGAAGAAGAAAAAAAAAATATATATAATAATAATAAAAGAGGTTGATTAAACTAGACAGGAATAAGCTGAAGAAATGTTAGTGCAATTAAAGCAGCCGAGTGAAAGACGTCGAGTTCTACAGGAAAAATGTGTTGTGGTTTTTGGTCAGAATAGTCGGTAATGATAATTTACCGTTAGCCTTAATTAGCCTTTTTAATGCAGATAAACAAAGTTATTGAACGCGGTGTGTGAATATAAAACCAACTTTACCGAAGTATTGTCAGTGTAACTTTACCCTAAATATCTAGTGCAGTTATAAAGACCAATGGGACAAAACACTAGGACATTTGAATATTGATACAATATGATATACATTAATAACAAAACAAACAAAAAACATACCTTGCTTCTGAAAAAAAAAAAAAAGTCCTGTGCAAAAGATATTCCAAGTTTAAATTTTTGGGCCGAGGTCAAAAGATCGATGCAGCTGTAAGTGCCTCAACTGACACACAATTAGAGAGCCTCAAATGTGGAAAAATCGCAATGAGGGAGAAAAAGAAATAAGAACTAAATAATAATAAAAGGAAAATTGATATCTTATGTTGTAACAACTATTAATAAACAGATAAAAAGTCAAAAAAAAAAATAAGGAAAGAGGTTTATTAAAAAAGTACAATTGTTTGTAAAACTATGTGCACTGAAGACAGACTCGTTGAGATTTCAGTTTGAAGTCAGAGAAAGAAGCAGTTTGGAGATCAGGGAGTCGATCCTCCAGGCACAGCCCAGTACAGCTCACGGGAGGATCTCAAGGGCACTCGGAAACAGAGGAACAGGAGTTTACCAGACATCCCAGCAACACACAATATATGTGGAAACAGGCTTTGATTTAAACTGTCTTTAAAAAGAGGAAAATAGACTGTTATGCCAAATTGCCAGGTAAACAAACTGGACTTACTGGTTTAGCTGAAAAGATTCAAGAAAGTTGGGAGGACTTAAAGGGTTAGTTCACCCAAAAATGAAAATAATGTCATTAATGACTCACCCTCATGTCGTTCTAAGCCCGTAAGACCTCCGTTCATCTTCGGAACACAGTTTAAGATATTTTAGATTTAGTCCGAGAGCATTCTGTCCCTCCATTGAAGCTGTATATACAGTATACTGTCCATGTCCATAAAGGTAATAAAGACATCATCACAGTAGTTCATGTGACATCAGTGGGTTAGTTAGAAGTTTTTGAAGCATCGAAAATACTTTTTGGTCCAAAAATAACACAAAATAAGACTTTATTCAGCATTGTATTCTCTGAAAGTAAATAGTCCAAAAAGCTGAAATGTAGAAAAATCCTGCCAATATAAACCAATTTCGGTGGGTAAATAATAATTATTGACAGTTTAAATAATTATGAATGTAGCAGCAATTTGGCATTTTGTTAATTTTACACTGTACAAACTATTTAAGTGAACTAAAGCTTTTTGGGACCAAAAAAAAAAAGCAGGAAGTTGTGCTATAAAGCCAATGTGGAAAATCTACAAATATAAAATATAGAAAGTGGAAAATATATATTTAAAGCTAGAGTAGGTAATGTTGGAGAGCTAGCCAGATTTGAAAGTGGCACCTCTTCTAAGCTCCGCCCCCTCCTGTCAGTGCTCCGTCCAAAGCTACGCCCCCGCACAAACATGAACGCGCATCCACATTTGGAGTCAGCTGCATGTACCTACCAGTGATGCGCGGGTTGATCCAAAATGAGCGGGTGCCTGCGCCCGCGGTTACGAGTCATCCAAAAATATTTTTAATGATATTCGGGTCGCGGTCGGTCGGGTCGTTTACCTTTGTAATTTATATAGTACTAGACACAATGTTCTATGAAATACATAGGTCTACACTTTATTGTCTGAATGCGCGAGGATGACGCACGAGCTCAGTCTGCAGATGAAAGTGGGAAATCCTTATTTACCTTTTGAATGTTGAGCGCGTTATTAACTTTTGAATAAAAGCTGACGCGGGACAAAATGCCCGATTTCCCAACGTGTTGAACTGAGCAATGCCATTGTGCCATTTTAATAGGCTACTTTTAAACGCATATAGCTCAGTAATGTCAGTTTTATGTATTTTCTGAGAGGGGGGGGCGGGATTTTTGTTGGGAAAGTCCGGGGAGAGACGCACACTTCGATTAGACTGGATAAACACATGCAGCATCTTAATTGTTAAGAAAATGAAACGAAATAAATGAATAAATCAAGCCTTTATTACAAAACACTAGGCGATATCATACAGCATTCTGAAAAATGCGCACCCCTAGTTCCTCCGTCTATGGCCCATGACGCGATGAGCATTTACTAGCTACTTTAAAAAACGCGGGTCAGGAACAATATTTTCTTTCTTTTTTTTTGCTGTCCGAGTTGCTGGCGGGTTAGTTGAAAACGTCGGTCGGGTGCGGGTTGTTTATACATTGACCCGCGCATCACTGCTGTGCACGCAGTGGTGCTCGGGCACGAGACATGAAGGCATCTGATTGGTTCTTTACATTCGCACCGAATGGCAGTGATTGGTCAGAGTTTTTACTGTCCTACAGCTGCTACAGAGGTCAGATTTGTTTCATTCCTTTTTCTGAACACATAATGTATTGACTACTATCAGAATGGAAGGACCATTTCACCCAGTATAATAAAAAATGTTTCTGAACAGGATTACCAACCCTACCTTTAAAGGTTGTGTAGGTAAGAATTGTCTAAAGAACTTTTTTTCAAATTGGCTTAAACTGTCTTTATATACCAATACATAATTAAAATGTAAGTACTTTGAAAAAGAGAGTATAAAAACTGAGTGACTATAGTGTATTTAATCTTCAATAAACACAGCTCATTAATTCCTACCGGGACGAAACAAGTGATTGGCTTGCGCGACTGTCACTCTCCGTCGCCATGACTACCACCGCTATTATTGGCTCTGAGTGCGCACCCGTTTTTAGGTGGGAGTGAATGGAATTAATGAGCTGTGTTTTTTGAAGATTAAATACACTATAGTCACTCAGTTTTTTATACTCTCTATTTCAGAGTACTTGCATTTTAATTATGTATTGGTATATAAAGACAGTTTAAACAAATTTGAATAAAACTTTTTTTTAGACAATTCTAACCTACCCAACCTTTAATAGTAGGCTACATAAAGGAAGAATATTTGAATATTGCACTATTGAACATCTGAAATTATGGGATTCTCATATCTGCATATTCTTGCATGATGAATCCACCAGATAGAGCACTATAAAGATCGATTAAGTAAATTAGGGTCAAACATTGTAGAAAATTAAAAAATCCTCAATAGTATTACAAACTGAAAGAACAAGATTTTTTAAGTGAATGTCCTGATAGAAATATATAAGTGGGAAAGCAATACATTGTTACGAAGATTATTCACTGTAAGATGAATCTAAAGTAACCTAAAGGAAAATTACAGGAAATAAAGATTTTGTCGATAAGAGAGAAAAGTATATACATTTGGTTAGAACTGGAATATTTGGGGAAAATGGAAAGAGAAACGTAAACACTATAGCAACAGTATAGTCAGACTTAGCAAAGTTTAAGAAGAACATTCATCGAAAAATTAAATATGAATTTTGTAAGAATGTAATTTAGAAAACGGAACAGCAGCAAATCCTAAATCCAAAAAGTCTTAATACAGTTATGGAGACTTATTTGGTGATACTGAAACTAATATTTTGAAAACTATTAATTAATGTGTAGACTATTGAAGAATATTCTAGCACTGGAGGAAAATTAACCAAGAGATAATGGTTATATAAGATCAAATAATACATGGCTAGGAGGCTAATACCTCCTACGTAAGAGTGAGGAAAGGAAAATGATATAAAACATGGGTTATCCTTAAATAAATTCCTAAATATCATGATACAATTAAATATGAAAATAGACAGTATTTCTTAAAAAAAAAAAAAAAAAAAATGCTTTGCACATAATTGGCAGCAGAAACTAAGAGTGATATTAAATTAAGGAATACATAGCATATGGAGCATGTAGGCCAATAATATTTAAAGAGAGTCACATAAAATAGATTAGGATTATGGAAAACATTTCCGTATCTGTTATATTAAAGTATTCTAATATGCAGAAAGAGGAATACGCAAGACTGGAAACACTTAGGAGAAAGAGTATTTCAAGGATGGAAAATAGTTGTCGAAAAGGTTAAGGAAACTGTTGACACGATAGTTATAGGGAAAAGTATTGCTACCACTACATTTAGTGCAATTCAGTGGATTATTGACCACTGGTATGTAATATTAGTTGGAGCTATTATTTTGATTCTATTAGAAATGACAGGCCTTGGAGGTGTAAGGAGAGCTTTATTAAAGGGCTTTTGTTGTGGATTGGGTAAGCTTATCATGCAGGTGTCTGGGCTCAGTAAGACTGCAGATAAAGAGGACAAACAGGCTCTTATTATGAACCGGAAGCACAGAGAGGCCTTGACTGAATCTAGAACCCCTCTGAAAACGGGGGTAGAAGTAGTGTAAGTCTCATAGTTAGTTTACATGTCTTATTCAGTCATAAAACATACTACAGTTAGGAAATATGCGGGATAGACCAACGATATCACTGCATCAAACAGCACTGAGACGTTTGCTGGGATCAGTGAAACCCTTTTCTGGTAAATATTATTATTTCATTATTACAATGACTTACTTAGAGAGAGAAAAGAAGGGCACTTACAACAACTAGTAGAAAGAGGATGTTTGATGTATTGCATACACAGTGTGCCTATGATGGTAATAATTATAAGATAATTATAATTTCATATTGTGTATGGTACAAAAAGGGTTAAATTATTATGTGTGTATATATATAGTTTTTCCTCCACTTCATCATCTTCTTTCACTTCCATCAGGACTACAGTGAACATAAACAAATCGGCAAAAGTCCCCAAAACTTGATATGGGAATCTTAAAAGAAATATAAAAAAACTCACTCAATTTGATAACTCTAGATACCAAATCTAGATTTTGTTTAAAAATCTATTTTTTTTTAGTTGGGCTAGCTTTTTTATTTGATTTGATTTGATTTTTCTATATCTATCTATCTATCTATCTATCTATCTATCTATCTATCTATCTATCTAATCTATCTATCTAATCTATCTATCTATCTATCTATCTATCTATCTATCTATCTATCTATCTATCTATCTATCTATCTATCTATCTATCTATCTATCTATCTATCTATCTATCTATCTATCTATCTATCTATCTATCTATCATAAATTCTTAAATGTATATCCATCTTTTTATTTTTATATTATATGATATATCTCCACACTCCAGTCCAGTAGGGGGCGAAAATGCACTGTAAGTTGGTTTATTGTCACGTACCACAAAAGTAATTGAAGAAGGAGACTATGAACGCTAACTTGTGTCTGGACTGTGATCGACTTATTATTAATGGTGAGTGAAATCATTATTTCCCGAAAAGGTCTTCATTTGAACAATCTCGATCCCTAAATCTTAAGATCTATCTATGTTTGTTCCGTTTATGCGTAAATAGTACTTAACGACCCATTATTTGTGGAGCCCCTGCCCTGTAATACGTGCATGTAGTTTTGTGTTATTGTAATAATTGTAATATTAGTCGGTTTCACGCTCATTTTCTCAGTTGAAACGGCGCTAGTCGATCATCCACTTCATTCTGTGGTAGGCTACGAAATAAACATTAAGCAACATCCACGATTTGAATGGTTATATTGCGACAACTAGTCAGAAGAAACAACTATATAATTAGAAACCATGTTTTTTGAAAGACATTCAGATGCGTTTTATAAGGTTGGTTACTGAAGAACATGAATTGTTTATTCGTAATTTTTCATTAATAAGGCTGAAGAAAATTAATAAAGCTTCAAGCAGTTCATAATATTTAGTTGTTTTAGTTATAAAATTAGCAAGAGCTTTGGGAAAAAAACACTAAATGAACTGTGTACAGACACACACACACAACACAGACACACACACACAACAACAAATCCAAAACCGAGGAACCAATTTATCTGCCACTTTCTATAAGCTAGAAATATTAACATTTATTCAGTTACAATGTGTGAATTATTACTAGTTTAAATCGTGCTTTTTACACTAGTTTTATGGACATTTTATTCCATGAGGCAGTTATAGTTTTCATGGTGACAAGGTTACAACTTGCATATAACTTTACACAAAAAAAGGTGAAGTTAGTAAGTGATTTTTCTTTGTTGCAATAAAATCGTGTTAACGCACATTGTTTAAACGGTGGCTGATTTTAACGTTTACACATTGGCACATTGTAAAACCATTGTAAATGTCTCACTGTAACCCAGTTTTGTGTATTTTTGTGGGGAAAAGTGGAAGTCGTCATGTGCTGTCGATTTAGTCAAGTCATCTTCATTATATAGTGCTTTTAACAATGTAGGTTGTTTCAAAGCAGCTTTACAGTGATAAACGGATAATCAGAGATTGTTTTGGCTTCATAGCGGTTCTTGAATACAAATATTTTCCAGCTAAAATTAGTTTTGATAGATTCACTTTCGTCGCAACGATCATCAAGCCCCGTTCACACCGCCAGCGACAAAGCGACATGATCCCATTCATTTCAATGGAGCACTGGCGACAGAATGTGGGCGTGTCAAGCGACGCGAGACAAGCGACAAAAGTTCAGAAATTGTAACTTTATGCAAATGAGAATCGATTTTCGCGAGCGACAACCAATTGGAAAGAAGACTTTCAGTGGAGCTGACGTCACCGTCTCGAGTGCAGGCGAAGAGTTCGACGGCGATTTCACTGTTTTATATGATTTGACTGTAATCACATTCGTGGATATAATAAAATGATGCATGGAAAAGAAACTGTCGACCGTCTCAGTGAGTTTAATTCATACATTTATAGTTCGAGTGTTGTAATTTTATTATGCAAGTTTAGCACTGCTGTAGTTCATTTTACAGTTTCCCCGGCATTATATTGACTATCAAGGACAAGAAAATTGGTTATTTGTCAAATTCGAAAGACGTTATAGTAATTTATGACAGTGTGAGTGAGTTTAATTTGTTGATTAATTGATCGTTAATCTAGTAAATGATTCTGAACACTGCTGTGGTAATATAAAAACACTCTCGCAACAGCATAACGTTTCTTTTGAGCCTAATTCGCCTTTGGCTAAGCCACGCCCTAGAATCTAGATTGACCAATCACAGCGCAGCCGAGAACGAGCTCCACAGAGGGTCCGACACTTGTTCACAGCGCTCCATTGACTTTAACACAGGCGTCTCATATTTTTGGTCTCGGCAGGCTATTACCATCGTAGTTTTATCAGAAATATGGTTAACCGTTGTGGCTGGGGCATTTGTAACACAGATATGTGTTTCCCAGAGAGGTTGGAGGGGGGTGTCCGTTTTTTCCCTTATAAAATTGAAGTCAAATCCTGACAAGTGTCGTTTTTGGATTAAACTAGGGATGTTAACCGATGACCGTTTGACCGATGGTTGACCGTATCAACATTAACCGATCAAAGTTTTCGGCAGTCGGTAAAAAAAAAAAAAAAAAAGTGATCTCTAAATTAGTCTATTATAAACAGTGGACTAAACGCTACTACAGTTAGCATCTCATTCCAATATCTTTTTGTGTGAAGTGAACAAATCCCTCTCACTCAATCTTTCATAACTCGCCTGTTTGTACTTAATAAACCAATAAAAACATTTGGCGCGAGGTCACAGCGTTTGGGTTTGCGCGCTCACAAGGTTTGCAGAAAGTAAAGGCTACAGGCTAACACACTCGAGGGTAGAGCCAGGGCAGACGACAGGAGGAAGCGTGCAGAAAATATTAGTGTGTGGGACCATTTCACCAAACAGAATGACACAGATGTAACGTAAGTTGCAACTTGTGTGATACAGTGCTTAAATATGAAAATACATTACAAATACATTTCAGTGGTAACAGATAAGGTGATGCCCATCATCTTTCTTTATTATTGTTAGCACTACCTCAAACTAAAGCGGCGTCTCTTCGGTTCGGAGCTGTCATTTTCTGAAATGAGCCGCGGCAATGTTTCAAATGAGTTGCTAACGCTAGACAAACACCTTTATTTTCAACGCGATCACCTTGTACCCGAACCATTTCGAAACTAAGGAGCCAATTTGTCCTCCGATTACATACAAGCTCCTCGGCGCCACGTTTGCGGGACTCATGTTTCGTGCTGTAGGGGATTTTAAAAAAGTGACGTGAGTGGAAGGGCGGGAGGTGGAAGTGTGTGTGTGAGCGGGAGGGTGGCACCGGGGTGTGTGTGTGTGTGTGTGTGTGTGTGTGTGTGTGAGCGGGAGGCAGAGCGGCGGAGAGATGCGACAGAGTTGTGAAACTGCAGGCGCGGCTCGAAATGGCTGTTATTTCAAATAGCGTAGCATATTTTAAACTAATCGGTTAACCGGTTTCAACCGACTAATGAGGCACGGTGGTCGGTCAAGAATTTTTTTAGTTTTCGCCATCCCTGGATTAAACTGTGTGGACGTCCTCAGTCAGCGAAACCCCTCAAGATCAACAACACACTTTTGTGTGCTCTATTTTTGCTTTTAACCTTACTGTGAAGTTATACTAGTTAGACAGTTTTATGCTGGTTTAGGTCATGATTTCGGTTCTCTACCCTAATTGTTGATACGCTAGCACACGCTGCTAATAAATACAACTTTATACTCGCGTAGTCCGTTTGCTTTGTAATAACGATTATAGAAGTGAATAGAGACCCAGCTTTGCATGAACAGTGTTTCTCCTGATATTGTTATAGTCCCAGCCTCCGTCTCGATTAGGATATGCGGTGGTTCATTTTTTTAACTGTGACCGTTATGCTTTTGCCTCTATTTGGACCTTGTTGTTGCTTGTGTTTCTCCGGTATGTCTTGAATAAAGCCTTCGAACGCACACTGAGCCGCTTCTGCCTACTTCTATCCGACACTTTATTTGCTGCTTTATAAAAGTTTGATAAAATTCCAGCAGGAAGAGCCGTCACAGCATAAGCCATGTTGATACCAAACCAGAGCCCAGATGAAGTTGTCGGAGATAGCAACCGTAACTAAGGGGGGCGGGGCTTAGCCAAAGGTGAATTCCTAGTAAAATTGAAAATGATATCACTTGTGATGGTATTTTGTTTAGATATGGCCAGACGTGCAGTCTACCAATAACATTAGAGTGACGCACTAGTAGTTTAGTAGAGTACAACTAGTAGAGGCCAGCGACACACAGAGACAAAGTCGCTGGCGGTGTGAACGGGGCTTTAGTTGTTCAATTAGAGTCCGCTAAGACGACACCGTTCTCTCTACACAGACTTTAAACGCGAGCCTGTGAGAAAGGCTGATGGCGCTCATGTGCGCATCAAGAATTAGTTTTATAGTTATGCGCATTTGAATATATGTGCGCAGGTTTGTAATTCCCTACATACCAAGCCTTAAACTACTTGTCTGGCCTTAATTTTTATACAGAATTTTATCACTTCGGGGTAGATCCACGAAACCGAAATTATCCCGACAACGCTTTAGCTTAATTCCCGATTTAGCTTAATTCATACTCGTAATTCATAGGCCAGAATATTTAACATTTTAATTGAAAAGAAAAAAAATGTGAGGCGACGTGAATGTCATGTATGGTAACAGTACAGGGCGATAGAGTATCTCATATACTGAAGGCGCTGAGGACAAGTAATTATGCTGTGGGAATCAGAATAAGAAATGTACAGTGGTCCTCCCATATGAAGAAGTAACTATAAAAGGTTTAAAGATGGAGCAAGTTAAAAATTTTAAATATTTAGGCACAATCATTGATGGCAAACTCTCGTTTTTGGATAATGTGAACTATGTACATAAGAAATCAAGAAAGCGTTTAAGCCTACTTAGAAAGTTGCGAAACCTTGACATCGAAAGGAGGATCTTAACCATTGTATATAGATCGATGATTGAAAGCATTTTAACCTACAATATTGTCTCATGGTATGGAAATTTAACAATGAAATTAAAGAATAAATTAACACGAGTAATTAACGAAGCAAATAAGATTAATCGGCCATAAACAAAGTACATTGCAAGAACTATTCTCAAATTTTATGGAGAAAAAGGCGCTAGTTGTGTATTCAGATCAGACTCATCCCCTTCACTCCTGCTT
Organism: Phoxinus phoxinus; assembly: GCF_949152265.1. NCBI lineage: Eukaryota > Metazoa > Chordata > Actinopteri > Cypriniformes > Leuciscidae > Phoxinus > Phoxinus phoxinus. The sequence continues at coordinate 31,220,182 of NC_136895.1, read as the reverse complement.
TGGAGTCCTCCCTTCGGGGCGCAGGCTACGTACACAACGTATGCTAGAAAGAATATTTTTTAAAAGATCATTTGTCCCATTGGCAGTGACTGTTTTAAACCAAATTCTCAATTAGGGTTGTTATTGTGAATAATGTACACTGTACTTTACTGAATCATGTATTTATAAATTATTATGTGTGTATTATGTGTTTTATGTGTTTAATGTGGTTGTAGAATGTTGTTGAAGCCAGTATCAAAGATGAATTTCTGTCCAGTAAATCTGAACAGACAATAAAGTTAAAACAAACAAACAAACAAACATCTGCTGGATAAAGCCGTGTAATGCAACAAGAACAGCAAAAACATGTTCAGTGTCGTTGTACACACTTTGAAACCGCAGAATAAACAGACCGTTATCATTCGTTGGTGTGGACAAAACCAGTCACATAGGTACATTTTTTAAACTTGGGATTTATACTCTGAACGCTGAATAAATAATCTTTCCATTGATGTGTGGTGTGTTAGGATAGGACAATATTTGGTCGAGACACTACTATTGAAAATCTGGAATCTGAGGGAGCAAAAAAATCTAAACATTGAGAAAATCTCCTTTAAAATTGTGCATTTATGTTCACGATTGTGCTGCATTCACTCACACAAATACATGTTTTATATATTTACGGTAGGACATTTACTAAATATCTTAATATCCTCATGATTTTTGGCATAAATGAAAAATGGATCATTTTGATCCTTACAATGTATAGTTGGCTATTGCCCCAGATATACTCGTGCGACTCCAGACTGGGTTTGTGATCCAGGGTCACATTTCTGTCACAATACCATGGTGTAGTTAGTGTTACTACCGTAAATATAATGGATTAAAATGATCATAATCTTGTATAGCAGTTCTCTTGAACCGTTTTTATGACTTACTGGGAGCTTTTGTGTTTCTTTAATTTCAGACCTGATGGATGAGAACAACGAGAATGATCAACTGAGGAAACGTCATCATGTCAAAACTGGAGAAAGAACCGTTTTCAAGAAGTCTTTCAGCTGCACTCAGTGTGGAAAGAGTTTAACCAGCAAATATATCCTCGAGGTTCACATGAGGATCCACACCGGAGAGAAACCGTTCTCGTGTGGTCAGTGTGGGAAGAGATTCGCATTCAAGCAAAATCTCCGTGTTCACATGCGAGTTCATACCGGAGAGAAGCTCTTCACGTGTGATTATTGTGGAAAGACTTTCAAATATGAGGGAAACCTTAAGGACCACACGAGGATCCACACCGGAGAGAGACCTTACGCATGTGTTCACTGCGGAAAGAGTTTCGCTGACAGAAAAACCTTTAAGATCCACATGAGGATCCACACTGGAGAGAAACCGTTCACATGTGATCAGTGTGGAAAGAGCTTCACGCAGGCCAAATATCTGAAAACACATCTGCGCTCTCACTCTGGAGAGAGACTGTTCAGCTGCGATCAGTGCGGAAAATCCTTTTTTACATCGCTATCCCTGAAGAAACACCTGAAAGTGCATTTACAGGAAAAGCCACACTCGTGTTCCGTGTGTGGAAAGAGTTTCACAGAGCTTGGTTCTTTAATAGTACACCGGAAAAGACACGGCGGCGTGAAGAATCACATATGCAGCGACTGCGGAAAGTCCTTTATCACAAATAGTGAACTGAAAGTGCACCAGAATATCCACACTGGAGAGAAGCCGTTCAAGTGTTCACACTGCGACAAGAGATTCAACCAATCAGGAAACCTGAAGACTCACGAGAGGATCCACACTGGAGAGAAGCCGTTCACATGTGATCAGTGTGGGAAGAGTTTCAGTCAGTTCGCTTCTCTGCTCAGGCATGGAAACACTATTATCTGTAATAAGCTGTAGGGTACAACAGGGCTAAAAGGCTTTTTTTTTCTCCTCCAATTGACCCTAAGCAGGGAGATTGATTGACAGGCGATCTGATCAATCATAATCCGCCATTTTTGTCCGACAAAGCAGTCAGGAGAGTCAGTAGATTACCGTTGGAGGATTTGAGCTTGAGAAGCGGAGTGTACTGACGTCTTTCCGCGGTTAAAACAACATTCCTTCTGATGTTCATTCATGTTTATTTGATGCTATAAATTAACTAGAAGGAAGAGATGATCGGTTCACGAGCGGCGACACAGCGATCTGACACACACATTAAAGAGCCACAAAACGCTATTTATTGTTTAAATTTCTTTTAAAAAATGACCAAATTTGAAAGGTGAGACTTAGTTTAATACGTTTAATATCAAAAGTAACCGAAAAGTAAGCGGATCAGTGTGTTGTCAGTGTCCTCTCTGCTCCGCAATGTATTTTTCACTGCGTGAGAACATGGTGTGGCGTGAGAGGCGTGGCTTGTCGGACATAGCAACAGTAACTAAAGGGGGCGGGTCTTTGCGATCGGTCAATTGACTAGATGGCACAAAAACTTAACGCAGCACTTTCATAAACATCTGCTTTTCAAGATGCACATGGAAATTTGTCTGATCCTTGACGCGATCGACGACAGCAGCACAAAGTCGATTCTGTGCTTATTTGATCTAATATTTGATGCTTTTTAAAATGTTGTAGATTTATGTAGCAACTGAAAATCAGTTAGTAAAAACATCAGCTAGTTAAAGCAAAGTTTTTTTCAATAATGGAAGAATATTAAGCGTAGCATCAGTTCTGGCAGGTCATGTTAGTCAAGCTCTAATCTGTGACTCCCAGCTGATCCTCTACCTATAGGAATACAACACTATCACTGTATACATATATAAGCTTCTTCAGTATTATCAGCAATTACCCTCCTCCCTCCCCAGCTCCACCTGTCTCAGTCAGGAGCTCATTACCCTCCTCCCTCCCCAGCTCCACCTGTCTCAGTCAGGAGCTCATTACCCTCCTCCCTCCCCAGCTCCACCTGTCTCAGTCAGGAGCTCATTACCCTCCTCCCTCCCCAGCTCCTCCTGTCTCAGTCAGGAGCGATTACCCTCCTCCCTCCCCAGCTCCACCTGTCTCAGTCAGGAGCGCATTACCCTCCTCCCTCCCCAGCTCCACCTGTCTCAGTCAGGAGAGCATTACCCTCCTCCCTCCCCAGCTCCACCTGTCTCAGTCAGGAGCTCATTACCCTCCTCCCTCCCCAGCTCCACCTGTCTCAGTCAGGAGCGATTACCCTCCTCCCTCCCCAGCTCCTCCTGTCTCAGTCAGGAGCTCATTACCCTCCTCCCTCCCCAGCTCCACCTGTCTCAGTCAGGAGCGCATTACCCTCCTCCCTCCCCAGCTCCACCTGTCTCAGTCAGGAGAGCATTACCCTCCTCCCTCCCCAGCTCCACCTGTCTCAGTCAGGAGCTCATTACCCTCCTCCCTCCCCAGCTCCACCTGTCTCAGTCAGGAGCGCATTACCCTCCTCCCTCCCCAGCTCCACCTGTCTCAGTCAGGAGCTCATTACCCTCCTTCCTCCCCAGCTCCTCCTGTCTCAGTCAGGAGCTCATTACCCTCCTCCCTCCCCAGCTCCACCTGTCTCAGTCAGGAGCGCATTAACCTCCTCCCTCTCCAGCTCCTCCTGTCTCAGTCAGGAGAGCATTACCCTCCTCCCTCCCCAGCTCCTCCTGTCTCAGTCAGGAGCACATTACCCTCCTCCCTCCCCAGCTCCTCCTGTCTCAGTCAGGAGAGCATTACCCTCCTCCCTCCCCAGCTCCTCCTGTCTCAGTCAGGAGCACATTACCCTCCTCCCTCCCCAGCTCCTCCTGTCTCAGTCAGGAGCGCATTACCCTCCTCCCTCCCCAGCTCCACCTGTCTCAGTCAGGAGCTCATTACCCTCCTTCCTCCCCAGCTCCTCCTGTCTCAGTCAGGAGCTCATTACCCTCCTCCCTCCCCAGCTCCACCCGTCTCAGTCAGGAGCTCATTACCCTCCTCCCTCCCCAGCTCCTCCTGTCTCAGTCAGGAGCGATTACCCTCCTCCCTCCCCAGCTCCACCTGTCTCAGTCAGGAGCGCATTACCCTCCTCCCTCCCCAGCTCCTCCTGTCTCAGTCAGGAGCGCATTACCCTCCTCCCTCCCCAGCTCCTCCTGTCTCAGTCAGGAGCTCATTACCCTCCTCCCTCCCCAGCTCCTCCTGTCTCAGTCAGGAGCTCATTACCCTCCTCCCTCCCCAACTCCACCTGTCTCAGTCAGGATTTGGCATTCTGATTCCCCTTGAATCAGAATCAATTCTCAAATTATATTGTACTTTAAAATCTTGAATTAATGGATATTTGCAATATATTCATGTTGGTTCTGTTCTGTTTACCCTGAGCGGGGTTATTGCTGCTATTATCTATGCTAGTCAGCCCAGAACATAACCAGACCGCCAATCCAAACTGTATGCTAATTGTCAATTGTATTTGATGATAGTGGTCCTGACAGAAATGTAAAAGTATAGTATTTGGGATAAAAGGCGCCCCAGTCATATCATAATTAATAAGATAATAAACAGCTGGTAGACTTTTCCATTTGTTGACATGACATTGTTAGATTCAGATGGTAAATATATATTTAGTTGGGTGTCCATCTTAGAGATAATCACCATATTTATAATGAAACTATAGTATTTGTTACTACTGCAAATCTATGTTAAATTATTTTGGCATCTCCTTCAATGCTTTCAGAATCTTTACTTTCTAAAATAATTTTGTTTTCATATTTATATGAATATATTTCTATATTAACATTTTAATGACAGTATATTGAACCAAAAAAATAATATTTTATTTATCAAAATAAACCGAAAATAGTACAAACTTTGCAAAACTGATTTGTTTTGAATAAGTATTAGCTTATTAGACATGATTATCAATACTGTGTGTCTTTTACCCCATGCTAGTGTCTGGAATAAAATGCCTAACTTGCCACCTCATACATTTTTAAGATTTTTAAACAAAATAAACCACTTTTATGGTTAACTTTCACACAAAATCTGTTTCTCTATATATAAGTCGTGGAAATGGGAAAGATCCCATTTTTCTTAAGGTGTGCCTTTAATCCTGTTGTACCGAAAGTATAGTTCATCTTGAATTGCAGAGATTAATAACTTCTCATTGTGAGATTCAGAAAAACTGAAAAGTGGATATTTCTGTTTATTTAAATTTGTCTTGTTCATGATTTGAGAAAAAAAAAACATGGCTGTGGCTTTGACAAAACCTTGAGTTTATGAGTGTACCTTGAGTTTCTGTCAATGATCAAAGTGACATGAAGTAAAAACTGACTGAATTTGAGTGCATATTACGGTTTCTATTGTGAACAATTCATCCATGCATCTTTAATCAAAATCCTGTGGGGAAAAGCTATTGTTTGTTGTTGGTATGATTTCCAGTGATGCTATTATATGCTTGTTTCTCTTATTCTTATAATAATAACTCTGATAACAACTAATTTCCACGTTTGGTTGTGTGTAAAAGTACTATTGAATTGAAATTTGGCTTATTAAAATAAAAAAAGTACTAAACTGCAGTATTTTCCATGCTCCAGTCCAGCAAGTGGCGACAGTGAGTTGCCACAAAGGTAAAAGAATGAGGCATGAGCTCTCCAAAGACCGGGCTGCGTTCCTGTCCAAAATCGTCAAGCCCTTCACTCGCTAACTTCCCTCCGTCTCGTTCACTCGGATGTACGTCATTGCTTACGTTACACGAGTGCCATTACTGGCGGAAACGGCAATGGGCTGAACTGGACCGTCATAAGCCCTTGATCACTTGGAATCAGCTGTGGAGTTGATTTATTATTTACATTTATTTTCCCTTTAAGAATTGGTTTAGTACAGCATCCAAATGTTTATATGTGTGTTTGGGTTGTTTTAATTTTAAAACAATTATAATTAATATATCATAGAGTTGTTTGTTGTGGTGGTGATTAAATGAGATATGTGGTTACGTCACAATCGTGTTGCATTGTGGGACATATAGGTGTATGAAGTAGACTCGCTCCCTTAGTCAAAATCGAGGGAACAAGGGTCTGTCCATATAAGACTCGTTCCAGAATTGAGGGTACATTTCAAGTAGAGAATGAAAAAAATCTATATATATTTTTTTAAAACTTTTTTATTTTCATAGAATGCACTTTAAAATCAATAATTTCAATATTTGCTGATCTTAAACTTGTAAGATTTTAAATATTAATACTGAACATCAATGGACTAATTATTTTTATATATATATATTTTTTTATATATATATATAAAAGGTTTATCTGGGAGACTCGAAATGTAGGCTACCCCCAATTGAGAGCCTAAGTCCCTCCCCTCCGCTTTTTTCTATAGACTATAGAAAAAAATTACAAACGTTAGCTTCAGTAGAGTTAGCTTCAGTAAAGTTAGCTTCATTCATTGAGAGAAAAGTTTTGACGTCACATGTGCGCCTTTTGGGTTTGTAGTCTTTGTAATGACATATTTTCACAGTCTTATACCTCAACAGTTTTACATTAAACTGTGACTTTCTTGACTTTAAAATGTATATTTTAAATTGACAAACATCATATGTGTAATTCAGGGCACAATTCAAACGAGATCAAAATATTTGTTGTCTCTCGCCATTGACTACCATAATATTTTTCCGAAATAAGGTCCCATGGTGGTGCACCGGAAGGGGCGGGACTTAGGCTCTCTATTCTAGAGGTGTGCGATACCGCTAGATTTGGTATCGATCCGATACCAAGTAAATACAGGGCCAGTATCGCCGATACCAATACCGATACTTTTTAATAATTAAGGTGGATGCGTCTTCAACCTAAATCTAAATGAATTTTCATGACTTTTAATTTGTTTTTGTGATTTGCATGTTGGGTTATTAATCAGTACTACAAAAGCTTTTGTTCAGAAACAACTTTTGGTTACTTCTGTTTTATTTAAATAAACAAAGTTACAAAATGATTACTTCACAAATATATAAAAAATGTAAAAACAAATTCTCTTTTCAAGTAGCATGTTAACAAAAAATGTTTCTCCTCTTTAGTGCACTTCTTTTCAGGATTTTTTTTCTTAAATAAAGTCACAAGAAACTTTTAATTCACAACAAATATTATAAAAAATGTAAAACAAATTCTCCTCTTTAGTGCACTTTTTTCAGGATTTTTTCTTAAATAAACAAAGTTACAAAATTATTACTTCACAAATATAAAAAATGTAAAAACAAATTCTCTTTTCAAGTAGCATGTAAACAGAAAAAAATGTTCTCCTCTTTAGTGCACTTCTTTTCGGGATTTTTTTTCTTAAATAAACAAAGTCACAAAGTTTTACTTCACAATAAATATAAAAAATGTAAAACAAATTCTCCTTGTAATACGATATAATGAGAACAAAATGACGTAAACTTAGAACTTAGTAAGACTGCTGTTAGAAATGCGCGGCTGAGCGGCGCGCGCGCCTGACTGCTGGTGGTAGCGCTAGTGATGAGTCACGTGACGGTACAACACAGGAGAGGGGGAGGAGAGCAGTGTCGAGCACGAGCAGCACTCTTGAGAGCTTGCTCTGCTCTGTGACAGCAGCAGCATTTTCACAAACACGGCCAGGTCGCAAAACGAGAGAAACTGAAACTTAAGTATCGATATTTTCACGTTGGTATCGATCAATACCGATACCAACGTTGGTATCGATATTATCGATATTAGTATCGATCTGCCCACCTTCGTCTACAAAATGGCTACTATGGAACACAGCCCTGGTGTATCATCTCAGGTTGGTAAAAGTAAATATACATTTTCCTAATTTATTTGCATCGTTTGAATGCACTAGATCTGCAATTAAATATAGGATCAGTCTCCCCCGTTTATGCGTAAAAAAACTTAATAACATTATTTGTACAGCGTCTCCCATTCAAAACTCATAATGTTTAGTGTTATTTTATTTAAAAAATTGTGACGGATCGTGGCCGCGCATCTTAACGGCGCGTGAATGAATGGATCAATAGGAACAGCATGGAAAAAAGCTTTGTTATCATTATTTACCTCAGTAAAGTAATTTATTGTTCATAGCTTGTTTAGGGTCGCCAACTAAAGGAAAATAAGGGACAATCGTGGTTCTTAATAGGAAAATAGGGACAGAATGGGACACATTCAAAATAAGTACTACCACACAGTGCATATCATTTCAGCATCTGCAGTTAAATGTGTACAAAAGATGTAGGCTATAAAAGGTTCTCAGGCAAATACATTTTTAAAGGGGTCATGACATGAGAAACCAAATTTGCCTTGATCTTTTGGTATATAAGAGGTCTTTGTGTCATTAAAACGTCCTGCAAGTTTCATAGCTTAAGACGTCCTCCCCATTATAAACGAATCATTTATTTAATCAAGCTCTAAATACAGCTCGTTCTGGATCCATGGTAAGAAGTGACGTCACGGTACGAAGTGACGTACCAGCGTTTGCATATGACCGCCTCCAGCACAAGACAACTACGCTTTAAGCGCAAGACAACTACGCTCATTTCGTATCATTGTCGCGCCGCGCGCCTCACAAGTGTTCAGTCGCCGGACAGCGAGTGGGTCTGTGTACAGGGAGATTACGATGCCGCAGATGTGCTGTTCCTGGCTGTGGACAAACAACATCTTTGAATACGCTGCGAAAGATCCAGTCGTCAGGGGAAAATGGATGCACTTTATTTTTTGCGGATGTCTCAGTCACGGCAGTGTTAGTTTAAGCGTTTGTTCTATACATTTGAAGGATGACTGTTTTGAGAACAAATCCCAAAATGATGCTGGCTTTGCCAGAAAACTGTTGCTCAAAGATAAGTCCGTGCCGACTATTCTGGGCTCAACAACGACGACGCAAACTGTAAGTAATGTATTTGAAACTTGAAACTACTTTTTAAATACGCTGAATCCGCAAATGTTCTGGCTGGGGGCGTTAATAATTGATGCATAGGCACTGACGTTAGCCAATCATAACAGTGGGCGTTAACACTGAACTCTTAAAGGGGAAACACCCCCAAAACAGACTGTTTGAATCAGAGGATGAGAAACAGGGAAAAGGTCATAAATCACTACATTTTAAACGTTTTTTGTAAAAAAAACTATAGTAATACTATAATTGCACCTAAGGAACATAATAATAAAATAAAAAAACCCATGTCATGACCCCTTTAAAAATAAAATATTCTGAAGAAAGATAAACGTAAATGAGGAAGAAATTCTAAATATTAGGCTGTGTGATGAATGTATATTTACTGAGTAGGCTAAACGGCTCTGCTGGGTCTTAAAGCCTTCCGCGAACGTCTATGTTTGCGAATCAAACACCGATTTGTCTTAAAGAAATGGTTAATTCTCAATTTAGAACGTATGCCTGACAATACGGGACAAACTGCGTTCATACAGGACGCTTCAATCTAAAATCAATCGATAATATAATTAAATCTGTATCAACCTAGTCTTAGTTTCGTCTTTTTGCTGACAGAAGTCGAGAGATCCAGAATCCTGCGGAATGAAACATGAAGATACTGAAGAACAAAAAGGTTGGTGTACTCTTGATTCTGTATTAATGAGGCTGGAGCAACTCATCAGATTTAGTGTGTGTTCTTAGAAAAATCATAAGAGCTGAAATAAGTGTTAAACCAGTAAATAATATAGGGGCACTTTCAATGAGTTGGGTAGCTGGGTCTGAAACTGAACATTTTGAGCAAATGGTAAGTGAAATTTTGATTGTCAACACCAGGTCAAACTAAATATTATGAGTTGTTCTATAGGCCTAGCATGTTTAATTTAAATTCTAGGCTAACTTTCATTTCAAGTGACTTAAGAGTTTTTCTCATGAATATAAAGAAAAAATTGGTAAGTTGAACTCTTGTGTTCAATGAGTGCAGTCAACACTACAGTTTGAGTAAAAACTGACACAATGTTTTGAGACTATTGTCTTGACCTTCCATCATGCTGTAGAAATGGTTTGCATAACCGTCTGGGCGTCACCATTTCATGAAATGCTGTTTTCTTTTATATAAAAAATATTAGGCAGCACAGTTTCTTGATTATTACGCAGGAATGAGAGGGTAGTTCCTAGTCATATCGGCCTAGAAAAGCTCAACTTTTAATTTTCTGTCGGTCTTAGTACACGATGTAACTACAGAAGAGTCAAGCTTTAAATAGGAAAAATATCAAAACTCTTTGGTAATTTTTTTTGAGAGAGATGCTAACGGTCTAATCAGAATCAATGATCTATGCTAAGCTATGCTAGAAGTGCTACCGCCAGACCCGGAGATCGGCTGAACGGATTCGAAAACGGTAAAACTGTTTAACTCTAGGGAAGCTGGAAAATGAGCCTATTTCCCAAAAATAAGTGGTGTTCCTTTAAGGTAGGGCTGCAACTAACGATTATTTTAATAATCGATTAATCTGTCGATAATTTTTTCGCTTAATCGCTTAATCGGATAAAAAATGAAAATAAAAAAAGCATTCATTTCTAACCCTTTATTCAAAAACAGAACTGACAGTGCAAATTCACAGTGCAAAAAAATCTTCAAAAAAGTGCACAAACAGTCTCGGCTCCTTGAACATCCCTGAGCTGTTAAAGTAATACTTTTTTTTCAAATTGACTAACACAAAAAAACATACACATGTGTTTTACATCTGCCAAATATATAGGACTTTTTTTTTTTTTAAATAAAGTGCACAAAAATATGTATATTTTTGTTTAAGGGACCTGAGCTGTCAGAACAATAAATAATTAAAAAAAAATAAAGAAAAATACAATTCAGAAAACTTAACAGGATAGAACGTCAGAACTTGTTTAAACGTCAGAACTTGTTCTCCACACTACACTCACAGACGCACACACTCACAGACGCACAAATTATCACACTCACAGACGCACACACTCACAAAAAAATACAATGGATTGACCACCTCGTATGGTGTGTATTTTGCAGCTCATCCTTTCTGAGCATATAGTGAAGTTTCTCTGAGTCATTTAGACTTAGAATAAAGAATGAAAAATTCAGTGCTGCTCGGACACACTCGGTCTCTCTTGCGCGCAAATAGACTCGGTCTCTATCGCGCGCTCTCAGATGCACTCGGTCTCTTTCGCGCGCAGACACTCGTGCGCAAACACTCTCTATATCGCGCGCTCTCGGACACACTCGGTCTCTCTTGCGCGTGCAGACACACTCGCGCGCAAACACGCGTGTCTCAAGCGCAGTGTCGCTCGCAGAGTTCGCTTCGCTTTTGTCCAGTCCGGCGCCTCATAGAGTCTGCACTCAACGAATCGATAATGAAATTCGTTGCCAACTATTTTGATAATCGATTTTTATCGATTATCGATTCGTTGTTGCAGCCCTACTTTAAGGCTTTAAAGCAGTTCACCAGATTTAGATCTGTTATAGGAACAATCTTAAGAGTTGTGAAATATAATTAAAGTAGCAAATAATATAAACCGGGTGCGTTTTTTTTAAACAAGGATATTTCTTATCTGAAAGTCAAAAGTATGATCTGAGCTGTTTTATGTTGTATATTTTACATCTGGTTTTACTGCAACCATGTTACCAAAATTATGGACATATCTTAATACACTTTAGGGCATCCTAAAATTTTGTTATATTAATATTTTAGGTAGTTGCATAGTTTATCAAATATTGAATAGTTCTCACTACAAAAATGTGATTTATTCAGAGCCCCTAAAGGGACATGCTGATGGAAGAAATATATTTCATTGTTTTTGCGTTCTTTAGGGTTGCAAATGAACAAAGACGTTTGCTTTCCTGTTCCAACTCTTTATTACCACAAGGTTTACCATTAGTGATCGGCAGAGAAGTGCTGATAGTGATGAAGGTCTGTTGGCCAAGATGTGTGTGTACGTCTGAGGTTTGCTAAATGTCATACCTTTAGTGCGATGTAACCTCAATTACATTTTTACCCTTAGAAGGGTTTGGAAGTTTTTTTGTATTTCCTAATTCGAGGGAACAGACACAGTCTCTACGTGATGATATCTAGGGGAAAGAGGCTCTATGTGATCGAGTTTACTTATTCTCTTATGTGCGTTTCCAAGAAAAAAGGAAAAAACATTAAAGGGGTCATGACATGGTTTTTTTAATTTTATTATTATGTTCCCTTAGGTGCAAATATAGTATTACTATAGTTTTTTTTACAAAAAACGTTTAAAATGTAGTGATTTATGACCTTTTCCCACCCTGTTTCTCATCCTCTGATTCAAACAGTCTGTTTTGGGGGTGTTTCCCCTTTAAGAGTTCAGTGTTAACGCCCACTGTTATGATTGGCTAACGTCAGTGCCTATGCATCAATTATTAACGCCCCCAGCCAGAACATTTTGCGGATTCGGCGCAACTGTTTAGTAGCGGGTGATGCATGCGAAGCGATGGCTCTTGCAATGATAAAACCTTATATGTTTGAGCCGGAAAATGAACCATCACCACAACAACGAAGACTGGATCAGCCCGTGTCCACATGGAAAGTGAAACTATTTTGAATTAATAAAAAAAAATTAACCCGAGACACTTGAAAACGGATTATTGTTGCATAATTATCCTATAGCTTAATTTGCTAACAGTTTAACATTATTTAACTAATTCCAATGAAATGATAGGGTGTACCACGGACAAAAATGCATGCACAGACAGGCCATCTTTGAAGATGCAGCATTGATAAAGGCAACATTTTTAATTTTCTATCACATGTAGGCCTACTAGAAAGGCGACATATTTTCAAGATTCTCTTATACAAATGTGTTTATATTAGCCATGGTAAAAAGTAAGTTTGCGTCGTCGTTGTTGAGCCCAGAATAGTCGGCACGGACTTATCTTTGAGCAACAGTTTTCTGGCAAAGCTCAAAACAGTCATCCTTCAAATGTATAGAACAAACGCTTAAACTAACACTGCCGTGACTGAGACGTCCGCAAAAAATAAAGTGCATCCATTTTCCCCTGACGACTGGATCTTTCGCAGCGTATTCAAAGATGTTGTTTGTCCACAGCCAGGAACAGCACATCTGCGGCATCGTAATCTCCCTGTACACAGACCCACTCGCTGTCCGGCGACTGAACACTTGTGAGGCGCGCGGCGCGACAATGATACGAAATGAGCGTAGTTGTCTTGCGCTTAAAGCGTAGTTGTCTTGTGCTGGAGGCGGTCATATGCAAACGCTGGTACGTCACTTCGTACCGTGACGTCACTTCTTACCATGGATCCAGAACGAGCTGTATTTAGAGCTTGATTAAATAAATGATTCGTTTATAATGGGGAGGACGTCTTAAGCTATGAAACTTGCAGGACGTTTTAATGGTACAAAGACCTCTTATATACCAAAAGATCAAGGCAAATTTGGTTTCTCATGTCATGACCCCTTTAACGTGCAACAAGTACGCGCTTAAGTCGCTGCCTGTTCAAGGAGTGAAATCAATTACTCATCATTAAAGTAATTTTGGCTTCATTATGGCTTATAACTTTTGGCATAAAGTTAAATATATTTGTCATACCTGACCAGAAGATGTTCGATGTAACATTAGGCAAAGTTGTAGGATTTAACGAGTTTAGAAAATTCTTCCTCTCCTATAGAAATGAATTATTTTTCCTCAGGGAGACTACAATGCACTGCCTGATGGGATACTGTAGTAGACGGTTGCATAGTTGCAAATTTTCTCCCTGATATTATCAGTCTTTAAGTGAAAAGGTTCATGAAGTCATTACTGCTGTGCTGCTTGGAAACTTCTGGGTTTGAAGCTTTATTTTTCGTTAGTTAAGCCACTGTTTGAAATAAATACCTAGGGTTTTGTTTATTTTCTTATAAAAAGGTTGAAAAACAAGCAGATCTAGCAGCTTTTAAGGCCTCTCTGTATGCAATAGTGCTCTCTTTCCATGAAATGCGAAATACCTCTAGTTTTGTTTTCTTCCAGTTTCTTCCATTTTTCTGGCTGCTCTCTTAAAGGGATACTCCACCGTTTTTTCATATTAATCTGTTATTCCCTTAAAGGCACACCGCGGAACTTTTGGCCACTAGGGGCGCTAGACCTGTGACTTTCACGTCTAGTGCCCCTAGAGGCCACAGGCGCCGCAGCACTGTCGCAAAAGTAAAGAAGACATCCACTTAATAAATGAATTGCACAAAAGTGAACAGAAAATAACTGGTCAGGTAACGTTAAGGCGCATAGACCAGGGCTGCCCAACCCTGCTCCTGTCTGTCCTGCAGAGTTCATCTCCAACCCTAATCAAACACACTTTCATTTTCAAGCGATCCTGAAGACGTTAATTGTTTGCTTCAGGTGTGTTTGATTAGGGTTGGAGATAAACTGTGCAGTCGATCGGCAGGAGCAGGTTATAGACGTTTTGTACCTAAAACTAAGTTGTTATTGTGTTGGTTTTGGAGTCATCCTATCTTTAGATCGGACTTACGTCGTCTTATTTGTGTTTTTCCTGTAGTAAACTATGAATTTGAATCTAAAATCATATAAGCCTCTAATAATACATATACATTTCTATCTAAAATCATATAAGCCTCTAATAATACATATACATTTCTATCTAAAATCATATAAGCTACGAATAATACACACATATATGAATGTGTAAAAGGACAAACAAACTGAAGCCTACAAATAACGGCAGTAGGTTTTGACATATCAGTTTTGTTACACGAATTCCCGACTTCGCAGTAAATATTACATTATATATCCACTTTTATGCCGATGTTTATGTTTTATTTTCAGTCATCATTTTCTTCGCCCCTTGAATAATCTTCAGAGTCCCGAAACAGGAGGAGGACGCGGAGGACGACGAGGTAATGTTAGAGCCGGGGAGAAACAAGAGAGCCTCTTGTTTTTCCGCGAGCACGATCCCTCTCGCGTTTTCTCTTTCTTGCCTCCTCAGGAGCAGTTTTAAACTTTTCCTCGCCTCAGCCATGGCCAGGAGTCGAGCAGGCGGAAAAATAGTAGCAAAAGCGTTAGCTCCTTGAGTATATCAGAGCTTGTGGTCACGTGACGGTCGTAAAGTGATTAGTTCTCCAGGTCACATGACCTGTCCAAAGACGGTCCGTCTCCTCCAAACTTACATAGGCGGTATTTCAAGAGGGCAGCCCCGCTCGGAGCATTGATAGTGTCAAGCGCTGTATATTGGCCTGAGGAATCATTTAAAACAACTCGTATGCTTCAACTCTTTAGGTCAAAAGTTCCACGGTGTGCCTTTAACTCTTGTCTCTGTCTTGCGGCGAAACTTTGTTAGCACTTAGCTTATCCCAGTTCATTCAATATGTTCAATATATTCAATCTTTTTGATGGATATAATTTTAGTCAATCTCTCTCATAATACTGTTCTCTATATACAATAAGCTTCAATGAAGTGACTTTGAATCTGTGGCGTATGGAAGTAGTTCTGCGCAAAAGAGGGTTTTTAGAGACACTTAACTGAACTGTTGTATAAACACAACATAACACTCGTATCTGTGCGATGTGGCTGTGTATCAGTGCTAAAGTACTACGAGTCACTGCTATGAGTGTGATATTGCTCATATATCTAGTACGTCAATCTACCCCTTTATCATAATGGATTAAAATCCTCATAATCTTGTATAATAGTTGCTTGAACACAACTCAATACTTTTTGTTATTACATGAGTTTTTTTTTATTTTTCACTACATATTTTTTCCTCTTTGATCGTTTTCCTGACACTTTTTTTTTTTACTTTAATTTCAGACCAGATTGATGAGGATGGGGAGAATGAAGAAGTGAATAAAGTGGAGAAACATCAAAGATCATCTCAGAAATCTCATGTTCACATGAACATCCACATTGGAGAGAAACCGTACAAATGTAATCAATGTGGCAGAATATGTTTGACGGCTTCAAACCTGAAGAGCCACCTGAAAGTTCACTCACTGGGGAAACCACATCAATGTTCTTTGTGTGGAAAGAGTTTTGCACAACTGCAGGTTTTAAAAACACATCAGAAAATACATACTGGTGTAAAAGATCATGTGTGCTCTGAGTGTGGGAAGAGATTTATTACAGCTGCAGAATTGGTACAGCACCAGAGGACTCACACTGGAGAGAAACCTTACAAGTGTTCACACTGCGACAAGAGATGCAGTCTGCAAGGGGCCATGAAAAAACACGAGAGGATCCACACTGGAGAGAAACCGTATCACTGCACTGTATGTGGGAAGAGTTTCACTTTTTTAGCTTCTCTACGCAATCACACAAAAATTCACATGAAGTAGCTTATCATCAGGTCCAGCACTTTCAAGCGGATACCAGCTCTCTTTCCTATCAGTTTGTCTTAACCAGCCACAACCATGTCAGTTATGAAGTCACCGAGGTCCAGACTTCAGTATATTTCCGAGGTGTGTAATAAAGGTTGTGGAATAATTCCCTAATATAGTATTGACTGTACTTTAGTTCTGCTAGGATATTGCACAGCACCAAGATCTTCTCGTCTGAGCTGCCTCTGCGGTCGGTCACCGCTCATCAACCTCAATATTTAAAACCACATGCATCATGTTTAGTGCAGTGTCATTTTGAGTTAACATGCATTTCTTGGATGTCTGATCCGTCTCGTGTATAAGTTACAGAAATCTCTAAATAATAAATGTATTCGATTATGGGTTTGAGTAGTTTTGCACATGTTGATGTATCCCATTTTAGACATCTAAATAGAAATAAAAAAGCAGCATTTATTAGAAATAGAATCGTTTGTAATATTAGAAATGTCTTAGTACTGTAACTTTTGATCAATTTAATTCATCCTTGATGAATAAAATAATCTGTTTCCTTCTTTCCCCGCCAAAAATTAAATAAAATGTCTAACTGATCTCAAACTTTTGAACGATAGTGATTTATATTACAAAAGATTTCTATTTCTGTTCTCTTGAACTTTCTATTAATCAAAGAATCCTGAAAAAATGTAAATAACTGTTTTCAACATTGATGATAATGATAATGTTTTCCTGAGCATCAAATCATCATATTATACTGATTTCTGAAGGATCATGTGACACTGAAGACTGGAGTAATGATGCTAAAATTTAGCTTTGATCACAGGAATAGATTACACTTTACTATATATTCACATAGATTAAAAAAATGTAATATTTCACAAGATTACGTTTTTTTTTTTTTTTTTGTGAGCAGAAGAGACTTTTTAAAAACATCTGATAAAAGTTGAACAAGGCCACTGGGAATGGCATCAATACTACTGCAAACTCTTTAGTAGTTACAGGGATCTTATAATGATTAAGGAATTCACAGTAAAGAGATGTTCATTATTCTTAAATAACTGTCTGACCAAAATTATTCCGTTATTGTACCAGTTTCTGTAAAATATATATATTTTTAACGTAATATATATATTTTTGTTCCAAATCACAGAGTTGTGTGGAGAAAAGTTATGCTTAAAAATTAGTTTTTGATAATCTATCGTTCATTTCGTCTCGCGGTGATGACGTCACCACTTTCGCCGTCGCGCGCTTCCCGAGCCTTTTGAGGTAAACACATCACACGCTATCACGCTAACTCTACTATACAGTTTACACGGTTTATACAACATTTTACATGGTCTTTTCTGAAAGGTTTTCATCATGTGTCTGTGTCTTCTCCCATACAAAACGGTAAGATGTTAGCGAACTATAACGTTATATACTTTGTGATTTTATTAGGGAATCGGATTCATGGACAAATTACAAGAGTATCAGTGGCTTTCTTCATATTTACATGTATATTACTGTTGTTATATTTTTTCTCTATCATTATTGTATTCTCTATATTCTTGTTGAATGAGTGTTGATAGTCTATGGCTCATCTATTATCAGAGCAGCTGAAAAGCCTCTTTATTTCATGTCAATAAATCCTGTTTTCCCTCATTCATTATGCTGATGTCTTCAGATCTGTAAACTGCCACATTAAGCTCATTTTATTGTCAACAGACTTGAGCAAACGACACGATCAGATATTGTGACATATGCAAGAAGATAAGTTTTATAATGGCGTTTATTTCAATAATCTGTGATGAACCATCTTTCATATGCAACACAATAAACAAAAACAAGTTGAGTTAACTCATTAAGTCATTTGTTTATTGCAAATCTGCAAATATATTTTGATATGTTTTCATCTTTTTTTTATTCTTAATTTTTGTAAATAATGTGACCATAAATAAGACGTGGGTGGATTTTTTTAAACTCTTTCTGATTTCTTCTGGATTTTGTCAGATCTGCTCCTCCTCCTTCAGCGAAGCCCCTCCTCCTTCAGTGAAGCCCCTCCCCCTTAAGTGAAGCCCCTCCTCCTTTAGTGAAGCCCCTCCTCCTTCAGTGAAGCTCCTCCCACTGCAATTCACCAATGAATGCTGGAATATTCCCATCAGCTACAAGTGAAGAGGAGCATCACACCATCAGGAAGAGCTGAAATCTGCAAAGACAGAGTTTATTGAAGGACAGTGAGAACAGGAGAGATCCAGAACACTGCAGAATGAAACACACTGAAGAACAAAGAGGTTGGTGTTTATTCCTCATTCTTCATTAGTGAGACTGAAGAACATTAAGGTTATAAAGCAGTTCATCAGATTTAGATCTGTTATAGTAGGAACAATCTTAAGAGTTGTGAAATATAATTAAAGGAGCAAATAATATGAACCGGCGAGAATTTTTTTTTTTAAAGAAGGATATTTGTTATCTGTAAGTCAATATAAGTATGATCTGAGCTGTTTTACTGCAACCATGTTACCAACATTATGGACAATGTCTTAATACACTTTAGGGCATTCCAAAATTGTGTTATTATATTGCAAAAACACCAACATTTAAAAAAAAATAATCAAATAAATAGACTTTGTAAATCCTGGGAGTGTTAAAATTATAGCATTATTGCACATTTTTAAAAGGTTAATATTTTAGGTAGTTGCATAGTTTATCAAATATTAAATAGTTCTCACTACAAAAATGTGATTTATTCAGAGCCCCTAAAGGGACATGCTGATGGAAGAAATATATTTCATTGTTTTTGCGTTCTTTAGGGTTGCAAATGAACAAAGACGTTTGCTTTCCTGTTCCAACTCTTTATTACCACAAGGTTTACCATTAGTGATCGGCAGAGAAGTGCTGATAGTGATGAAGGTCTATTGGCCAAGATGTGTGTGTACGTCTGAGGTTTGCTGAATGTCACGATGTGGGAAAGCTGTAATCTGCTGATTGCTCAGTTTAAATGTCTCACATTTGGTTTGTCACAAGATCAAGAAAGGGATGAAAGAAGATTGTAAAGCTCTGTTTACAGCTGGTGTTAAGATGCGTTTTGGTTGATCCGATCAGAAGTAGACGAGAGACACATTACCATTTACACCTTGTGTTTTAATCTCTCTTTTGTCCACTTTCAAACACTTCTGTCCTGATTTCTTCGAGGGGAGGGTCTGTGGGCCGGCAAATGTATGAGCTTTCTCAATTCTTTTATCTAATGGACGAAATAAGCGGAAAAGTTTAAATGCAAAACATTTTGCAAGCAGACGCAAAGTTTCTCGGGAGAACATAAAAAACATTTTGCGTTCAAATGCAAAGTTGCTTGCAGGAACACAAAAGCATTGAAATATAATTTGTCCTCCCTTCATAATCTCCTGTTATCAGGGGCTCTATAGATGCGTGCCTCTAAAGGTCCCATGACATGGGGTTATTTTATTATTTTATCATGTTTCCTGGGTTGCCCTTATAATGTTAGTATGTTTTTTAGATCAAAAATACTGATTTGAACGCTCTGTTTGAAGGGGCGTGTCTGTGTGAGACTTTAGTGTAACCGGCCACTGCTGTGATTGGCTGACATGCTTGCATATGAAATAGCTACTTATTACATGTGAAACTCTCTCGAATACTTTTATTACAGCTATTATACGTTTTTACTATTACAGCTATCGAGATGAACAAATCGTCAGAAGTTTTTAAAGTATTTAGATCTATTCCCATCCCATCAAATGTTGCCATGGTGAGCATTGCGCAGATGACAGTCTGTTGTTGATCGCGAGAATGAAGATCTTATCATTGCAACGCAGTTTCTGCACTCTCTCTAATGCTTTCCCCAATGCAAACACGATGATGTAAATACATTAAGAGCTTCATGTGCAGTGTAACGTGCGTCATTGATTTCATAACGAGTTTGGCAAGTGTCCAGATAAACTCGATCGCGCTGTGTGGAAAGATTGTTCTTTGATCGCTTTCTGTATATAATTTATTCATAATTTAAATTTGATTATTTTCATCCTACTAAAAGAAATGATGTGAAGTAAATATTTTAGTCACTGGCTTGACTTACTGAGGCATAAACAGCAGTATTGAACGATTTTGAGAGAAAGATTACCTGTCTGAACTTGAACAATTACACATCAGAAAGTGTTGCTTGGTAACGTTAGCTGATCGATGTATTTTCAGACGTTCGTCGAGGCCAGCTCTGTATTGGCCCAAGTTGAGGAAACCGCCGTCGGTGAAATGTTTGCCGCAGACATGCAAAACTTTGGGGAGTTGTGTCGGCGCATTTCCAGAGACAATGAAATTAATCCACTGGTTCTTCTGGGGCTTGGATGAAGGAACTAAAAAAAGGCTTCGGTGTTCATTTGTACATCCAATTATTGAGCAATTATTATGCTTCGCTCGCTCAAAAGCCATGATATCTCCCGTGGACAAACTAAAATCGCGCGCACGCGTTCCTACTTCCTAGCTCATTTTCTCATGGACGGGAAATATTCTCTGGGCGGGCGAAGCAGAGAAAGGGGAGGTAACATTTCTCCTTATGACGTCATAAGGAGGAGATTCAAGATCAGCCCGATTGAGCTTCCACTTTCTCAAAGGCAGAGAAAGATAGCAAAAGCTCGATTTACACCGATTGAAATTTCTAGAAACTTGGGGACCATATACAGGCTAGGGGAACTCATATTAATGTTAAAAAACTGCAGAAAGTGAACATTTCATGTCATGGGAGCTTAATGAATAAAGAATATATTACACAACAGTTCTTTCTGGTTCCTCGAATCTGGGAGCCTTTTCCAACCTTATATTCCCACAGTATCAGCACTGGAACCGTTTCACCGTTTGTATCGCTCTGCTTGCGGCGACACTCATGGCGGTCGAGCAAATCCAACATTTAAAAAAATAATAATACTATTGTTGTGTCAAGAAATTTAGTTTTGAGAGTTTTTAGGCGAGAAAGTAGTTACTTAGACCTCAAATATGTGACTCATATATCAAGTCAAGTCTCCTTGATTTATATAGAGCTTTTAACAATATGGATTGTTTCAAAGCAGCTTTACCGTGATAATAGGAAATTACCGTAACAGAGATTGAAAATAACCTCAAAATGCAAACCACCGAAAACGCAGATGTCGCGCTTATGCGCTTCAGTCCAAAGGATATGCGCGTTTGAATATATATGTGCGCAGGCGTGTACAAATCAACCCTCAATAAACTACTTGTCTAGCTTTAAAAATTTAGAATACAGACATTTTTGTTTCGTCTGCGTAGCTACGTGAACTGGAATTATCCTGACAATGTTTTATCTGTACAGAGGTAAAGGAAAGGAGGCCTTCACAGGGGAGAGACTAGTGACACTTCAGGACTGCGTTGTTGTCGTGTCCAGGAACAGGTCCTTCATCAGATCTAGATGCGGACTGGTTCCGGTGGACAGCGGTAAACCTCGGGATAGACAGAGAGACTAATATTAGCGTAGACGCCATCCTTCTTATGATGTAACAAGTACATCAGGATTTACGGGAAGTGTTCCCGGTCCCGGCTGTTCTAAGCTATGCAGCCTAACATTGAGTTATAGAAGTCTATAATGTGTTATGTGAATGCTAGGCTAAAGAGATGTGTCTTTAGTGTAGATTTGAACTGACAGAGTGTGTCTGCTTCCCGGACAATGGTAGGAAGACTGTTCCAAAGTTTTGGTGCTAAATAGGAAAAGGATCTACCGCCAGCAGTCGATTTTGATATTCTAGGTATTATTAACTGGCTGGAGTTTTGAGATCGCAATAGACGTGAAGGACTATAATGTGTTAAGAGCTCGCTCAAGTACTGCGGAGCTAAACCATTTAGTGCTTTGTAAGCAATATTTTTAAATTTATAGATGTTTAATAGGGAGCCAATGCAGTGTTGACAGAACGGGGCTAATATGGTCATACTTCCTGGTTCTGGTAAGAACTCGAGCTGCTGCGTTTTGAACTAGCTGTAGTTTGTTTATTAAGCGTGCAGGGCAACCACCCAGTAGAGCATTACAATAATCTAGCCTTGAGGTCATGAACGCATGAACTAATTGTTCACATTTTTCATTGAGAGCATATGACGTTGTAGCAAGGTTAGATGTTGTGGGAAGAACATCAAGAACATTCAAAAACTTTAATAAACTTATAAATTTATGCTTCCGCTCCTCCGTGAAAGATACGAGACCGGTGCGTCGCGCAGGTGTCACTCATTATCAATCACCGGCCTAGCGCCGTTCTCTCACGGCCCTCGGCCTCGTCCTGCTCGCCACAGACGTAATTTAGATAGATTTTTAAAATGGAAAAATGCGGTTTTACAGATACTCGACACGTGACTTTCAAATGAAAGATTGGTATCAAAGAGCACACCCAGGTTCCTAACCGACGACGAAGACTTGACAGAGCAGCCATCAAGTGTTAGACAGTATTCTAGGTTACGTGAGGACGTTTTTTGTCCAATAATTAGAATCTCAGTTTTTTTCAGAATTAAGTAGTAGGAAATTACTAGTCATCCAGTTTTTTATATCAGCTATGCATTCTGTTATTTTGTGAATTGGTCGGGTCGCTTAGAAATATAGAGCTGAGGATCATCAGCATAACAGTGAAAGCTAATTCCATGTTTCCTAATGATATCTCCTAATGGTAGCATGTACAGAGTGAACCGCATCGGTCCTAGTACTGAGCCTTGTGGTACGCCACACTGAACTTTTGATCGATAAGACATCTCTTTATTTTCTGCTACGGTCAGATAATTATTATTTAGACCATGCTAATGCAATTCCACTAATGCCAACATAATTTTATGTTAATAATGTAAATATGTAAATAATCTATTTATGTAATGTAATAATCTGTTATGGTCAATAGTATGAAATCTTAAACATGATTTATCATTTACACTATATAGTGTTACATTAAGCACTAACATATGGAAGTAAAATAATGCCAAATCTTTCTGAAATAAAAAAAAGCATGTTGAATTGCACTACTTGGAAAAAAATATGCATTGCATTAACCATGCTTGCATTTTAATGCATTGTATTTTGGCTTGCATTTTTATGGGCTGAAATTCAACATTATTGTATATTTAAGCTGTGAATATTTCAATTCAAAACATTTCAAACACATTTTCATTTATAAAAATTCAATAATCTATATTCACCTTTCATATTTCACTTCCAAAATATTCAAACTGTTTAAAAACACAGTGCAGCAAGACAAATGTGTTTGATGGCGATTTCACTGTTTTATATAATTTGACTGTTATCACATACAGTATCTAGTACGTCAATGTAGCCCTTTTTTCTTAATGGATTAAAATCATCATAATCATGTATTATAGTTGCTTGCACACAACTCAATAATTACATGAGGGTTTTATATATTTTTTCACTACATATTTTTTCTCTTTGATTGATGTACTGAGCACTTTTTTAACTTTAATTTCAGACCAGATGGAGGAGAATGAGGAGAATGAAGAAGTGGAGAAAAGTCAAAGAAGATCTCAGAAATCTTTCACTTGCACTCAGTGTGGAAAGAGTTTCGCACACAAAAAGAGACTCGATGTTCACATGAGGATCCACACTGGAGAGAAACCGTTCAAATGTGATCAGTGTGGGAAGAGTTTCACACATCAAGGAACCCTCCAGAATCACATGATCATACACTCTGGAGAGAAACCGTTCACATGTGATCAGTGTGGGAAGAGTTTTACACAACAAGGAACCCTTCAGAATCACATGATCATCCACACTGGAGAGAAACTGCATGAATGTGATCAATGTGACAAAACATTTTCGAGGGCTTCAAACCTGAAGAGACACTTGAAAGTTCACTCACAGGAGAAACCACATTCATGTTCTTCGTGTGGAAAGAGTTTTTCACGTCTGCAGAATTTAAAAGTACATCAGAAAATACATACTGGTGTAAGAGATCATATGTGCTTTGAGTGTGGGGAGAGTTTTATCTCAGCTGAAGTTTTGAAACAACACCAGATGATCCACACTGGAGAGAAACCTTACAAGTGTTCACACTGCGACAAGAGATTCAGTCGGTCAGGATCCCTGAAATCACACGAGAGGACTCACACTGGAGAGAAACCGTATCACTGCACTGCATGTGGGAAGAGTTTCACTTATTTATCTTCTCTACGCTGTCACACAAAAACTCACATTAAGTAGTTAATCTTCAGTTCTGATGCCGCATCTCTTCCCTATTAGTCGGTCCTAACCAGCCACGAGGAACAGGGGGAGAAACATCATCAAAATTTGTCACATGAAATAAAGTTAATCTTCAAGACCAGCATTTTAAAATCTGATTCCTAAAGAACAATATTCTTTATATATAAGTTTGCTTAAAGCTACACTGTGTAGTATTCTCGTGAGTGTATAATATGCCATTGAAAATGCATACGGGTGAGGGGTTCGAATGCCAGTCGCCATGTTGCCCCTCCATCTTGAAAGTACATTAGCCAAAGAGCGACATACCCGTTAATTCAAGCTTTGCCTTTCGCGTTTTAACACTCGATGGGTGCCACGGTGCGTGTAGAATGTGAAGAGGGGGATTGCTTGAGACTGCTTTATAAAAACCTTTTTGAAAGTCTGTTGCTGATGGAAGATCACTCTTATTCTCGAGGATATGTATCAGAGTCGCCAAGGAAGCGAAAAAGAGAATTAAGACGGGAACGCAACAGGCAAATCAACAAGACAAATGAGACGCGAGCACACACACACACACACACACACAAACTCTCCGCGCACATATTCATATGAGACGCGAGCACACACACCCACACACACAAACTCTCCGTGCACATATTCATATGAGACGCGACACGCGAGCACACACACACACACACACACACACACACACACACACACACACACACACACACACACACACACAAACTCTCCGCGCACATATTCATATGAGACGCGAGCACACACACATAATACCTTAAAGATGTGGAAAAGTCGATCAAAAGTGTGTGTACATTTCTCCAGGCTCGATGCCAACAGTGCGCGATGCAGTATTTGCGGTAAAATAATTGCTGCAAAGACCGGTACCACGACAAATATGATGAAGAACTTGACAGTGCACGGAGTAAACATAAGAGCAGAAAGTTGCTCCGTCTTCGACTGGTAAATGAAGAGATACCTTGTTGATCACTCGGACAGTGTTTATATTGCAATAAATAATAACCTACTGAATGTAACGTTACACTGCCGTTCAAAAATGTGTTGGTTAGTCAGAATTTTTTTCAGTAAGGATGCATTAAAGTTATCAAAGGTGACATTAAAACGTGTGTAATGTTACAAAATATTTCGTTTTTAAATAAATGCTTTTCTTTTTAATTTTTTATTCATCAAAGAATCATGAAAAAATGTATCATAGTTTCCAATAGTTACCTGATAGCTGATGTTAGCAATGAAATGCTAAAAAAATAACGAAAACATAAAACTATTATTCTATTACTATTATTATTATTACATATTACATTATTCTATTACTATTATTACATAAAACTATTATTATAAAGATATTTGGACTGGAAACAAAACAAAAATACTAATTAAGAAAGTATTTTTTGCAGTCTATATGTAAAAAGTCATAACTGAGATGAAGTGGAGTTGAATAAAAATCTAAGGTACCTCAAAAGTATACTTAAGTAAATGTATTTCGTTACATTCCACCACTGGCTATTTGAAAAATGAAGCAAAACATATTGTCACAATATTAACAGATGGTTTGCTAACTGCGTCCCAGGAGAGGCTCAATGGTAGAGTCGGTCCAACGTTTGTACTGGACTTTTTAAAGTTATATTCAACTGCCCAAAAACAAAACAGGGTTGTTTAATCTAAAAATGTTCACCTTGGTCAGTTTATGTACATAATAAAGAGAAGAACCATATAAAATCGCATGTTGGTAACATATGTTAACATTTGAATCTTGACTTATTCAAGTGTTTACTTTAACAAAGTCTCGGGCCCTGTTCCCAATGGCTTCTGAGGTGAACAGTTCATGATATTTCATTTCTTTTTAGCAACATTTTTAGTGTCTGAAAGGTTTTCATCATGTTCGGTGCGATTCGTGTGTCTGCTAACTAAAATACAGTCTTCATGATTTGGTTTCTCTTCACATACAAAACGGTAAGATGTTAGCGAACTACTTTGTTGCTATTGGGAAATCAAACTATATTTTGATTCATATAGACAAATTAAAATGGTTGATAAAGATGGGTGTCATAGTGTCCGTCTTCATATTATTACAATTTTTTTCTGTCACTTATAATAAAGTGAGATGATCTGCTGATCCTGAATGGCTTGTTGAATGAGTGTTGATAGTCTATGGCTCATCTATTATCAGAGCAGCTGAAAAGCCTCTTTATTTCATGTCAATAGATCCTGTTTTCCCCTCATTCATTATGCTGATGTCTTCAGATCTGTAAACTGCCACATTAAGCTCATTTTATTGTCAACAGACTTGAGCAAACGACACGATCAGATACTGTGACATCTACTAGATATAGGTAAGTTTTATAATGTTGTTTATTTCAATAATCTGGATTTTAACATGTTTAATATAAAATAGTATATTATATTATATAGTATAAATATTGTATTCTTTCATATTTATTCTTACATATATCTGGTGTCTGTTAATTGTTATACTTCTTTTTTTTATAAAAATTATTTGCCAATATGTTAATGAGAGGTAAGTTAAATGTATAGGAATAAAGTATGTGGTTGACACTTTTCCATTCATTTACTTAAAAATAACTTCGCTAGATAGATATGTGACCATAAATAATTTAAATGTGAATTAGTATAAAAACATAAACTCAGTAAGTGATTTCTTCTTGATTTTGTCAGATCTGCTCCTCCTCCTTCAGTGAAGCCCCTCCTCCTTCAGATCTGCTCCTCCTCCTTCAGTGAAGCTCCTCCTTCTTCAGTGAAGCTCCTCCTCCTTCAGTGAAGCTCCTCCCACTGCAACTCACCAATAAATGCTGGAATATTCCCATCAGCTACAAGTGAAGACGAGCATCACACCATCAGGAAGAGCTGAAATCTGCAAAGACAGAGTTTATTGAAGGACAGTGAGAACAGGAGAGATCCAGAACACTGCAGAATGAAACACACTGAAGAACAAAGAGGTTGGTGTTTATTCCTCATTCTTCATTAGTGAGGCTGAAGAACATTAAGGTTATAAAGCAGTTCATCAGATTTAGATCTGTTATAGTAGGAACAATCTTAAGAGTTGTGAAATATAATTAAAGGAGCAAATAATATGAACCGGGTGCAATTTATAAAAAAATGTAAACAGATGTTTGTTATCTGTAAGTCAATATAAGTATTATCTGAGCTTTTTTTTCCTGTTTATTTTACATCTGGTTCACAATTACTGCAACCATGTTACCAAAATTATGGATGTGTCTTAATACAGTTTAGCACATTACAAAATGTTATTATCTTGCTAAAACACCAACATAAAAAAAAAAAAATCAAATAAATGCTACACATGTACACGTGTAGTTTGTGTAAAAACAGGGAGTGTTATTGCATATTTGTTATTATTTTAGGTAGTTGCTTTATCATATATTTAATGTTTAAAATTTAATTTTAAAAGGTTATTAAGCAGTTCACCAGATTTAGATCTGTTATAGTAGGAACAATCTTAAGAGTTGTGAAATATAATTAAAGGAGCAAATAATATAAACCGGTGAGAAAACATTTTTTAAAGAAGGATATTTGTTATCTGTAAGTCAATATAAGTATGATCTGAGCTGTTATATTTAGTATATTTTACATCTGGTTTTACTGCAACCATGTTACCAACATTATGGACAATGTCTTAATACACTTTAGGGCATTCCAAAATTATGTTATTATATTGCAAAAACACCAACATTTAAATTTTTTTTATCAAATAAATAGACTTTGTAAATCCTGGGAGTGTTACAATTATAGCATTATTGCACATTTTTAAAAGGTTCATATTTTAGGTAGTTGCATAGTTTATCAAATATTGAATAGTTCTCACTACAAAAATGTGATTTATTCAGAGCCCCTAAAGGGACATGCTGATGGAAGAAATATATTTCATTGTTTTTGCGTTCTTTAGGGTTGCAAATGAACAAAGACGTTTGCTTTCCTGTTCCAACCCCCTCTTTATTACCACAAGGTTTACCATTAGTGATTAATTATAATAA
Organism: Phoxinus phoxinus; assembly: GCF_949152265.1. Classification (NCBI taxonomy): domain Eukaryota; kingdom Metazoa; phylum Chordata; class Actinopteri; order Cypriniformes; family Leuciscidae; genus Phoxinus; species Phoxinus phoxinus. The sequence continues at coordinate 31,191,807 of NC_136895.1, read as the reverse complement.
TAATAAAAAACCACAGATGCACAAGAAACATTTAATAATAAAAAAGAGAACGACAGGGACAATAACAAGATGGAACATTTTTATTTTTCAGACAATGTTTATTGCACATATATTTTGTGTTAACCCTCAGGGGTCTAAGGTGTTTTTGGGGTCCTTGAGATGTTTTGACATGCCCTGATATTTGTATTTTTTTCAGTTGCTTATAAACATATTAATGGCAAAGGTGTAATTACACTCTATTTAGCACGAACATGGCTATCATAATATGTGAGCAACATGCATGTACATGTTTGCATTTTTGAGAGAATATTATTTATGCGTGGTTATTCAAAAAACTCAAACTTAAAGGATAATTCCGGTATTTAACACCTTGAGTCTATATTGTAGTTTGTTTTGGATGAACAAGAGTGGTGGACAACATTTTTTTGACAATGGTTCCTCTCTCGAGTTTTTGACTATAATAGAATTGGCCATGGACCCATTTAACATTGGAGTCAATGGGCATGTCCGAAAATGTTATTAAAACAGCCAATAATGCTTGTTTACAAAACTGTTAAACTCACCGAGTGGTTAGTGGTGTTAGTTGATGATTATAAACAATATATCGTCGCAATATATGATTCCAATCCGTTTATTTTGCTATAGTGGAACTATTTTTTCAGACACTTCACAACCGTGTAACTTCCGCTCAATATTTGAATCTGAAGCGTTAGCACACTCCCGACCACTTGATGGCGATAACCGATGTTTATGTCTCGCGGGACACTCACGGTCACAGTCGAGTTCAACTTCATATTGCACTGGTCAGTGGTCACGTCTTTCAATATGGTTAGAATTTGTGCGGTCAAAAACTGCGGAAAAGAGCTCTGCTCGCTAGCCTTATGAGAAACGGAAGCGAGCAAAAAGACTACATCGCCCAAATGTAAACAGCCCCCTTTCCGTTTCAGGTAGCGCATTTATATTAACGAGCACTCAGTCCTTCAACAGAATTCAATGGGATTTTACAAAATGACGAATAAAACACGACAGAAACTGTATTTCGCAACACTTTTTGTTTCTGGAACATCAACTAACATCACTAATCACTCGGTGAGTTGCACAGTTTTGTAAACGAGCATTATTGGCTGTTTTAATGACATGATCGGACATGCCCATTGACTCCAATGTTAAATGGGTCCATGGCCAATTCTTTTATAGTCAAAAACTCGAGAGAGGAACCATTGTCAAAAAAATGTTGTCCACCACTCTTGTTCATCCAAAATCCACAATATAGACTCAAGGTGTTAAATACCGGAATTATCCTTTAAATGTTCTGATATAAGACCACAAACGACCAACTTCACATATTCCCACAATACTTTTGACTAATTGATGTTGTCGGCTAAAGTGTTTACTTCAAAATGATCTGAAAATCATCCGGGCTAATCGTTTACATTAAACAATAGATTGATTTACATTTTGTAAGACACTTTTTGTTTGGAAAGGCAATATGCAGGTGGGCGTGAATGATCCAACAAGGTCATGAATAATGTCCTCATTCCCACCTGAAGACAAAGACCTGCTAACGCCCGTTTCACACATACTCCGTTTGCAGTGCGTTTGCGGTGCGTATTTTTTCCCATACCCATGTTAACAGGTTAGAGCTTTCACACTGCACACGGATGCGGTGCGTATACAGCAGTGCAGAGATCGTTTACACACAGAGTCTATGTTCTGCTGCACCGCACTGCAGCGTATGTTCACATTGAAATAAACATAGATTGACAAGAAACTGTAATAATTTGATCATATACTCATAATTACAGTTAATGTGTTCTACATTTACTAAATTACAGGATCAAGACATTTAAAAAAAATCAGTATAGTCCCAAGAGTTGCAAAATACGATCAGATAATGACTTTTTCCAGTGACATGGATGACAATCGTCTCATTGTGGAGGTGGAAAAATACACAATTCTGTATGATCCACAGATTATGTTGTATAAAGATTTAAATGCCAAAGAAAGGGCGGGAAGCAATTTCCTCGGCTATTGGTGTCGATGGTAAGTTTTAAAATGTTTGTTTCAAGTGCGATGTTTATAGGTTGACTAATGAATACAAAAAGTTATTTATATGATTATTGGTTTTAAACGAAAATATAAATATATATTATTGCTACATGTTGTTCTATTTAAACATGAATATGTAGCCTATGTGTTGCTGCCCTTTTTATTTATTTTGTTTATCGTCACATTCAACCTTCATGTCATGCGAATTCATTAAATGTAGGCTAAATGAACATCAGAATAGTTGTGTGCCTATAGCCTATCTCAATTCATAAGTAAATCATACTATATAGTTTTATTTTTGAATATACAGAAGTTAAACAGGGTGTAATTATAAGGTTATGTTATGTAGTTATAATTCATTTTGACTAGGCTAACTTTTTGGTGCTACGGACAGCCTGATTTATAGCAGAGGAAAAATACTCGTTTTAATGTAGATAAGTGGCATGTACTAACAATAATTAAAATATCAAATGTTAATTTCCAAAAAGGTCCTTTTGTCTTCTGGGGGCTAGCCCTCTCTTTCGTCTCTTTCTTCTCCTTCAGCAACAGATATAGCGCGATAGCTTTTCTTCTGTCAACAACTCGAACTACGTAAAACCACAAAGAATAACAATGATTAAAATTAATTTTCATACGGTTTCAATGTCTGTAACAATGTCAAAGTTGAAATCAAAATTACTTTCCCATTTTTTATTTTGTGACACACAGAATCTGCGTATCAGTAGCGCACTGCAAACGCAGCATATGTGAAAGCACTATAGCGCGTGCTGATCCAGTACCGCACACGCACCGCACACACACCGCACACGCACCGCACACGTACCGCACACGCACTGCAAACAGAGTATGTGTGAAACGGGCGTAATGCTGCATACAAGAGCCTTTCATTCAGGTGTCACTGAGCCACAAGAAAGAATGCAAAGACAACACACACACATATACACACACACACACACATATATATATATATACATACATACACGCACACACATATATCTATATATATATATATATTACTACAGAATTAGTTCAGAGTTGGAAACATCTTGAAAAAAAGTGTATTTTTCCACCTATGCTTGCAAATTGTATAATATCCAAGGTAAACATTTCTAGTAATTGTGCAGTTAATTCTCATTCGTATTTTCAGAAAGTTTTGCAATAAGTAGGCTATCCTCTCCCCAAATTTGTCACTAATAAAACACAAAAATAATTTAAAGAGAAGGCTTATATTGACCTTTTAAGATTTTGTTTGCACCTTGTAAATTAGGTTTTGATGTGGCAGTAAAAACTTTATAATCTATCCAAAACGAAATGTTGTCTTTCATATTTCGTTTGTAACATATCGTCTTTTATCATATATATTAGGGCATAAATGTTAATTTGCAGTTTAATATGTTGATTATACAAAGACATTTTATTTCAACGTATTCAGTCGATTTTTACTCATCTCAGTAGGCAATATAGTTTGCTAAAAGCAAAATTCATTCACACAGACGCGCGCGAGCTGGAGTAAACAACAGCATGTGCCGTTCATCCATTCAAACACAGAAACGCGATTCAAATTTAAACAGTCTTTTGCGGTTTACAGACACCATTTCATATCGCGATTAGAACAAAGCACTTACTGATGATCTGCAGTTTGCCAACCCCAGAGGGTTAATTCCTAAATAAATAAAAAATATACATTCAGACACAGTCAATAATACAAATCTAATGTTGTATTTGTTGCGAGATACGAGCGGTCAAGTGACAAAAGAACGAAAGACTCAGACCCGAAAGACTCAGACCAAAAAGACTCACAGACCCGAAGGACTCACAGACCCGAAAGACTCAGACCTGAAAGACTCAGACCTGAAAGACTCACAGACCCGAAGGACTCACAGACCCGAAGGACTCACAGACCCGAAGGACTCACAGACCCGAAGGACTCAGACCCGAAAGACTCAGACCCGAAAGACTCAGACCCGAAGGACTCACAGACCCGAAGGACTCAGACCCGAAAGACTCAGACCCGAAAGACTCAGACCTGACAGACTCACAGACCCGAAGGACTCAGACCCGAAAGATCAGACCCGAAAGACTCAGACCCGAAAGACTCAGACCCGAAAGACTCAGACCTGAAAGACTCACAGACCCGAAGGACTCACAGACCCGAAGGACTCAGACCCGAAAGACTCAGACCCGAAAGACTCAGACCTGACAGACTCACAGACCCGAAGGACTCAGACCCGAAAGATCAGACCCGAAAGACTCAGACCCGAAAGACTCAGACCCGAAAGACTCAGACCCGAAAGACTCAGACCCGAAAGACTCACAGACCCGAACGACTCACAGACCCGAAGGACTCACAGACCCGAAGGACTCACAGACCCGAAGGACTCTCAGACCCGAAAGACTCACAGACCCGAAGGACTCACAGACCCGAAGGACTCACAGACCCGAAGGACTCACAGACCCGAAGGACTCACAGACCCGAAGGACTCACAGACCCGAAGGACTCACAGACCCGAAGGACTCAGACCCGAAAGACTCAGACCCGAAAGACTCAGACCCGAAAGACTCAGACCTGACAGACTCACAGACCCGAAGGACTCACAGACCCGAAGGACTCACAGACCCGAAGGACTCACAGACCCGAAGGACTCACAGACCCGAAGGACTCACAGACCCGAAGGACTCACAGACCCGAAGGACTCACAGACCCGAAGGACTCACAGACCCGAAGGACTCACAGACCCGAAGGACTCACAGACCCGAAGGACTCACAGACCCGAAGGACTCACAGACCCGAAAGACTCAGACCCGAAAGACTCAGACCCGAAAGACTCACAGACCCGAAGGACTCACAGACCCGAAGGACTCTCAGACCCGAAAGACTCAGACCCGAAAGACTCAGACCCGAAAGACTCAGACCCGAAAGACTCAGACCCGAAAGACTCGGACCCGAAAGACTCAGACCCGAAAGACTCAGACCCGAAAGACTCAGACCTGAAAGACTCAGACCCGAAAGAAGACTCACAGACCCGAAGGACTCACAGACCCGAAGGACTCACAGACCCGAAGGACTCACAGACCCGAAAGACTCACAGACCCGAACGACTCACAGACCCGAAAGACTCAGACCCGAAAGACTCACAGACCCGAAGGACTCACAGACCCGAAGGACTCACAGACCCGAAAGACTCAGACCCGAAAGACTCAGACCCGAAAGACTCAGACCCGAAGGACTCAGACCCGAAAGACTCAGACCCGAAGGACTCAGACCCGAAAGACTCAGACCCGAAAGACTCAGACCCGAAAGACTCAGACCCGAAAGACTCAGACCCGAAAGAAGACTCACAGACCCGAAAGAAGACTCACAGACCCGAAAGACTCACAGACCCGAAAGACTCACAGACCCGAAAGACTCACAGACCCGAAAGACTCACAGACCCGAAAGAAGACTCACAGACCCGAAAGACTCACAGTCCCGAAAGAAGACTCACAGACCCGAACGACTCACAGACCCGAAAGACTCAGACCCGAAAGACTCACAGACCCGAAGGACTCACAGACCCGAAGGACTCACAGACCCGAAAGACTCAGACCCGAAAGACTCAGACCCGAAAGACTCAGACCCGAAGGACTCAGACCCGAAAGACTCAGACCCGAAAGACTCAGACCCGAAAGACTCAGACCCGAAAGACTCAGACCCGAAAGAAGACTCACAGACCCGAAAGACTCACAGACCCGAAAGAAGACTCACAGACCCGAAAGAAGACTCACAGACCCGAAAGAAGACTCACAGACCCGAAAGACTCACAGTCCCGAAAGAAGACTCACAGACCCGAAAGACTCTCAGACCTGAAAGACTCAGACCCGAAAGACTCGATGAACTAATCATAGCCATGGGACTCTATGGGACTCACAAGAAGAACGAAAGACTCCGACTCGGCCAAACCCGAAGACTAGATTAACTAATAATTTCTCTTTCCGGTACTGACAGCATAGTCTCTATGGGACTGACAGGAAGAAGGAAAGACTCTGAGGACCCTGCCGACCGAACCCGAACTCCCGAAGACTCAAACTAATCATTTCTGTTTCCTGTACAGAACCTATGTTCAAACCTGAAGACACGAGGTGGGGAACAGACGTGATACATTTGAAGTCGCAAAAGAAAGAACGTCTCGGATCAGGAGGTGAGGGGAACTAACAGACTACACTAGCCTGAGCTTAAGATCCAACTAATAAAATCCAATTAATAAAATATTTTGGTTTCTTATAATTTAGATTTGGCTGCATTACCCTATAGTTTATTTACATTTTTTCAAATGTAATCAACATTTTCGTAAGTACTAGATGTGTTGGGCTATTTAACGTGACATTTTAATTATATTCTGCTGAAATGAACGAAATTACTCAAAAAAAGATTCGTTCATTTTGCTGAACAAGATTCAAAGATCCGAGAAGAGTCAGTAAAATGATACGAACTTCCCACTACTACGGTACTCAATACATTCTGTTATTACATGAGGGTTTTATAATAAAAAAATCACTACCTATTTTTTCTCTTTTATAGATTTACTGAGCACTTTTTTTATTTTAATTTCAGACCAGATGGATGAGAATGAGGAGAATGAAGTGGAGAAACATCAAAGAAGATCTCAGAAATCTTTCACCTGCACTCAGTGTGGAAAGAGTTTTGCACGCAAAATGAATCTCGATGTTCACATGAGGATCCACACTGGAGAGAAACCGTTCTCATGTGATCAATGTGGGAAGAGTTTCACACAACAAGGAAACCTTCAGGATCACATGAGGATCCACACTGGAGAGAAACCGTTCTCATGTGATCAATGTGGGAAGAGTTTTAGACATCAAGGAAACCTTCAGGATCACATGAGGATCCACACTGGAGAGAAACCGTTCTCATGTGATCAGTGTGGGAAGAGTTTCACACAACAAGGAACCCTTCAGAGTCACATGATCGTCCACACTGGAGAGAAACCGTTCTCATGTGATCAGTGTGGGAAGAGTTTCACACAAAAACCGAGTCTCAAGGTTCACATGAGGATCCACACTGGAGAGAAACCGTTCTCATGTGATCAGTGTGGGAAGAGTTTCACACATCAAGGAAACCTTCAGACACACATGATCATCCACACTGGAGAGAAACTGCATGAATGTGATCAATGTGGCAAAACATTTTTGACGGCATCAAACCTGAAGAGCCACCTGACAGTTCATTCACAGGAGAAACCACATTCATGTTCTTTGTGTGGAAAGAGTTTTTCACTTCTGCAGAGTTTAAAAGTTCATCAGAAAACACATACTGGTGTAAGAGATCACTTGTGCTTTGAGTGTGAGAAGACTTTTATTACAGCTGAAGCTTTGAAACGGCATCAGAGGATCCACACTGGAGAGAAACCTTACAAGTGTTCACACTGCGACAAGAGATTCTGTAATTCAGGAACCTTGAAAAAACACGAGAGGATCCACACTGGAGAGAAACCTTACAAGTGTTCACACTGCGATAAGAGATTCAATCAGTCAGGATCCCTGAAATCACACGAGAGGATCCACACTGGAGAGAAACCGTATCACTGCACTGCATGTGGGAAGAGCTTCACTCAATCATCTTCTCTACACAGACATACAAAAACTCACATTAAGTAGCTTATCTAAAGTGTCAAGTGCGATGCCACCTCTCTTTCCTATTAGTTTGTCTTATGCTGCGTTCACACCAAACACGAATAGAGCAACAAATTTACGTATACCGCGTCTAGTTTGACGCTTGAACATTTTGAATGCATTCGCGCATCCAAAGCTAAATTGACGCGCGTCCCAGACGAAATCCGCTTCTTGTGGGAGGGGCCAGTGCTAGGCGGGTCTGCTTGCAAGAAAGGCCGCGAAATTTTAAAATACTTCTGATATTGTGTCACGAAATGTAGTTTTAAGAGTTGTTCAGTCGAGAATGTAGTTGTTTAAAGCTCAAATCTGTGGTTTATTTATAAAGATAGCGCAGATAAATAAATTTATCTGACGTTTCTGAGTTGTGAGATCCAGGCGATCACCGGGCGTCAGCGCTCATGTAACCCGCTAGAGCAGCCTTACCTCGGCTAGTCCTCCTGAGGTTTGCCGCTGGTAAACGAGAAATGTTTAAATTAAAAAATTTGAGCCAGACGCTCAATTCGCGCGAACGAGGCGAATTTGCGTCTACCGCGCCGCGCTAAACGCCTCATCCTCATACATTGACTTAACATTGAAATCACTCGCGCCAGACGCTCTATTCGCGTTTGGTGTGAACGCAGCATTAAGCAGCCACAACCATGGCTGTAGACAGTTATGAAGTCACCGAGGTCCAGACTTCAGTATATTTCTGTGGTGTATATAATAAATGTTGTGAGATAATTCCCTAATATAGTATTGACTGTACTTTAGTTCTGCTAGGATATTGCACAGCACCAAGATCTGTCACGGCTCATCAAAATATCTAAATATTTGAGATGACCAATCAAATTAAAGTAGGCAGGCTTTATGTTCACAGAATATTCTAGCGCTTCAGTTAATGGTCATAAAGTGTGAGATCAAATGTAAGTAGCTAAACTAAACATTTCTTATTTTACAGCTATTTTAGGATAGAAATGTTTATCGACCGACAAAAATAATTGGGAAAACTGACGTATATAAATATCAGTTGCCCCAATGTTTACTTTCTTAACTGACAGACTAAAAGCAAAAGAATATCAGAGAAAGCCAGCTTCAGGAGGGGAAGAGACAGACCAAAATAGGGAGACTGAGAGAAAAAGAAAGTGATGGAGTTCATATCTCTTGAAATGCACATAGATCAGAGAAATACAAATGTTCTCGGGGGAGCATGACCCCGAACCCCCTTAACTACCTCATATTTGGGACACCGGCGATACTCTGCCTACAGCCCTGGTCACAACCATCGAAAGTATAAACGAAACATTGTCAACATTTTTCACATTTAGTTTATCTTTAAGAACAGCAGTTTTACTGTGAGATTCACATCAACTCAAAGATGAAGTTCCTCCCCAAAGAGCAATATCGCATATATAATTTTGCTTAATCTATGTGTTTAAAAGGTAGTGTTTTTTTAAACATTTTTTGCTAACTTTTCCTGCTCAGGAAGCTGAAGAAGAGGCTGATTGAGAAGCTTTGCTGTTGTTACTCAATAAAGAGAGATCTGTCTTATTTGTTTCCAATTTTACTTTCTTTTTATATTTGCTGCACCAAGTACTTTAACTTTTATGCTCCATTTTTATTGTTTGCTCCTTCTTCTTGCATCAAGAATAAATAATTTTATAATTTTACTTTAGTTACATCTAAAAGTCATGCTGAGTAGAAATACATAATCATATTTCTCTTGGTCTCCTCAAAGTTGCGGTGGATTTTCTCGTCAGCGTAAAGATTAAGAGACTCATCTATCACTGTTTTACATGTTTGTAGAGTTAGTTTCTGGAGTAAATATATAGGCTATAATCTGTTTCATGTGCGTTCGGCCAATCAGCGAACACTAACGTCACAAGTTCCTATAACGTTGGTTTAGACCGACTCTGAAGTAGGAGTAAATTATCCGTTCCTAAAAAAATCGTTCCTGCGGTGCGAACACGGCAACATCGGGGTACTTCCACTAGGAACTATGAAGAGGTTCCTTCGGTGCGAAAGCCTCTATAATGTCCCACCTAAAGTACGATGTGGGACGCTGTAATCTGCTGATTGTTTAGTTTCAGAAGGTGTCATTACTCGTGTTTAAAAAGACTTCAGTAGAAGTTGAAGTATCAACTCAAGCTTTTTACTCAAGTAAAAGTGTAAAAGTACTGGTTTCAAAACTACTTTAAGTATAAAATTAAAAGTATTAACCTAAATACTTAAGATTAAAGATCTTAAAGATAAGATCTTTAAGATCGCTAAATTCAAGGCTTTTGGTTATACCTAGGATATCTAAGTCCACCAAAGGAGGGAGAGCTTTTTCACATCTAGCTCCAAAACTCTGGAATAGCCTTCCTGATACTGTTCGTTGCTCAGACTCCCAGTTCAAAACTAGACTAAAGACGCATCTCTTCAGCCAGGCATTCATATAATATTTTTAATCTTACAGTTAAATCCGGCCTCTAGTTTATAACCGCCAGAGGAGAACTGGCCCCCGACTGAGCCTGGGTTCTCCCAAGGTTTTTTTTTCTCCATTAGGTCACCTGATGGAGTTTTAGGTCACCATTAGGTCACCTGATGGAGTTTTAGGTCACCATTGGGTCACCTGATGGAGTTTTAGGTCACCATTAGGTCACCTGATGGAGTTTTAGGTCACCATTTGGTCACCTGATGGAGTTTTAGGTCACCATTGGGTCACCTGATGGAGTTTTAGGTCACCATTGGGTCACCTGATGGAGTTTTAGGTCACCATTAGGTCACCTGATGGAGTTTTAGGGCACCATTGGGTCACCTGATGGAGTTTTAGGTCATCATTGGGTCACCTGATGGAGTTTTAGATCACCATTAGGTCACCTGATGGAGTTTTAGGACACCTGATGGAGTTTCAGGTCACCATTGGGTCACCTGATGGAGTTTTAGGACACCTGATGGAGTTTTAGGTCACCTGATGGAGTTTTAGGTCACCGTTGGGTCACCTGATGGAGTTTTAGGTCACCATTGGGTCACCTGATGGAGTTTTAGGTCACCATTAGGTCACCTGATGGAGTTTTAGGTCACCATTAGGTCACCTGATGGAGTTTTAGGTCACCATTAGGTCACCTGATGGAGTTTTAGGTCACCATTGGGTCACCTGATGGAGTTTTAGGTCATCATTGGGTCACCTGATGGAGTTTTAGGTCATCATTGGGTCACCTGATGGAGTTTTAGATCACCATTGGGTCCCCTGATGGAGTTTTAGGTCACCATTGGGTCACCTGATGGAGTTTTAGGTCACCATTGGGTCACCTGATGGAGTTTTAGGTCACCATTGGGTCACCTGATGGAGTTTTAGGTCACCATTGGGTCACCCGATGGAGTTTTTGGTCACCTTTGGGTCACCTGATGGAGTTTTAGGTCACCATTTGGTCACCCGATGGAGTTTTAGGTCACCATTGGGTCACCCGATGGAGTTTTAGGTCACCATTGGGTCACCCGATGGAGTTTTAGGTCACCATTGGGTCACCTGATGGAGTTTTAGGTCACCATTTGGTCACCTGATGGAGTTTTAGGTCACCATTGGGTCACCCGATGGAGTTTTAGGTCACCATTGGGTCACCTGATGGAGTTTTAGGTCACCATTTGGTCACCCGATGGAGTTTTAGGTCACCATTGGGTCACCTGATGGAGTTTTAGGTCACCATTTGGTCACCTGATGGAGTTTTAGGTCACCATTAGGTCACCTGATGGAGTTTTAGGTCACCATTAGGTCACCTGATGGAGTTTTAGGTCAACATTAGGTCACCTGATGGAGTTTTAGGTCACCATTTGGTCACCCGATGGAGTTTTAGGTCACCATTGGGTCACCTGATGGAGTTTTACGTCACCATTTGGTCACCTGATGGAGTTTTAGGTCACCATTGGGTCACCTGATGGAGTTTTAGGTCACCATTGGGTCACCCGATGGAGTTTTAGGTCACCATTGGGTCACCTGATGGAGTTTTAGGTCACCATTTGGTCACCCGATGGAGTTTTAGGTCACCATTGGGTCACCCGATGGAGTTTTAGGTCACCATTGGGTCACCTGATGGAGTTTTAGGTCACCATTTGGTCACCTGATGGAGTTTTAGGTCACCATTGGGTCACCCGATGGAGTTTTAGGTCACCATTTGGTCACCCGATGGAGTTTTAGGTCACCATTTGGTCACCTGATGGAGTTTTAGGTCACCATTTGGTCACCTGATGGAGTTTTAGGTCACCATTGGGTCACCTGATGGAGTTTTAGGTCACCATTGGGTCACCTGATGGAGTTTTTCGTTTCCTTGCCACTGTTGCCTTTGGCTTGCTCAGTTGGGGATATTCAATTTAATGAATCAATCAATAATACTATTGATTAGCATTACCAAACATGGACGTTTTATTTTTATTTTAATTTAATACTGTGAAGCTGCTTTGATATAATCTGTATTGTGAAAAGCGCTATACAAATATTCTTGACTTGACTTGACTTAAAAGCAATGAGAACTGTGCATGTGCGTAGAGAGTCTGTAATAGATGTGACAGGTGAGGAGAAGAGAGAACCACTCTACCGACTTTTGTACACTTTCTATTTGTGACTGGAGTTAAATGTTTATTTGTGTATGCGGATGAGTTGGATGTTTAAGTCATTTTATTAAACCCCGGGAAAATACGCCGTCTCTCATCTCTCATGCATCTTTTCCTCCGACACCACATATTGTTTTTCTCTCAACAGCATCTCTACTTTGCATTACAAATTGTTACAATTTGCGTGTTTACAACTAAAATAAACCGATAAAGAAAAGGAAATCCATGTCTGTCATTTGTAAATAAAGTAAAATGATATTATTTTACAATGCTTTATTAAAAAAAATATATATATATCCATCCAGGAAACAGAAAAAAATGAATTACTTCAACAACAGTAATTGTTGTTTCAGTTGCTGTGACAAGAATATGTTTATTAGCAAAATATGACAATCAACATTGCATGAAAGAACTAATTTGCGTTGGCTAAACAAAGTATTTTTACTGAGAACTAAAAAAATATTGAGACAACTCAAAAGTCGTACTGCATCAAGTTGCCTAATATTTTTTTATGTTTTCTCAACAATTTATTATTTACAGTGCACATATGAAAGACGCTGTCTGTCTACATCACCAACTGTTTTACCCTTATTTTTGTTTGATGTGTTGCTTTATCGTTACGTTTTTGTTGTTTTCCTCTTTTTCAAATAGTTTTTGCCGTGTTTTTGCTAATCTACCATTGGTCTCCTGATGATGTCATCATAATTTTGCGCGCTCCTTCAATCAGTGTGTGGAGTCTTCTGATGTAAACAGTTCACGATATTTCATGTTTAGACCGTTTGTTAAAGCAACATTTACGGGGTCTTTTCTGACTGGTGTAACCCCCCCCCCCCTCTTTGTTAAGGCGCTACACTCAAAAAATTACTCTTTGAATGAACATAATAAAATCATGGAAAGGATTTCCACATGATTAACTTGCTTTATTTCAGCATTATGCAATTCTGTTATTCCAATTTAATGCATATTTTTTTACAATGTGTGTGTTCTTTAGTTGCAGCGTGTTGATCTTTCAGCCACCGTACCAAAAAAAACAGATGGATAAAAGATTTTCTATTGAACAAAAATCATATGAATAATCAATATCTAAATTAGACCTCTCTAACACACTTTTAGCTGGATATAGAGTGATGTGAATAAGTATGGACACACATGCTAAAGTTGCCTAAAAAGAGGAATAAAAAAAAATGCCTTAATGCCTTAATTTAAAAAATGAGGAAAAACCCAACCTTTAAATCCTTACCTTCAATTTTCTTTGTGAATGTATCGTAAATAAATAAATCTTCTTCTTTAAAACACAGTCAAGACACCCCTGTGTTAAATCCCCATAGAGGCAGTAGATTTTTATTTTTAAAGGCCAGTTATTTCATGTATCCAGGATACTGTGATCCTGATAAAGTTTCCTTGGCCTTTAGGATTAAAATATCCGCACATCCTCACACACCCTTCACCACACAGAGATTGGCATGGGGTACTTTCCATAAGATCATCTCTCAATGCAAATCAAACCAGCTATTAGCCTAACTGGAATAAAACCATGCCAATCTCTAGGTGTGGTGAAGGGTGTGTGATGATGTGCAGATATTTTAATCCCAAAGGCCAAGGAAACTTTATCCGGATCATAGGCCTCCTACAAAAAAACAACCCCTCTGATGAGGTCTCTTATCTTGCACATATAAAGGCCCTTGAAGCATGGTGCAAAGATAGCGAGCTAGAAATCAATGTGGCAAAGACAAACGAGCTGCTTTTTTGCAAAAAACAAGAGAGAATAACAGAGCCAGTTTTACTTAATGGTCAAGTAGTTGAAACTGTAGACACTTTTAAGTATTTAGGTACGGTCCTTGACAACCAACTGAGTTTTAAAGATAATACAGATTATATTTTTAAGAAATGTTCACAACGACTTAGTCTCCTTAGAAGACTGAACTGCCTGGGTGTCAGTGCTCAGATTATGGAGCTAGTGTATATCACACACATTGAAAGTGTTTTAACTTTTCATCTCTCTGCTTGGTTTGGCCATTTAAATTGCAAGCCTAAGAATAAGCTCAACAGAATAGTGTCAATGGCTAGTAAAATAGTAGGAAAACCACAAAAACACCTGACCCAAATATACATTGATAGAACAAGGAGGAAAGCTAGGAAAATCACTGTAGATAGTACTCACCCCCTCTCTAGCGAGTTTGAACTTCTGAAGTCTGGGAGGCGCTTTAGAGTGCCTCTAGCTAAAAGTACTTTTAAAAAATCTTTTATTCCAAATGCCATTTGCATCCTTAATCAAATTAAGTGACAATAACAAATGAGCTGTTATCTTAATGTATTTAAGTATTTAGTCTCATTATGATATTTTACATTGTATCTTTTTCTTTTTTATTTATATAGAAATATTTTCCTATCACGTTTGAGACGTTGTTTGTATGTCTACTTGTATTGTATGTTTGGTGAGCCAAAGAAAAATTTCCACCCAGGTGGACAATAAAGAATTATTCTATTCTATTCTATTCTATTCTAGTCTCCCAGATCCATGAAATAACTGGCCTTTAAAAATATAAAACTGCCGCCTCTATGGGGATTTAACACAGGGTGTCCTGACTTATGCACCCTGTGTTTTAAGAAAGAACATGTATTTATGTACGATACATTATTCATTCACAAAGAAAATTGGTGTCCTTAAAGGTTGGTTTTTCCTCGTTTTTTTAAATTAAGGCATTAAGATAAATTTCCAAAATTGGACCATCTCCAAAAATACATAAAAAAAACATGAAATGACAAGCGTTTATCAAAGTACGAAATCCACACTTTTAATCCCTTATACACAATTAGCTCTTGAAATACGAAATGGAGGCGGGTCCGGATTGAATTCTCTCCAGGTCCGGAGTCCGCGGACTTTGAGAAGTGCACAAGATAATAAAACATTTTTTTTATTAAACTTCGTCTAACTAATATAATATTTTGTATATATTTATTATATATTATAAACTATTATAGAAGAGAGATCTATTTTTATATACTTTGGAACAATATCTGTTGATTTTGCCTTTCGGTGATGACGTCATCACAAGCGCGCGCTCCTTCAGTGTCGAGACTTCTGAGGTAAACCGTTCACTCCACTTCACGTAATTGTAAAATACTCTTTACACAGTTTAAATATAATTTTACGGACACATTTCCTGATGGTTTTCATCGAGTTCGGCGCTAATTGTGTCTGCTGACTAAAACACTCAAAGAAGCTGTTTTTATTTCTCTTCATATACAAATCGGTAGGTATGATGCTAGCGAAGTTGATAAAGATGGGTGTGTCATTAGTGTCTGTCTTTTGTATTGCTGCTTTTTTCTGTATCATTTGAGAAATAGTAATATTAGAGCACTTTTGTTGGCTTTCAGCAGATATTCTGACTCAAACAGTCTGTTTATAGCAGCAAATACTTATAATAAAGTGTGTTGATCTGCTGATCCTGAATGGCTTGTTGAATGAGTGTTGATAGTCTATGGCTCATCTATTATCAGAGCAGCTGAAAAGCCTCTTTATTTCATGTCAATAGATCCTGTTTTCCCCTCATTCATTATGCTGATGTCTTCAGATCTGTAAACTGCCACATTAAGCTCATTTTATTGTCAACAGACTTGAGCAAACGACACGATCAGATACTGTGGTGATCAGCTTGTGACATCTACTAGATATAGGTAAGTTTCATTACAGCATTTATTTCATTAACCGTGTTTCATATAAAAGTTAAACAAAACTAAAGTACAATAAACAAAAACAACTTGTTTAAAATGTGTGAATTAGGATAAAATAAACCCAGTAAAGCCTGTTGCTTCTGCGTCGAATTGACGGCGTACCCCCGCAGACCCTTCCGCGTCGAAGCAAACAACACTGCAGAATGGAACACACTGAAGAACAAAGAGGTTGGTGATTATTCCTCTTTCTTCATTAGTGAGGCTGAAGAACATTTAGGTTATAAAGCTTTAAGGCGAGACACTACAGGTGAATAGGGTACAATTTTAAAATAATAGATATCATCATGAAACTTCCTCAGTTGATTACTTACACAAGTTCATAAAAAAAATGTATTACAAGTTTTTGAAATTTGAATGTTTAATTATGCAAATTAGGCATTATCTCATTAAATATGCGCAATTTTGCATATATTTTCACGGGATAGATCTGAACATATGATAAAGCCAGGTGCAAAATTCTTCTTTCATTTTGATTACACACAAGATGAAAAAAGATGTTCAGAGGGATTTCAGGATATATGCCTTCATTACCTAGGAAATCTAAATATACTGTCCATAGCCTTAAAAAATCGATTTTCAACATATTTTTTTGATTAAAATGTCACATAAATCAGGCCAGGAATGATTTATTAACAAATCCCTCTGAACATATCTTCAGAATACTGCTAAGTGTATAACTGGAAAGTTTGGTGTACATCGGCTGAGATGTGTCACTGGAGAATGGCAAAAAACTCATATAGAGAAAAAGGCATTTAAAGATTTGTAATGTAAAAAAATCATACTTTTCTAGTGGAAACAACTATTTACTGACACAATATCTTATCAAATCATTAGCAACAACAATACAAACCACCTAAATCACATCAAAACTTATAACACAGCATTTATGGCCTTTAACTGAGCAGAAAATGTCAGAGCGCGTCACGTGATGCATCTGAACGAATCACGTTGTCAGAAATTGACATCAGCCAATGAGATTTCTCTTTTAGGGTTAAATGTCCATTGTACTTTCACGATTGGTTGCTGAATAAAAGGAAATGACCATATTTGGATCCGACAGCAGTGTACAGAAGAGAGAGAGCTTTCCAGACGTGTGCGTGATTAAAAGGAAGCAGAGAGAGATCGCGGAGCAGCGTGTTGATTTAGAACGCCAACTTTTGTTGAATTTATGACAAATCTACAGACGCAAATAGACAAAGTGTAGTAAAATAAAGACCTAAATGTGTATTTTTGACTTTTTTTCACCACAAGTCTGAATGAAGACATGTTATTGAAGACAAATAGCCCAAAATCTCAAAATTAACCAGTGGAAAAAAAACTATGTTTTTGCCTGCCGTGTCTCGCCTTAAGTATTTCATCAGATTTAGTGTTTGTAATAGGAAAAAATCTTAAAGCAGCACTAGGTTACTTTTCAACCTTAATAATATATTTCCAAGTCTCTTGTGATGGTACATCGACTTACAATAGGTTGAATGACACGTCTGCCATAGCCCGACGGGGTCTGTAGCGTTTTTAATCGTACTTTTAAACTTCGGGTTTCGGGTAGTAACCGGCGAACAAAGAGAACTACAAAATTCGACTGCTTTACGGCATATACGTCACTTCCACCACCACCCCCACTTCCTTAAAAATCGAAACTAGCGTTTGTTTGCCAAATGTTATAGTCATAGCCGAAGCAGACAGAAAAGCAAGAAAGCAAAGGTTTTGTCGGAGGAAAGCAACAAGAGGAAACGAGAAAGTGATCGTATTAAAGGCAGAACGAGGATCAACATTGGGCCAGCGTTTCCTCGCTGGCGTGAGCTGGAGGAGGAGGAGGGGTGCCCGATGTTTTCCAGGGATTATTCTTTTTTTTGAGCGACAGTCCCAGAAAATTCATATTCTTTCCCGGGACACGAATTGTCCCGTTTTTTTGTGAAAATATACTTCTAAAGTAGAATTTCCTGGTTTCAAATTAAACCGTTTCCGTCTACCGCTACTGTGTTTTCTTCATAGTTGTGTACAGTACATCCAATCCTGTGTCCGTAAACGGGTAAAAAACCATGGTAAAAACGGGTAAAACAGTGGATTAGCCAATGCCAGGCGTTTACTTTTATTTGATTAGAAGCTCAACTTATCGCCTAGCAACTGCCTGTGCTGTCGGTCGGTCGCGCGCGCGCATCAACACACATCCAAGATGATACAGTGTGAGTTTAGTTGCTAGCTAGCTTTTTAAAAACTGTCTATTTACATCTATTGTGTGAAATGGGGAGAGAGACGGACCAGGAGGATAACCACTGTCTATGAGGATAACACAACAAAGTCGGATGAGCCACCAGTGTCAAAGAAAATACTATTTACAACCTACAACTCAGACCCCAAAAAATAATAATAATCTGAATGTCCCGGTTTTTCACAAATCAAGGTGGCAACCCTATGCCCGACCGATGCGGACTTTCAAATATCAAATGAAAGCCTATGTCTAAACGGCGTGTACAAGTTTGATAGGGGCTACATTCTTGCAAGTAAATATATAAGATGTACAAAATAATATTTTAGGATACCTAACATGTCTGTGATATTTGTTTATTTGTAAACAAATAAACAAGCTATAATGCAAATCGATTTGTAAAATTTGCAGATTCATCTATAGGTAGCTTGATATTATAATATTGACGATATATGGTTATTATCTACCACTCAAACATTGCATTGAAGTATCATATAGATTCAGTAAAACGGTAACGAACTAGGCTACTATAATGACGCTGGCTTGTAAACGTGAGCATCGCGATCATTTGTCGTTTGAAAAAATAAATAAAACCCATGAAATTATATTCATATCATGACATGCTGAAATATATGCCACTGTACCTGGATGAAGACATTTCACACGCGACGCAAGCAGAACACCTGCATGTGAACTCCTCCTACAGTGTTCTGGGCTATCATGGTTGTCAACAAATGCACGTGCATGTATGACAGAGTTTACGACAGTAGTAGAGGACAATACTGTTTCCCAACTGTAGGGGGACCCCGGGAGCAAAAAAAAAGAAAAGTAACCTAGTGCTGCTTTAAAGGGTTAGTTCACCCAAAAATGAAAATTCAGTCAGTAATTACTCACCCTCATGTTGTTCCAACCATGTAAGTCTTTCGTTCATCTTCGGATCACAAATTAAGATATTTTTGATGAAATCTGAAGGCAGTCTCACTCCTCCATAGGCTTTCAGAAGGACCCAAACTCGCCGGCCACTGTAGTCACTTGGACTATTGTAACGATTTTTTAATAATTATTCTGGGCCGGCGAGTTTGGGTCCTTCTGAAAGCCTATGGAGGAGTGAGACTGCCTTCAGATTTCATCAAAAATATCTTAATTTGTGATCCGAAGATGAACGAAAGACTTACATGGTTGGAACAACATGAGGGTGAGTAATTACTGACTGAATTTTCATTTTTGGGTGAACTAACCCTTTAAGAGTTAAGTGTTTCCTCTAGGTTTTTTTGGTGGCATTTTAAGAAACACTATTTCTTATTATTAAATATGATAAATTAGAAACCTATTTTTCTTAGGCTAGTTAACTCATGTTCACGTTTTCCTCATTCATGTGTTGAGCGCCACCTCAAGGAGAGGTAACAATGGAAAAAAATGTACAATGGCTAATTAATTGTTAATTTAAAGGGGTGGTTGATTATGATTTGACTTTTCTAACTGTAGTTAGTGTGTAATGTTGCTGTTTGAGCATAAACAACATCTGCAAAGTTACAACGCTCAAAGTTCAAAGCAAAGAGAGATATTTGCTTTTAAAGAAATCGCTTTTTAAAGGGCCCTTATTATGGATTTTTGAAAATGACCTGTCATGTAGTGTGTAACATCGCTCTAAGTGAATGAAAACATCCTGCAAAGTTTTAAATCTGAAAGTGCACCGTATATAAAGTGCCTGTCTTTCAAATGTAAGAGTCGACTCTGAGTCAATGAAATGAATTGTTTTTCAAACGAGTCATAAGCAGTTTCGTCGTGACGTCAAGATGTAACATTAGCATATTGCCCGCCAACTTATCGCGCGTGCAGAAACCAGGGAAACTTAAAACTCAAACCAGCAGCTGATTCCTGTGGACACTGGACAGCATCATGTCGAGGAGACGCTGTGCTCTACAATGTGACGGTAAAGACTTTTTTTTTTCACTGCCCAAGGACGAGCATGTGAAGAATCTGTGGTTAAAATTAATCTTTACCAGATACCACAGCAGTATAATCCTAAACTATTCCTGTTACTTTTATTTTACTGACGACTGCTGTTGGTGAGGAATTGCAACATCTCATAATGTTCCTCAAACTGAGTAGCGTATCACTGAGACGTCCTGCTCGAGTCGTCCTGGCGATGGAGGTTCGGGTTGAATAACTAGTTCTTCTAGTGTTTCATCAGCGGATTCGCGCTCGCATTGATATGGTTAAATCGACATCATTGTTTACTGTCTTTAGTTTATGGTGTAGGAAGCCTCAGGACACGCAGAGCTGTCGTTATTATGGCAATTGGAGTTTTTGTTTTCGACGTGTGCTGTACACGGTAAACCAATCACAACAGACTGAGCTGTCTGGCCAATCAGAGCAGAGCAGCTCGCGGAAAGGAGGGATTTAGAGAGATTGATTCATTTAGCGAGTCGTTTGAGAATCATTGAAAATGTGGTGATGTGCAAATGTATATTATGAGAAAATGAAACAGTTTTTTTACCTTTGATGCATGTAAACCTGTTGTAGGAGACTCCAAAACAACATTAGGAAACTTAAAAATATCATAATAAGGGCCGTTTAAGGACTACAACAAACGGCTGATAGGAACTACTCAAGCTTCCTCCTGGGTTAGTGACCCTAAAATTTACATAAACCCTGCCCCCGGAACACCCATCCATCCATCCATCTTCTTCCGCTTATCCGGGGCCGGGTCGCGGGGGCAGCAGTCTAAGCAGAGATGCCCAGACTTCCCTTTCCCTAGCCACTTCCTCTAGCTCTTCCGGGGGGACACCGAGGCGTTCCCAGGCCTGCCGAGAGACATAGTCTCTCCATCGTGTCCTAGGTCTTCCCAGAGGTCTCCTCCCGGTGGGACGTGCCCGGAACACCTTCCCGGGAAGGCGTTCCGGAGACGAAATCATGTTGTTCCCAAACCAGACACCCTCCGGCCCCTGGCTGCGCCTAGAAATTCTGTCCATAAAAATTATGAACCGAACCGGCGACAAAGGGCAGCCCTGCCGGAGTCCAACATGCACCGGGAAGAAGTCTGACTTACTGCCGGCAATGCGAACCAAGCTCCTGCTTCGGTCGTACAGGGACCGGACAGCCCTTAGCAAAGGACCCCGGACCCCATACTCCCGGAGCACCCTCCACAGGCCGCCACGAGGGACACAGTCGAATGCCTTCTCCAAATCCACAAAGCACATGTGGATTGGTTGGGCAAACTCCCATGAACCCTCCAGCACCCTGTAGAGGGTATAGAGCTGGTCCAGTGTTCCACGGCCCGGACGAAAACCGCACTGTTCCTCCTGAATCCGAGGTTCTACTATTGGCCGTATTCTCCTCTCCAGTACCCTGGCATAGACTTTCCCAGGGAGGCTGAGAAGTGTGATCCCCCTGTAGTTGGAACACACCCTCCGGTCCCCCTTCTTAAAAAGAGGGACCACCACCCCGGTCTGCCATCCCAGAGGCACTGTCCCCGACTGCCACGCGATGCTGCAGAGGCGTGTCAGTCAAGACAGCCCCGCAACATCCAGAGACTTGAGGTACTCAGGGCGGATCTCATCCACCCCCGGTGCCTTGCCACCGAGGAGTTTTTTGACTACCCCGGTGACTTCAGCTTGGGTGATGGACGAGTCCACCTCTGAGACCTCAGCCTCTGCTTCCTCCATGGAAGACGTGACGGCAGGATTGAGGAGATCCTCGAATATTCCTTCCACCGTCCGACAACATTCCCAGTTGAGGTCAACAGCTGCCCACCTCCACTGTAAACAGCGTTGGTGGGGCACTGCTTCCCTCTCCTGAGTCGCCGGACGGTTTGCCAGAATCTCTTCGAGGCCAGCCGATAGTCCTTTTCCATGGCCTCACCGAACTCCTCCCAGGCCCGAGTTTTTGCCTCCACAACCACCCGGGCTGCAGTTCGCTTGGCCTGCCGGTACCCGTCAGCTGCCTCAGGAGTCCCACAAGCCAACCAGGCCCGATAGGACTCCTTCTTCAGCTTGACGGCATCCTTTAATTCCGGTGTCCACCACCGGGTTCGGGGATTGCCGCCTCGACAGGCACCGGAGAGCTTACGGCCACAGCTCCGAGCGGCCGCTTCGACAATGGAGGTGGAGAACATGGTCCACTCTGACTCAATATCTCCAGCCTCCCTCGGGATCCGGTCGAAGCTCCGCCGGAGGTGGGAGTTGAAGATCTCTCTGACAGGAGACTCGGCCAAACGTTCCCAGCAGACCCTTTCAGTACGCTTGGGTCTGCCGAGTCTGTCCAGCTTCCTCTTCCGCCATCGGATCCAACTCACCATCAGGTGGTGATCAGTTGACAGCTCCGCCCCTCTTTACCCGAGTGTCCAAGACATATGGCCGCAGGTCAGATGAAACGACCACAAAGTCGATCATCGACCTACGGCCTAGGGTGTCCTGGTGCCACGTGTACTGATGGACACCCTTATGCTTGAACATGGTGTTCGTTATGGACAAACTGTAACTAGCACAGAAGTCCAATAACTGAACACCGCTCGGGTTCAGATCAGGTGGGCCGTTCCTCCCAATCACGCCCCTCCAGGTAACACTGTCGTTGCCCACGTGGGCGTTGAAGTCCCCCAGTAGAACGACGGAGTCTCCAGTCGGAGCACTTTCCAGCACCCCTCCCAGAGACCCCAAGAAGGCCGGGTACTCTACACTGCCGTTTGGCCCGTAGGCACAAACGACAGTGAGAGACCTATCCCCAACCCGTAGGCGCAGGGAAACGACCCTCTCGTTCACCGGGGTAAACTCCAACACATGGCGGCTGAGTTGGGGGGCTATGAGCAAACCCACACCAGCCCGCCGCCTCTCACCATGGGCAACTCCAGAGTGGTGAAGAGTCCATCCTCTCTCAAGGAGTGTGGTTCCAGAGCCTAAGCCGTGCGTAGAGGTGATTCCAACTATCTCTAGTTGGAACCTCTCAACCTCACGCACAATCTCAGGCTCCTTCCCCGCCAGCGAGGTGACGTTCCAGGTCCCTAGAGCTAGTTTCCGTGTCCAGGGATCGGGTTGTCGAGGCCCCCGCCTTCGACTGCCGCCCGATCCTCTCAGCACCGGCCCCTTACAGCCCCTCCTACAGGTGGTGAGCCCACGGGAAGGCGGCCCCACGTCGCTCCTTCGGGCTGAGCCCGGCCGGACCCCGTGGGGGGAGGCCCGGCCACCAGGTGCTCGGATACGAGCCCCAACCCCGGGCCTGGCTCCAGGGTGGGGCCCCGGCTGCGCCATACCGGGCGACGTCACGGTCCTCGATTTCATTTTCTTCATAAGTTTTTTTTTTAACTACTCTTAGTCTGACCCGTCGCCTAGGACCTGTTTGCCTTGGGAGACCCTACCAGGGGCATATAGCCCCGGACAACATAGCTCCTAGGGTCATTCGGGTACTCAAACCCCTTCACCACGTTAAGGTGGCAGTTCAAGGAGGCGCCCCCGGAACACGATTTATAGATTACCATGACAGAATATGCTAATCAATCAATGACTAGAATATAACTACACATAAGCTACATAAATTCATCAACTAACCATTCAGAAATGTCCTGTTCTTCTACATGTTGTCACTTCTTCTTGAGTCTCTTCATCATTGTCTGACTCCGGTTTGAACATAAAAGGCCAAAAGTTTTTGAAGTTTTCAGTGTGTGTCTGTGTGAGGAAATATGAGCTGCTAACACACAAGCTCTTGAAGCTCCGCCCCCTGTGCCGGGAGCAGCAGCTCATTTGCATTTAAAGGGACAGACACAAAACCACGCGTTTTTGCTCACCCTCAAAAAGAGACAATATTAACATGCTATTTAAAAATATCTGTGGGGAATTTTAAGCTGAAACTTTACACACACACTCTGGGGACA
The DNA here is from genome assembly GCF_949152265.1 of Phoxinus phoxinus. Classification (NCBI taxonomy): domain Eukaryota; kingdom Metazoa; phylum Chordata; class Actinopteri; order Cypriniformes; family Leuciscidae; genus Phoxinus; species Phoxinus phoxinus. Next base: position 31,167,715 of record NC_136895.1, on the reverse strand, counting down.
TCAGAGACTTGTTTTACATCTTGTGAAAAGGGTATTATACCACCACTTTAAAATTAGTAAGAAAACATTCTTAAAATTAAATATCCATCTTAGAGACTGTTGAATAGTTCTTGCCACAGAAACATGGGATTTGTGTCTATAATGTTTTAAAAATAATAATTGAAAGATCAATGTACCTCATTCATGGAATTTTTTTAATAAAATGCCATCAAAATGATCATAATTTTGGTGTATATTTCTTGTTCACTTTTTGTCTTTTCACCTTACATTTCTCTCTTATTTAAAATGGCACTTTTTTTCCGTTTCAGGCCTCATAGAGGAGAGTGAAGAGGAGAAACATCATCATGTCAAAACTGGAGAAAAAACTCACTCACAGACTGAAAGTGTTTCTTTCCTGAAAAGAAGAGACAAGAAACGTTTCACCTGCAGTCAGTGTGGGAAGAGTTTCACATACAAACAGAATCTCAAGGATCACATGAGGATCCACACTGGAGAGAAACCGTTCTCATGTGATCAGTGTGGGAAGAGTTTCACACAACAAGGAACCCTTCAGAATCACATGATCATCCACACTGGAGAGAGACCGTTCTCATGTGATCAGTGTGGGAAGAGTTTTGCTAAGAAAGATCATCTTAAGTCTCACATGATCATCCACACTGAGGAGAAACTGCATGAATGTGATCAATGTGGCAAAACATTTGTGTGTGCTTCAAACCTGAAGAAACACATGTTAGTTCATTCACAGGAGAAACCACATTCATGTTCTTTGTGTGGAAAGAGTTTTTCATGTGTGCAGAGTTTAAAAGTTCATCAGAAAATACATACTGGTGTAAGAAATCACTTGTGCTTTGAGTGTGAGAAGACTTTTGTTACCAATGGACAATTGAAACAGCACCAGAGAATTCACACTGGAGAGAAACCTTACAAGTGTTCACACTGCGACAAGAGATTCAGTGAGTCAGGATCCCTGAAAAAACATGAGAGGATCCACACTGGAGAGAAACCTTACATGTGTTCACATTGTGACAAGAGATTCAGTCGATCAGGATCCCTAAAAAAACACGAGAGGATCCACACTGGAGAGAAACCGTATCACTGCACTGCATGTGGGAAGAGTTTCACTCAATCATCTGAATTACACAGACATACAAAAAACAATCACAGTAGTTCATCTTTAGATCCAGCACTTTCAAATGAGACGCCGCATCCACGCCAAACATGAAACATTAACGGGTCAAGCAACAAAATCTGTCCTAACCAGCGACAACGATTAACAAGGCGGCAAAGAAACATAATCTGAATTTGTCACAGTGAGTAAAGTTCCTCTTTATTACTCAACTGAGAGATTCAGATCAAAGATGGAGTTCCTCCCAAAAGAACATTGTGGTTTATTCTTGTATATAATTTTGCTGCATGATATAAATTAATGTTTAGTAAAATTAATTGTTACATTTCTTATACTGCATAACAAGTATCACTAGTAGTTTGTTTAAATATGATATAGTATTTTATATAGGAAAGCAAACGGGTTTTTTTCCATGTACAATCTGTTCTTTCTGTAACTCTTTTAAAAGAGACAGATTTATCTTTTATTTTTGCATTTTGAATTATCACATCAGAAACGAGTGATGGAATTGCCAATAAAAATAAAATAAAAAATGTTCAAAAAGGTTTTTACGCTCTCTTGAGGTGGTGTTTGACGTGTGCAAAAAAGAGTTAATGGGAATAATGGGAGATGGAAACACATTTGCTGAATAAATTCTGACGTAGCAAAAATGAAACCCATGTGACTAATCGGTTGTTTCCGCTGATGGTGTTTTATTTACTGTTGGTTACTAGGTTACCAATATCATCGTCCTCCGCTCTAACAACCTGATTGATTGTGAGCACCCTAATTTATTTATTTATTTTTTGCTTTGAAAAGTTTCGCTTCATGTTTGGATGGAAACCCAGCTATAGTGTATTTAGAAAACGCAGATGTAAGATATACTTTGCAACTGACCTTCTTTTTTTATTCTCTTGAGAAGCTTTGCTATGATCAGGGCCAGCGCTACCTAACCTAGGCAGATTATGTAATTGCCTCCATAACCGAAACATCCCCCATACGCTAGTCCACCAATCAAGACGGGCAGCAAAATACTCTTTTGCCGCTTTTCCATTACCAGTACCGGCTCGGCTCGGCTCGGCTCGCTTTTCGCTCCGTTTTCCATTGCAGATAGTACCTCCACAATAGGACCTGGTCATCATAGCGACGCGACACACACCCGCTACCCACACACACAGGACGATGTGTGTACATGCTGTCTTACATAATATTAGTAATGGGTATATCACGCAATCTCTGGCAAAACTATTTAAAAATGCCGGGGTTATTCAGGATACTCCGTCTGGCGCGTGCAATGATGACGCAGTGAATAGTGACGATTCTCTCTGGCCAATCAGCAGTTGTAAGCAGCCATTGGTTGCCCAGTCGGGGCGGGGTCTTTAAAAGAACGCTGCTGACACTCATCGTGGAGCTCATTCTTGGTTCGGTCGCACTTGGGTTGAGAGCTCCGGAATCCCTCCTCCGGCCGATGATCAAATTGTGTCTTTGAGATTTTGTTTTTTAATTAGTTTAAGTGAACGTGCATCTTGTGAAAACCTCTGACCGTTCTCTATATGTCTAAACCATGTCAACAGTGTGGAGCGGTAGGGGTGTCCTGCCTTGTTTATTTTGAAATTGTTTGATCTCTGTTTTTGGGGCAGGGAGTTAGGTAAGATGAATGTATTTTCTTTGTTATTGGATTAGGTTATTAATTTTCCCTTCTTTTCTTTCTATATTCGTTTTGTTTGTTATTTTGGCCTTTTGGACACCCTGAAGAGTTGCTCTTTATTTCACCTGTTATTCTTTAATAAATGTATTACTTTTGCTTCAATTTCGTGCATTCGTTTTTGATTATCGACCGGAGTGATGCGTGCTGGGATTCCTTTTCCACAACCCAACAATTATTTATTATGCCTCGTTAGTGTTTTATTTTCCCTAGACTCGGGGCGTAATAATTGGGGACTCGTCCGTCCAATTCTATTTGTTTGATTTGGAAATTTGCCCAATCCAAATTGAGACGTTTCGACTTTGCTGGTGAGTGCCTTTTTTATGTTTTGATTGGCAGTTTTTTCATGCGTTTTGGGGAAGTGTAAATGGAATTTAGTATTGAGGCGTTTAGACAGGCTCCTTCATGTGACGTTTTGGAGTCCTGTCGGAAAATTGATTTATACCAAATCGCTGAATTCTATGGTATTGCGATTATTAAAACTGATAGAAAGAGGGAACTGCGAGACTTAATTCAGGCTGCATTAATTAAGCAGGGTATCTTGCAGGCTAGTTCTAATGTTGAGGCAACTGATGAAGAAGTTGATGGTGCGAGTTCAGATCCCGTGTTGCGCTCACTTAGTGGTGTAAACTCGGAGGATTTAAAACTAGCTATTCAGTTAAAGCAATTAGATCTCGAGATAAAACGTCAGGAACACACTACTCAACTGTTACGTTTTAGGCAGTGCGAACTAGGAACGCAGGCTGATGATCGTCGTTCCCGTTCAGCTCGTTTTGATGTACCCTCTACTAGCACCCCTCTGTGCCTTTGTCTGTGGCTCCTGGTCATTCTGCTGATTTTGATGTTAGTCGTCATCTAACCCTAGTGCCTGCATTTAGAGATAGTGAGGTGGAAGTTTGTTCCACCTTGTCTGTGAGTGACAGTTTGGATTATGATAAACTGAAAAGTGCGGTGCTAAGGGCGTATGAGTTGGTGCCGGAGGCGTATAGGCAGAAGTTTCGTGCACACGTTAAAAATGCCTCTCAGACTTATGTGGAATACACACGGGAGAAGACTGTGCTTTTTGATAGATGGTGTCACTCCAGCAAAGTCGTTACTTTTGAAAACCTCCGTGAATTGATTTTGATTGAAGATTTTAAAAATGCATTGCCAGACAGAATTGTTGTCTATTTGAACGAAAAGAGAGTTTTGACTCTTGCCGAGGCTGCGGTCTGTGCAGATGAGTTTACTCTCACTCATAAAAATGCGTTTGGGGTACGTCGCAAACTCTATTCTCCGTCCTCAGAGAAAACTGCAAAAATGTAGAAAGTAGGTTTACCTAAGCCAGTAACACCAATTGAACACTGTGAATGTTTTTACTGCCATGGACTGGGTCATTTGATTGCGAATTGTCCCTCACTGAAAAATAAAAATAAAGGGAAGTCAGCTAAAAGTATTGGTTTTGTTAAGAAAATTGGCAGTCCATTTAGTTTGAATATTGATGCCGCGTATGATCCTTTTGTGTGTCAGGGGATGATTTCTCTTAATGGATCTGAGCGAGACTTGGTTCCTGTAACCATGTTGCGGGATACAGGGGCTAACCAGTCGTTTGTGTTGGCTTGTATGTTGCCATTTTCTGAGAAAAGTTATTGTGGATCTGATGTTCTCATTCAAGGAATTGAGTTGGGTGTGTTGAAAGTACCGTTGCATAATGTGTACATTCGATCCGGGTTAGTAACAGGCTGTGTACAACTGGCGGTGCGACACAAGTTACCTGTGAATGGCGTGGCCTTAATTCTAGGTAATGATCTCGCAGGAGGGAAAGTGCTCCCATTTCCCGAAGTCATTGAAAACCCAGTTTATGATTCTGTTACTTCCGGTGAGTTGGCATCAGAGTTTCCTTCAGTGTTTGCTGCATGTGTAGTTACGCGGGCTCAAGCGCGTAAGTTTGGCTATTCGATTGACATTTCGGATACCTTTTTGGCAGTTGAGGACCAAGTTAAAGGGGAAGTTCGCATTGTACAGCCTGAGCTGGCGGCAGTGGCTCAGTGGTTCATGTAGATTGTCTACAAACCGGAAGGTTGGTGGTTCAATCCCCGGTTCCACCTGACCAAGTGTCGAGGTGTCCTTGAGCAAGACACCTAACCCCAGCTGCTCCCGACGAGCTGGATCGCCTTGCATGGCTGACACCGCCGTCGGTGTATGTATGAGTGAGTGAATGGGTGAATGTGAGGCAATATTGTAAAGCGCTTTGGTGGCCATTGGGTCTGTGAAAGCGCTATATAAATTTATGCAGTCCATTTATTTTACCATTTGAGCTGTCTGATCCTGTGTCGCTGTCCGCGACTAGTGGTGCTGAACTAGAATCAGTTGATACGTCGTTACCCATTAATAAAGACGTGATTTCTGCTGAATTCGTTCATTCGTTTTTGATTATCGACCGGAGTGATGCGTGCTGGGATTCCTTTTCCACAACCCAACAATTATTTATTATGCCTCTTTAGTGTTTTATTTCCCCTAGACTCGGGGGGTAATACACACCCCTAATAATGATCCATTGCCACTGAGTAGCTGACGGATGTATTCCGTCAAAATGGCTGACACGCGGCTATGGGTCACGTGACTGGGAGATCCCTATAGGCTAACGGAAATAAAACCATGCCAATCTCTAGGTGTCGTGAAGGGTGTGTGATGATGTGCAGATATTTTAATCCCAGAGGCCAAGGAAACTTTATCCGGATCATAGTCTCCCGGATCCATGAAATAACTGGCCTTTAGAAATATAAATATGCCGCCTCTATGGGGATTTAATACAGGGGTGTCCTGACTGTGTTTTAAGGAAGAACATTTATTTATTTACGATACATTATTTGGTCACAAAGAAAATTGGTGTCCTTAAAGGTTGAGTTTTTCCTCGTTTTTTTAAATTAAAGGGGTCATGACATTTGTTTTTTATTTTATTATTATGTTCCCTTAGGTGCAATTATAGTATTATTATAGTTTTTTTTACAAAAAAAAACGTTTAAAATGTAGTGATTTATGACTTTTTCCCAGTTTCTCATCCTCTGATTCAAACAGTCTGTTTTGTGGGTGTTTCCCCTTTAAGAGTTCAGTGTTAACGCCCACTGTTATGATTGGCTAACGTCAGTGCCTATGCATCAATTATTAACGCCCCCAGCCAGAACATTTGCGGATTCAGCGTATTTAAAAAGTAGTTTAAAGTTTTAAATACATTACTTACAGTTTGCGTCGTCGTTGTTGAGCCCAGAATAGTCGGCACGGACTTATCTTTGAGCAACAGTTTTCTGGCAAAGCCAGCATCATTTTGGATCATCCTTCAAATGGACTGGGACGTCCGCAAAAAAATAAAGTGCATCCATTTTTCCCTGACGACTGGATCTTTCGCAGCGTATTCAAAGATGTTGTTTGTCCACAGCCAGGAATGGCATCGTAATTTCCCTGTACACAGACACTGTCCGTCGACTTGTGAGGTGCGCGGGCGCGACAATGATACGAAATGAGCGTAGTTGTCTTGTGCTGTGGAGGCGGTCGTATGCAAACGCTGGTACGTCACTTCGTACCGTGACGTCACTTCTTACCATGGATCCAGAACGAGCTGTATTTAGAGCTTGATTAAATAAATGATTAGTTTATAATGGGGAGGACGTCTTAAAGGGCATATTGCAGGTTTTTTTTTTTTTCAGAATTAATATATAACCTTGTGTGAAAATACCATATGAAGAGTAAATGCATGATTAAAAATTGTTTTGCCAGACATAAGGGCACAAATTTAGTAGAAAACGTGACAGTTTCCTCGACCGTGTTGAAAAAGCGCTTTTTTTTCACCATCGCGTCATATTACGTCACAACGGGGAGTCGTTTGCCGGGCTCTGCGTTCGCTCAGTGCAGAATAGGCTGGTATTATGTTGAAGCGGTCGTGATTCAGTGTGTTTTCGGTGGTTATTGTATTTCAATTAATAATTATCGTGATAAATGACTGTGAATTATGGCCTGTCAGGACATCGAGTCCACAGGTTTCCGAACAAGATAAAGGACGGTGCTATCTTCCGTGTTTGTGTGCGTTTTGTGCAGGGTAAGAGACGGCCTTCGCTTCTGCGTCTGCTTTTAGCGTTCACTATAGACTGCATGATTATAATCCCGGCGATATGATGAGTTAACGTTACGGCCAGAGGTGTAGTGGTAAAAAAAGAGGTGGGTAAACTATAAATTCTGGTGAACCACGACGTGGTCACCCGGTAAGGTGAATGAGAAGAGCCATAGCCTATGTCTCTGGAACCACAGCCTACAGAAAGGTGATTTATAGGCTAGCCTAATGATAATACATGTGTCTGAAAAAATAACGAGGCATTTTAATTGTTTATTAATAAACTATTGTTTTCTAAATCAGTGTCGGTTAAAAACATCTCCATCTCCGCTGTTAAGCGGGTGCGCTTTTAGAGAGAAATGCACCTTTCATACGGATTACATAATCAGAAGGTATTAGCTTTCGATTCGAATTTGTTCGTTTTGAAGTGGACATTTCAAGCTTTAGCCTACATATAGGCTATATTTAGTTTCAGTTCTCGCGCTCCAGTTCACGGAGATCATATGAAAGCGCGCCTGATTGTTTTATTTTATTTGACAAAAGCACAACGTTTCTTGTTATTGCGAGTTTACACAAATAAAAGTAGTTGCGAATAATGTATTATTATTTTCTGTATGACCAGAAATGATAGAGTATTTTAAATTGTTTCACTGTTGATAAGTGTTCGCTCCCGCGCGTCCGTGCCATGCAGTGCGCGCTCACACTCCACTCCACAAACGCTTGGATATGCGTCAAAATCTTGTGTTTATTTGTGATAATCTTAGGCTAGTCCTGTATTATTATGGTTTAACCCGCGCGGCTACTGACAGTAATGCAGCGCAATATGAAAGACTTCGTCTTAGGTTTAACAAATGAAACTAATAATGAACAATATGAAACTAAAACGACATAGCCTGCTTAATTTAAAATGGCTTAGGAACTATATGCTATTTAGAGGTGGATAAACGCAGTTTAGAGGTGGATAAACGCAGTTTAGAGGTGGATAAACGCAGTTTAGAGGTGGATAAACGCACTTTGGAGGTGGATAAACGCTATTTCAGAATTTTTGGAGGTGCCCAAACGGCGTTTACGTGCGTTTAGCCTCCACTACATCCCTGGTTACGGCGATATGTGCACACTGTCCCGGCTCCTTCATCTGGTCGCCCGGTCCGCCGTCAGCATGTGGGTCGGCCACCGGTGGGAAACATGACGCTCACGGATCCGTCAGAGATCACTTATTGTACATTTGTTTTACAAAATGTGCCTTGTCTTAATTTAATTCATTAACGTATACTCCATAAACTTGTAATGTCTTGCAAGTCTGCAGCCGACACTTATTATTATTATTATATAATTATGTTCATTTTCAATCTGTACTCCGAATTTTAATGTTTGTGTTGGCTGTTTCTACATATAAAGTTTTTATACAGTAAGAAAGTTGTGATTGTGATTATTTTTTTATTCATTATCACCAAGTGGGGCCATTCAAAACCTTTATAATGTCCCTCTTTCTCTGGAAACTGTCTCCTAATGGCTGACACACACATGCAGGTAAGGGTCTAAATACTAGCTTTGCTATTGCCTGACAAATAATTACAAAATTGTGATCTGAGCATAGTGTTATACATATCGTCGGCTAACGTGAATACATCTATAAGCTAACACTGTTCTCTCATCGAGACCCGACCCTGTCCTGTTCTCCTCACATCACAGCTCAATGTGTCTCCTCTGACCGTTGTTTTGTCTAATCCTGGCCTGTCTACTCTCTTGGCTTCATATCAGGCACATAATTATATGGCTGAGGTCCGTCATACGAGTAAACATTTAGGCTACAATTTCCTCAGCGTCCGATCTGTCATTGCGATCCATTGCTTTCCTATTGTTTACTTTGACCGCTCTCCCCCATGCTACGTCACTTCCGGTTTGGCGGTTTTCAAATGCGGAAGTAAAATTTTCTCACAAAAATGACTCCAGAAGCCTAAATAGCGTTTTATAAGTATATGTTTATATTTAAATCTAGTTCCTACATTATTGTTCTATACATTGGCGCACTGGGTACTCTAACCTGCAATATGCCCTTTAAGCTATGAAACTTCCAGGACGTTTTAATGGTACAAAGACCTCTTATATACCAAAAGATCAAGGCAAATTTGGTTTCTCATGTCATGACCCCTTTAAGGCATTAAGATCAATTTCCAAAAGATGATTTTTTATTCCTCTTTTTATGCAACTTTAGCATGTGTGTGTCCATACTTATTCACATCACTGTATACCATGTACAATTTGTATGTAATGTAACCACTTTTTTTTTTGTTAAGTGTGCTTCACAAATACACCAAGCTTTATTCCAGTTTATATTTCTAAATGCACTGGACCACAATTTAGCTTTTATGATTACAGCTTATATTCCTAATATGTTTATTAGTACAACTGTTTCAGAATATCGTGTCTCCTTGAAACCTGTTGTCTTTAACATTATATTCCCTCAGAAAAATCCCTTCCACAAGTTCTTACAAAAGGTATTGTTGAGGTTTATGGCATCAAATACAACAGCATATCTTTCACTGTAACTGGAAACCAAAATGTATCCAAGAACTCACTATAAGACGTCAGGGGTTCTCAAAGTCTACATTCAAAGGTCCAAATCTGAATTTTCATCAATGTCAAAGGTCCTGAAATAATTGGTTATTACAAAACTTGTTTTTAATAAACATGCATAACAAATAAATAAAAAAAGAAGAAAAAAAAGAAGTGTCTTTTGCATTTAAAAATAGTGCAAAAGTGGCATTTAAGCGTCAGCATTTTATTTTTATTTTTCAAAATCAAAGACCGCAGTAAGAGAGCTGGTAAGATAATTTCGGTTATTTTAATGAAGATGATTGTGTGTTAAGCGTCTGCGACTTACTTTCACTGTGATTTGCGATAGTTTTTGGCCCAGACGTCCTCCTGATGTTTGAGCGATCGGATTTAGGCTAAATACGTTTCGGAGGGCAGTTAGTCTTTTCACGATTGGATAGATCCGATCACAGGTGTAAACAGACCCATAGGCGTTTGACATTTCTCTTCACAACTCACTGTCTCGTTACAAATCACTTTCTTTTTTTTTTTTTTTTTTTTTCTTTTTTTTTTTTTTTTTTTTTTATTTTTTTTTTTTTATTGAATATAAAATTATACATACAACAAAGGCAATTGTATTCATTCAAGAACGAATTAAAGGCTCAACACAGTTAAATCAAAAAGTGACTTAAAAAGACAGAAAATAAATAAATACAAATTTGAAATCATATCTTACATGAACTTAGGGTAAAAAAAAAAAAAAAAAAAAAAAAAAAAAATTAAATTAAAGGGCAATGTCAATCAAATCATATGAAATCAAAAGATCAAGCAGCTTTATCGCACTTCCACTTCTCATTCCCTTAAGGGCTCTAGAAAAACAGTTTAAGTCATTTTTGAACACAACAAGTAGTGGGAGGGATTTAAAAAATCTACATTTGTGAATGAAATATTTTGCCATTATTACAATGTTATTGATCAAATAACAATTAACACAACAGTCTTTGGGAATTCCAAATAAAATATGTTGTAAAGTCAAAACAAAACCATCAACAACCACCTCCTTTTCTATCAACCAGTCCTGAACTGATATCCAGAAAATTTTGGAAAAATTGCAAGTAAAGAAGATATGGTCAGTGTCTTCAAAATGGCTATCACAGAAAGAACAGGGGACAATATCTATATTAAATTTTTGATTTAAGAGTTTGTTAGAAGGATAAATTTCATTTAATATTTTGAAGTGTGTTTCTTTTGCTTTAGGAGGAATAGGAAAACTTAAATAAGCTGTTCTAAGATATTTTACAGTAATCTTATCAAACATGTGATCCAACTTATTTCTTTTAATTTGACAGGGATAACAAGTTGTTAAGACAAGCTGTCTTATATACTTGTTAGTACAATTAGCACTTTTAAAATTAATATCTCCAATGAATAAAGTGGGAAGAACTGGTTTAACTTTAGCATAAGAAAGGGAGCATCTCATCAGCATTTTTATGCCAGAAGGAATTGCATTAATGACAGTGAAGAACTCTTTCGGGTGACAGCTAAATCCATGCTTCAATGTAAAAGCATTGTAGTCTAGAATGTTACCCTTTTCATCCATTAGATCCCTCACCGACCATATACTTCTGCTCAGCCAATTCTTAAAGCATAAGGATTTGTTCCTGTGCAATATATATTTGTTGTTCCAAATAGAAACATTATGAGGTGTAAAATTGTGTGTATGTGCCAATTTCCAAAATAGGAGAACTTGTTGATGGAATGTTGATAGTTTCACCGGGAGTTTGGATAACTCAAAATCACATTTGAGAAAAAAATTAATTCCACCAAATTCTTGAAACAAAGCAGAAGGAACAGTAAACCAAAAACTATCTTCATTACATACAAACATTTTTAGCCATTTGAGTTTTAACAAAATATTCATGTTTTCAAATTCAATCACATTCAAACCACCTTGTTCGTAAGCTTTAATGATGTCAGCTTTTTTAATATAATGAGCTTTGTGCCTCCAAATAAAATTATACATTTTTCGGGAGCATGTTTTAATAAAATTCACAGGGGGAGCTAAAGACAGAGCGGGATAAATCAATCTGGATAAGTATTCGATTTTGGTTAATAAAATTCGACCAAAAATAGAAAGGTCTCTTTGTAACCAGCAATTTAAGATTCGGTTTGCTTTTTGTAGATTATTTTCAAAATTATCTTTTGTACAAATTTTCTGGTCTTTGGTAATTGTAATGCCTAAATATTTCACCTTATTTTTAACCGGAATATTATGTAGACTAGTGATATCACTCTGGTGTAGGGCAAGAAGTTCACATTTGTTTAAATTTAGCTGGAGTCCTGATGCCTTAGAAAAGGTATTAACTAATGAAATAGCCAGAGGAATTTGATCCTTGTTTTTTAAGAATAACGTAGTATCGTCTGCCAATTGACTGATTGCTATACTTTTATCAAATACATTTAATTTCTGTACTGTTCGATCATGAATAACTAAAGTAGATAACATGTCTGCAGCCAAAATGAATAAAAGAGGGGATAAGGGGCAGCCCTGTCTTATTCCACGATTAATAGGAAATCTTTGTGAAGTACCGTAAGGAAGAGAGATGGAGCTGTTCATATCTTTATAAATCATTTTTATAATATTGACAAAGTGCTCACCAAAACCAAAGTGCTCTAAAGCTTTAAATAAAAACCTATGTTCTAACGTGTCGAAGGCTTTCTTAAAGTCTAAGAAAAGAATATATCCATCATCCTTTATCAAATGATTGTATTCAACCATATCCATTACCAGTCTTACATTGTTATGAATAGATCTTCCTTTAAGGAATCCCGATTGAACCTCATTGATTACCCCATTAAGGCCCTCTTTCAATCGATTGACAAGAACGTGTGTAAAAATTTTATAATCATTGTTAAGCAAAGTGATTGGGCGGAGATTATCTAAATGTCTATGATCTTTATCTGGTTTGGGGATTAATATAATCAAGCCTTGACTCATTGTGGGGCCTAAAGATCCATCTTCAATAGATTCAATAAGAGCATTAAATAATAACATTTTCAAATCATTCCAAAAAAATTTATAAAAATTTCCTGTAAGGCCGTCGGGGCCAGGGGATTTATTTGATTTAAGTTTCTGAACTGCTAAATCGAGTTCTTCCATACCTAATCGTGCATCACAAAGATCTCTTAATTCATTGTCAATCCTAGGAATAAAATTTATAATTTTTCCAAAGAAGTCATCACACTCTTTTGGAGAAAAATCAGATAGATATAAGTCACTGTAGAAATTATGAATTTCTTTGCTTATTATTGTAGGATCTGTATTTTCAATATTATTCACCATTAGGGAAACAATACTGTTTTTAGACTGCCGTCTTTTTTCTAACCTACAAAAATAGGACGTGCTTTTCTCTCCCTCCTCTATCCATTTGGCTTTTGAGCGAATGTATGCACCTTTAGCTTTTTTAATGTATAAGTTATCCAATTGTGTTTGAAGATAAATAAAGTTACTTTTTTCAGCGCTACTCAGTGCACTTTTATTGCAGTGTTTATTAATCTCAAATATAATTTTGTTTTCATGTTGTCTTCTTATTTTGGCAAGCATTTTACTATAGTTTATAGAAAATTCACAAATTTTAAATTTAAGAAACTCCCATCTGGCTTTATGAGAACTGAAATCATTACTATTCTCAATTACTCTAATTAAATCTTTTACCTTTGTACAAAATCCTTCATTTTCAAGCAAATCAGAATTAAATTTCCAATATCCCTTATTATATGAAATTTTACCCTTTGGCTTAACAACCAAGACAATAGCGCAGTGATCTGTTAGAGGCGCTGGTGAAATAGAGCAATCTTTAACAAAATGTAACAAATTATCTGAAATTAACCAATAATCGATCCTCGATTTGCTGGAGGCATTAGGTCTAAACCAAGAAAACTTTTTGATGTTAGGGTTAAGATGTCTCCATACATCCAATACTTTAAGATTGTTGCAGAAATTAGTAATCATAGAGTTTGGTTGAGGGGTAATACTTTTAGGTGGATGTCTGTCAAGAGTTTCATCTGGTGTAACATTAAAGTCTCCACCTATGACAATATTATCTGTTGGGAATAACCTCTTGAAATTAGAAATTAAAGTAGAAACCTCAGCAAAAAGCTGCTGATTTTGTTTTGCATTATTATGACCATATACATTAACCAAAATAAAAAAGATAGATTCAATATCCAGAACAACTGCAACCCAATGTCCATTAGAATCAGTTTTAACAGAAATCACTTTACCTGGACAGTTGCTAAATAAAATCGCAGTCCCTGCAGAGTGGGAGGATCCATGGCTTAATAACATTTTATCTCCCCATTGATTCGACCAAAAAGCAGCATCAGTTGCGGTAGAGTGTGTCTCTTGTAAAAAAGTACAATGCGAACCAGCTCCTTTACAAAATAAAAACATAGCCTTTCTTTTGACCTTATTTTGAATGCCCCGAACATTTAAAGAGAGTAATGAAAACGGTAGCTTAACTGGAAACATACGAAGAACAAAATAAAAATATAAAAGAACAAACACAGATTACGAACTCGAAACAGATATGTACTAAATGGATGACAATTAGCCAAGTACATACCTCGCAACCTAGCATTTCTCCAAATTATCACATCTCACACCATCCTACCCGTAAAAAGTTTCAAGTGCAGGCTTTCGTTGGGTCAATGCGCCTCCCTTCAATATAACCAAACGGTCCTCTGTAATAGGCTTTTTTCCCTTCTTTACGTGCTTGAGCAATCAGCGGCCACAGAACGGCACGAGCGTTTCGGTCTTCCTTCGTGAAGTCTTCCACAAATCTGACTCCCTGGTTTAGGCAGACAGATGAGTTTTTCGTTGATTTCCATAACTCGTCCCGGTATTTCCGCATTGTGAATTGGACGATCATCTGTCTTGGTCTTCCTGGTTCCTTCTTACCGATCCGGTGCACTGTGTCAATAATATCGTCTAATTTCTGTATCAAGTGCGGAACAATTTCGGCAATCAGGTCAAGCACTTCCCTGCGGGGATCCTCCTCAGACTTCTCCTTCATGCCGTTAATCCGGAGGTTCCATCTTCGCTTATATCGTTCAAGATCAGATGCTCTGCTTTCCAGGTCGTTGTGTGCGGTGGTTAAACCCATTACCGATTTGCTCAACTCTTTGCACTTTTCTTTGCAATCTTTAATTTCAGCCGAGTTAAATTCGACAGCTTTGGAAGTTTCTGCAATCATGATGCTGTTTTTTCGCATTTGATTCGCCAGTTCTTCTAACTTTTCGTCTTGTGAATCGAAGCGAGCATTTAGGGAATTAATAGCTTGCAGCAGAGTAACGTTGGTGATGTCCTCTTCTTGAGATTTTAGCTTTTTCGACGTATGTACTTTAGTGGGTGTAAAGTGAGAAGAATCACGGCGTTTCTCTGATGAATCAGTCTCAGTTTCCATCTCTGAAACTGCAGTTTGAGCCACGCGATGAGCCGGAGGAATAACAATCTTGGGATGAGTTGTTTGGTTAGATTTTCGCATTTTGGAGGACAGCAACAATAGCACACAACTTTAAAATCACTCTGGGTAGGTGTAATTGAGAATTAAGCTATTTTCATATTAGAAAACGGGAGATAACTAAGCCGCTTAGTGAGAGCGCGTGTGCTCAGCCCGCCATCTTGCCGGAACTCCCGTTACAAATCACTTTCACTGCGGTGAAGGGTCGCCCGGTTACGTCAAACTTCAGACGCTCACTGGATGTCATGACAACAATATCACGGAGGAAAACTTTAAATATCTCGCCTTCGCTTTCATTTCGGACCATCTCCAAAAAGACATTAAAAAAAAAACATGAAACAAATGACAAGCGTTTATCAAAGTACGAAATCCACACTTTTAATCCACACAATTAGTGCTCTTGAAATACGAAATGGAGGCGGGTCCGCGGATTGAGTGCTGCTATATAAATTTACATTGAGTTGTGTTTGTGTAATAATATTTTGTATATTTATAAACTAGAAGAGAGATCTATTTTTATATTGAATTTATCATTCCAAAGTTTATAGCTATATATATTTATATATAAACTTTGGAATAATATGCTGTTGATTTTGCCTTTCGGCCATGACGTCATCACAAGCGCGCGCTCCTTCAGTGTCGAGACTTCTGAGGTAAACCGTTCACTCCACTTCACGTAATTGTAAAATACTCTTTACACAGTTTAAATATCATTTTACGGGCACATTTCCTGATTGTTTTCATCGGGTTTGGCGCTAATTGTGTCTGCTGACTAAAACACTTAAATAAGCGGTTTTTATTTCTCTTCATATACAAAACGGTAGGAGCGAAGTTGATAAAGATGGGTGTGTCATTAGTGTCTGTCTTTTGTATTGCTGCTTTTTTCTGTATAATTTGAGAAATAGTAATATTAGAGCACTTTGTTGGCTTTCAGCAGAGATCTGACTCAAACAATCTGTTTATAGCAGCAAATAATTATAATAAAGTGAGATGATCTGCTGATCCTGAATAGCTTGTTGAATTAGTGTTGATAGTCTATGGCTCATCTATTATCAGAGCAGCTGAAAAGCCTCTTTATTTCATGTCAATAAATCCTGTTTTCCCCTCATTCATTATGCTGATGTCTTCAGATCTGTAAACTGCCACATTAAGCTCATTTTATTGTCAACAGACTTGAGCAAACGACACGATCAGATACTGTGGTGATCAGCTTGTGACATCTATAGATATAGGTAAGTTGGTCCCACTTTATATTAAGTGGCTTTAAGTACTATGTACTTACATCGAAATTAACAATTTGATACAATGGACTTATTGTGTACATACATGTTTTTACATTGTACGTATATTAAAAAAATTCCAGCATATAATTCCAGCTGTAATTAATTTATGTAATTACATTTGTAATTACACAGTTGACCCTTCCCTTACACCTTAACCCACCCTTAAACCTACCCATACCAGCACACCTGTCCCTAACGTTACCCGTATCACACCTCAATAGACGCAAAAGTGTTTTACAATACAACATGAACACAATAAGTACATTGTACTTATTTTTCGATGTAAGTACATAGTACTTAAAGCCACTTAATATAAGTTTCATTACAGCATTTATTTCATTAACCTGTGATTAACCGTGTTTCATATAAAAGTTAAACAAAACTAAAGTATAATAAACAAAAACAACTCGTTTAACAGTTGGGTTATTTGTTTCTTGGCAATTTGTAAAAATATGTATATAATTTCCTTTTTTAGTCTTGCATTGTTTATATTTGGTATCTTTTAATTTGTTTTTGTTTTTCAATATAAATTTGCCTATATATTAATTAGTGGTAAGATAAACGTTAAAAGATTCATTAATAGATTGATAGGTGAACATATCCTTGTGTAGATGGAGGTTCGGGTTGAATAACTAGTTCTTCTAGTGTTTCATCAGCGGACTCGCGCTCGCATTGATATGGTTAAAATCATTGTCATTGTTTACTCTCTTTAGTTTACGGTGTAGGAAGCCTCATGCACGCAGAGCTCTCGTTGTTATGGCAATGGGAGTTTTTGTTTTCGACGCGCGCTGTACGCGGTAAACCAATCACAGCAGACTGAGCCGTCTGGCCAATCAGAGCAGAGTAGCTCACGGAAAGGAGGGATTTAGAGAGATTGATTCATTTAGCGAGTCGTTTGAGAATCATTGAAAATGTGGTGATGTGCAAATGTGTATTATGAGAAAATTAAACCGTTTTTTTTTCCTTTGATGCATGTAAACCTGTTGTAAGAGATTCCAAAACAACATTAGGAAACTTTAAAATATCATAATAAGGGCCGTTTAAGGACTACAACAAACGGCTGGTAGGAACTACACAAGCTTCCTCCTGGGTTAGTGACACCACCAACCCTAAAATTTACATAAACCCCGCCCCCGGATCACGATTTATAGATTATCATGACAGAATATGCTAATCAATGACTAGAAGATAACTATACATAAGCATCATAAATTCATCAACTAACCATTCAGAAATGTCCTGTTCTTCTACATGTTGTCACTTCTTCTCGAGTCTCTCCATCATTGTCTGACTCCGGTTTGAACATAAAAGGATAAAAGTTTTTGATGTTTTCAGGTTGTTTGTGGTAATATGAGCTGCTAACACACAAGCTCTTGAAGCTCCGCCCCCTGTGCCGGGAGCAGCAGTTCAATTGCATTTAAAGGAACAGACACAAAACGACACGTTTTTGCTCACCCTCAAAAAGAGACAATATTAACATGCTATGTTGGCGCACATTTAAGTTGTTTTGCACGCGTGTTTCGGGCGTGCTGTTTCCTTGTGGCTTAAAATAATAAAATACGGTACAAATAATAAACTTTCAAAAATCTGAAATTAAAGTCGGATATACCAATCCATTTATTAACATAACAAAAAATGAAACCTTTCTTCAAACATAAACTTAACTCAAGTCAGTCTCCATGATTACACGCCGTGCCTCACGGTCAAAAACCATGCACCTCGCTGTGCGCCACACCTGCACTAATTAACCCCTGTCTTAAGTAGACTTGTGGCAGAACACAGCTCCAACCCATTACAATACAGAATGGCTCCAACACAACCGGCCCCTAATTGTTCATGGCACTACAAGACATAACAATTATAAACATATACATGTATGGAGACATTAATACAACAACAAACATCTTACAATAAAAACAACAAACAAATAAACAAAAAATAAACCCATCTTTAGTGTGTTTGTTCACTTTACATTGACTGTTCTACCAATAGGCCTAATTTTGTCATTGGTCTTTCAATTACATTTGTTTTGGTTTTGATTTGCTCAGATCTAACTATGCCTGATTTGTCTGGAAAGGATTTAATAACCCTTCCAATCATCCAAGAATTTCGTGGTGCTGTAGCATCTGCAACCAAAATCTCCTGCCGTAAGATTACGTTTTGTTTCGTTCCACTTTTGCCTTTCCTGTAGAGTAACAAGATAATCTTTTGTCCACCTTTTCCAGAATAAATCTGAAAGATACTGAGCCTGTTTCCACCTTCGTCTTACGTACTGGTCCTTTTGATCAAACAGACCTGGAGGCAAAACTGGTTTCCTTTTCAAAGTAAGAAGATGGTTAGGCGTCAGTGGCTCTAAATCATTAGGATCCTCAGAAACTCTTGTAATTGGTCGGTCATTCAAGATTGCTTCGGCTTCGCATAAGACTGTGACTAAGGTTTCATCAGTTAAAGCCTGTAGATGTAAACAGATACTAAGACCTTCCTGACCAATCTGATCATGCTTTCCCAAGCACCGCCATGATGTGAAGCTGTAGGTGGATTGAACGTCCACTTGATGTTGTCATGTATTAAAGCTTTCTCAATTGATTCATTGTTTAACTCTGCAATTGCTCTTTTTAGCTCCTTCTCTGCTCCTGTGAAATTTGTGCCATTGTCTGAGCGAAAGTGTGCTACGGGTCCTCTTCGGCATATGAATCGACGAATAGCACTGATGCAAGAGTCTGTGTCTAATGAGTGTGCCACTTCTAAATGAACTGCCCTGCTGGCCATGCATGTAAAGATAACCCCATAACGTTTCACATAGGAACGTCCTTGTTTTACCTCAATGGGCCCAAAATAGTCCACTCCTACGTTAGTAAATGGAGGTAAGTTTGGAGTAATCCTTTCTTTGGGGAGATCAGCCATTTTTTTATCACACATTTTTCCTTTGTGACGTTTGCAAAAAGCACAATTTGACAAGATTTTCCTTGCCGCTGCATTGGCATGAGTTATCCAGAACTTTTCTCTGGCTTTGGAGAGGATGTAATTTCTCCCACCATGCCTCGTCTGTTCATGAACATTTTTAAGAATTAACATGGAGATATACTGATCTTTACACAGGATGACTGGGTGTTTGCTCTCTTCGGGCATTGCAGTCCTGGACAATCTTCCACCTACTCTTAACAGTCCACCCTCTAGAACAGGATTCAGCTTGTAGATAGGGCTACACCTTTTTACAGGTTTTTTTGTCATTAGTGCACAAATCTCTTTGTCAAATCTTTCTCTCTGACAGAACTGAAGGATAGCGTTTTCTGCTGCTAATAGATCCTCAGTTGATACACGGTCTCGTTCCAACGACTTTCTGGCTTCCAACATTTTCTTGTCAACATAAACATCAGCCATTTCACCCTTCACAAGTTGCTTCCTTCTTTGACTCAACTCCAATAGAATCTTCCTGACCTTGAGTAACCATGCCACTGCAACCTTCAACCTTTTCCAGTCAGAAAAATATGTGATAAGTTGATTGGTTGCATTATTCTCTTGAATAGTTATTGTGTTTGTAGAGATCTCCAGTTTGACCTCTGGATCATCCTCTTCCATTGTGGACTCTACTTCATACTGTAACCACGTTTCACTTGCTTTCCACAGAAATTCTGGACCTGACAGCCACGTTTTGCTGTTCAGAAGCTTATGGACTGTCAGTTCTCTAGATGCGTCATCTGCAGGATTTTGTTTTGTGTGAACATACCGCCACTGTACTGGGTCTGAAGCTTCCCTAATGATGGCTATTCTGTTGGCCACAAATGTTCGAAATCTTTTGTTTTCGTTGCTGATGTACTTCAACACTGTACTACTATCAGTCCAGAAACAGGATCCTGGCAAAGAAAGCTGTAACTCTGATTTTACCATCTTGTCCACCCGAACAGCCAAAACAGCAGCAGTGAGTTCCAAACGAGGGATGGTTACGGGTTTAAGAGGTGCTACTCTGGCCTTTCCAAGAAGAAACGAAACATGTACATGACCTACTTTGTTCTGTAGCCTCAGGTATGTTACCGCGCCATATCCTCTTTCGCTGGCATCAGCAAAGTGGTGCAACTGGGCATGGACTGGTGTTCCAAAGTCGTGTGGTTTCAAGCACCTACTCACTCTGAACTCTGAGATATCTTTTAGGTCAATCAACCAATTTATCCATTGTTGCTTTAAGGCTTGTGGAATTTCTTCATCCCAGCCATAGTTCCTTCTGCACAACTCTTGTAAAATGTGCTTGGCTGGAAGAAGGACTGGCACAAGGTACCCTAAGGGATCGTACACTGAACTAATGACTGATAGAATCCCTCGTCTTGTTTGCATACGTTCTTTGCAGTTCATACGAAAGTTAAATTTGTCATTTTCCATACACCAATGTAGCCCCAGTGCCCTTTCCACCGGGAGTTCGTCTATGTCCAAATTGAGTTCACTCACACTTTTAGAGTGTTCTTTCTCAGGAATTGTTTGAAGGACTTTGCGGCCGTTACTGATCCATTGTGTAAGATGAAAGCCTCCTTTCTGGCAAAGGTCAGCCAGGTCATGGACAAGGTGTACCGCTTTCTGCACAGATGGTGAGCTTTTCAGACAGTCGTCCACGTAGAAATTTCTATGTACCGTGTCAACCACTTCGTCCGAAAACCTGTTTCGATTGTCGTCTGCAGTCTTCCTTTAAGCATAACATGCACAACTAGGCGATGACACTGCCCCAAAGAGATGTACAGTCATTCTGTACTCTTCAACTTGCTTACACAGATCTCCATTAGGCCACCACAGGAACCTTAGAAAGTCTTTGTCCTCCTCAGCCACTTTGACTTGATAGAACATAGACTTCACATTAGACATAAAAGCAACTGGTTCTTGTCTGAATCGTAGAAACACTCCTATTAATGAACTTGTGAGGTTCGGACCCTGCAGAAGCTGTTCATTCAAAGAAGTTCCTTTAAACTTAGCTCCACAGTCGAAGACAACTCGCAACTTGCCTTTGCGTGGGTGATACACTCCATGATGAGGAATATAGAACAGGTTATCTTCTCCAGAACGCAATTCATCCTGTGGTACTATTTCTGCATAGCCACTGCTGATGACATTCTAAAGAAAGCTTGCGTATTCTTGGTGGAACTTCACATTTCTTTTCATTTTTCTTCTTAGTCCAATGAGGCGCTGTTGAGCAATACAACGATTGTTTGGCAGTGTTACCTCCTGGGCTTTAAATGGCAGCTTTAAACTGTAATGTCCGTCCTTTAATTTTACAGATTGATCCATTATTTCAATGAATCTTGCCTCCTGCCTTGACATTTCTTCTTTGTCGTCAGCGACTTTTTCATTGAAGTCACTTTGGTACTGCTTTTCCAATAGCAGCTGAAGTGATTCCACAGATAATCTGTTTACATTACACCGTGATTCCACAGATAATCCGTGATTCCACAGATAATCTGTTTAATCTGGCTCGCTGTGACTGCTGCTGTGAGTTTGTTTGCTGCGTCTAAGCCTCGTATTAGCTTCGTATTTCTTGCTGTTTTGTTTTTGAACCATCAATTATTATCGTTTCTAGTTGCTTATACTACTAAATACAGCTTACCCAACATCTTAGATCAACCTGACACTGCTAGCTTCCGTTATTGTCAGCACAACATGCTAACTCGCTAGCCTTTTAACGCACCACCCGTGCGCTCAGTTATTTATTTTTCTCTCGCGCGCCCGCGCCTTTGAGTTCATAAAAGCCCAGGTGAGTAAGAATCAGTCATCAAACACGGTGAGTAATGTCTTCTCCTGTTATTGTCACCTGCACTTCATGTCACATGTTTACCATAGCCTTCTCTGTCGGCAACATAGGATTTATATGTGATAAATGCAAGGAGACAGTCAGGCTGACGGAGAAGATTTCAGAACTAGAGACACGCATCCAAACTTTAATCGAGAATAGTAAGAAGAGTGCTAGAGCTTTAGATACTATTTTGGATGCGCCTAGCCTAGTGAACTCTTTACATGAGTCGGTTCCGGCTGAAGTAGAGCCCGTGCAGCAGGGCAGATGGGTGACAGTGAGAGATCGCTCTAGTCGCGGATCAAAAAACCACTTTTCCGTTCCGATAACAAATCGATTTGCCCCGCTCAGTGAAACACCCACTGAGAATTATTCTGATTGTGCCCTAGTTATTGGCGATTCTATTACACGGAACGTGAAAATAGAGACACCAGCCACCATAGTCACATGTTTGCCGGGAGCCAGAGCGCCTGACATCAAAGCAAATTTAAAAGTGCTGGCTAATGCTAAACGTAAATTCTCTAAGATTATTATTCACGTCGGCACTAATGATGTTCGACTCCGCCAGTCGGAGATCACCAAAATTAATATTAAAGAGGTGTGTGAACTTGCAAGTACGATGTCAAGCACTGTAATTTGCTCTGGCCCCCTTCCTGTTCGCAGGAGTGATGAGATAGTTAGTAGATTGTGTTCACTCAATGGCTGGCTGTCTGGGTGGTGTCCGCAGAATAATATAGAATTCATAGACAATTGGAAAAGTTTTTGGGGCAAACCTGACCTGTTGAAAAGAGATGGTATTCATCCCTCCTGGGATGGTGCTGCTCTTCTCTCTAGTAATTTGGCTCATAGTCTTAGAGCTAAAACATGACAATCTGGGCCTCAGGTCAGGAAGCAGACAGACTGGCTTAACCGACCGTCTGCTAGCGGCCTCACGTCACCAAGGTCAGATAAATCCCATCACATAGAGCCTCTTTCACCTAGATATCATCATATAGAGACTGTGTCTGTTCCCCGAACTTGGAAATCCAAAAAACGTTCAAACCCATCTAAAGTTAAAAATGTAATTGATGTTCAACGAATAAAAAACAGATATAATACGGATGAGCAAATGATAAAGCTTGGGTTGCTGAATATTCGATCTCTTACTTCAAAAGCGCTAATAGTTAATGATATGATTACAGATTATAACCTAGATGTGCTGTGTTTAACAGAAACCTGGCTAAAACCAAACGATTACATTGCTTTAAATGAGTCAACCCCACAAGACTACGGTTATAAACATGAACCTCGTCTGAAACGCAAAGGAGGAGGTGTTGCTGTAATTTATAGTAATATTTTCAAAACCACTAAGAAATCTAGTTGTAAATATAATTCTTTTGAAGTGTTGGTGCTTAATGTAAAAATATCTAGTGTAAACGATAAATCACGTTTGAAAATTCTGCTGGCTACTGTATACAGGCCACCAGGGCACCATACAGACTTTATCAAAGAATTTGCTGACTTTCTATCAGAATTAGTATTGGCTGCAGATAAAGTACTAATTGTTGGTGATTTTAATATACACATTGATAATGAAAAAGATGCATTGGGATTGGCATTTAAAGACATTATAAACTCAATTGGAGTTAGACAACACGTGTCAGGACCGACTCATTGTCGTAATCATACTCTAGATCTAATACTATCACATGGAATAGATGTTGATGCCGTTGAAATACTGCAGCAGAGCGATGACATCTCAGATCATTATCTAGTCTCGTGTAAATTACATTTAGCCAAGGCTGCAAAGCCGTCTCCGTGTTATAAATATGTTAGACCGATCACTTCTGCCACTAAAGATTGCTTTATCAATAATCTTCCTAATCAGTTTCATCATCTCAGCATCCCGGATAGCTTAGAAGAACTCGATATTGCAACAGAAACTTTTAACTCTCTCTTTTCCAGCACTTTAGACACAGTTGCTCCGCTGCGCTTAAAGAAGATTAAAGAACATAGTCCAGCTCCGTGGCACAACGAGCACACTCAGGCCCTTAAGAGAGCAGCCAGAAAAATGGAGCGCAACTGGAAGAAAACAAAACTAGAGGTGTTTCGGATTTCATGGAAGGAGAGCTCGACTGCTTACAGAGAGGCTTTAAAAGCTGCTAGATCTGCTTATTTTTCAACCCTATTAGAAGAAAATAAACATAATCCTAGGTATTTATTTGAAACAGTGGCTAAACTAACGAAAAAGAAAGCTTCAGGCCCAGAAGTTTCCAAGCAACACAGCAGTAATGACTTTATGAACTTCTTCACTTATAAGATCGATAATATCAGGGACAAAATTATAACTATGCAACCGTCTAATACAGTATCGCATCAGGAAGTGCATTGTAGTCTCCCTGAGGGAAAATTTGATTCATTCATTGCTATAGGAGAGGAAGAATTTTGCAAACTCGTCAAATCATCTAAATCGACAACGTGCATGTTAGACCCTATACCGACTAAGCTGCTGAAAGAGATGCTTCCAGATGTCATAGATCCTCTTCTTAATATCATTAATTCATCTTTGTCTCTAGGATACGTACCAAAAACCTTTAAGCTAGCTATGATTAAACCGCTTGTTAAAAAACAGCAACTTGATCCTACAAAACTAGTCAATTACAGGCCGATCTCTAATCTGCCATTTCTGTCAAAGATATTAGAAAAAGCAGTATCCTCACAACTGTGTTCCTTTCTTGAAAGAAATGATATCTGCGAGGATTTTCAGTCCGGATTTAGACCGTACCATAGTACCGAGACAGCTCTCGTTAGAGTCACAAATGATTTGCTCTTATCATCCGATCGTGGTTGTATCTCTCTATTAGTATTACTTGATCTTAGTGCTGCATTTGACACCATTGACCACAACATCCTTTTAAATAGACTCGAACATTATGTTGGCATTAGTGGAATTGCACTAGCATGGTTTAAATCATACTTATCTGACCGTTATCAGTTTGTAGCAGTAAATGAAGAGATGTCTTATCAATCACAAGTTCAGTATGGCGTACCACAAGGCTCAGTACTAGGACCGCTGCTGTTCACTCTGTATATGCTACCATTAGGAGATATCATGAGGAAACATGGAATTAGCTTTCACTGTTATGCCGACGATACTCAGCTCTATATTTCTTCAAAACCTAACGAAACCTACCAATTCACAAAATTAACGGAATGCATAGCTGATATAAAAAATTGGATGACTAGTAATTTCCTACTACTAAATTCAGAAAAAACAGAGATTCTAATTATTGGACAAAAAACGTCCACACGTAATAACCTAGAATACTGTCTAACACTTGATGGCTGCTCTGTTAAGTCTTCGTCGTCGGTTAGGAACCTGGGTGTGCTCTTTGATACCAATCTTTCATTTGAAAGTCATGTGTCTAGTATCTGTAAAACCGCTTTCTTCCATCTTAAAAATATATCTAAATTACGTCATATGCTCTCAATGAATAATGCAGAACAATTAGTTCATGCGTTTATGACCTCAAGGCTAGATTATTGTAATGCTCTACTGGGTGGTTGCCCTGCACGCTTAATAAACAAACTACAGCTAGTTCAAAACGCAGCAGCTCGAGTTCTTACTAGAACCAGGAAGTATGACCATATTAGCCCCGTTCTGTCAACACTGCATTGGCTGCCTATTAAACATCGGATAAATTTTAAAATATTGCTGATCACTTACAAAGCACTAAATGGTTTAGCTCCGCAGTACTTGAGCGAGCTCTTAACGCATTATAGTCCTTCACGTCTACTGCGATCTCAAAATTCCGGTCAGTTAATAATACCTAGAATATCAAAATCGACTGCTGGCGGTAGATCCTTTTCCTACTTAGCACCAAAACTTTGGAACAGTCTTCCTACCATTGTCCGGGAAGCAGACACACTCTGTCAGTTCAAATCTAGACTAAAAACACATCTCTTCGGCCTAGCATACACATAACACATTATAGACTTATATAATTAGGCTGCATAGTTTAGAACAGCCGGGACCGGGAACACTTCCCGTAATCCTGATGTACTTGGTACATCATAAGAAGGATGGCGTCTACGCTAATATTAGTCTCTCTGTCTATCCCGAGGTTTACTGCTGTCCACCGGAACCAGGCCGTATCCAGATCTGATGAAGGACCAGCGCCAGGACACGACGACGACGCCGCTGACCTGAAGTGTCAACCAGTCTCTCCTCCTCTCCACTCCGACTTCAACCAACCGGAACTGGACAAATACTCTGATTCATTCTGAACTTCATACACTGTTCACTCATTGGCCAGAGGAGAACTGGCCCCCGACTGAGCCTGGGTTCTCCCAAGGTTTTTTTCTCCCTTCTGTCAACTGATGGAGTTTTGGTTCCTTGCCGCTGTTGCCTTACCTTATGGCTTGCTTAGTTGGGGACATTTAATATTCAACAATATTATAGATCTGCCTGAAATTGTTTTTTGTATTATTTTCATGTTATCACTGTGAAGCTGCTTTGATACAATCTGTATTGTAAAAAGCGCTATATAAATAAAGATGACTTGACTTGACTTGACTTTACAGCAACACTATGACAGCCATTGTCATTTATGTTGTCTTTGCAATCCTTTCCTAATCCATTGACACCACCCACCCTAATAGGGTTTTAACAGCAAAAGGACCCTCACCTTGGCTATTCACAATTTCCCATGGTTCCAGCAACATTGAAGCATTAGTACCTATTAATAACTCCACATTAGCATCAATTTCAGGGATTTCAATGTGCTCAAGGTAAGGCCACTGTGTAAGGTCCTCTTGTTTTACAATATTTGCTGTATTTACTGGCATCGTTTTCTGTGTGTAAACATTTGGAAGCCTGTAGTACCTTGTTCCATTAAGGCTAGCTATTTCAAGTCCATTCACAATGTATGTTGACACTGATGTCTTTGGGCTCATTGTTAGCAAACATATTTTTGACTTTGTCCCAGTGAGATTAAGCCTACGCATAAGAGCTTCAGAACAGAAGGTGGATGTTGAGCCATTGTCAAGAAAGGCATATGTCTGAATCACCTTGTTGCCTTTTTGTGCTTTTACCTGAACTGGCAAGATGGAGAGCATTCCATTGCTACCGGCCCCGGTCTGGCTCCCAGATGTCTGAGCTGACATAAGCGTATGGTTTACAGCTGGTTTAGGTTCATTGGGGTAGATGCCGCTGCTGTTCACTGATTTGTCCACTTGTTTGACGTGAATGTGTAAAGCTGTTGGATGGCTCTGTTTGCATTTTTTACAGATTTTACGCTTATCGCAATTTTTGCTCAAATGCCCAGTGTTGAGACACCCAAAGCACACTCCTTTTTCCTTTAAGAAGTTTATCTTTTCACAATGTTTGTTCTTGGCAAATAGTTGACATTCATCCAGACTGTGATCTTGTAAACAGAATAAACAATTGATGCTGATGTTGCTGTCCCTCTGCTTACCTTCTTGTGTGTCCTTGTGTTGTACTTTGCTAACAGCGCAGACGTTTGTAGCAAAGTTGTCTCGCTTCAACTTAGACTTTGCTGTATACACATCCCTTTTAACCTGCTTTTCTCTTTCAGTAGTTTGAATGTCACCAAAAATAGGATCAGACAAGATTTTGACTTGATATTCTTTGTTTCATTACCGAAGTGTTCCTGTAGGAGGGCTTTAGCTGTTTCAAAGCCTCTCTCCGCACTCATATGTAAACAGCTTTGTACAAGGTCGTGTGGGCGCCCTCTGGTGTACCTTTCCAAAAAATACATGCAATCACCTTTAGATGCAGCTTTCTCCTCCACACAGTGCCTAAAAGCTTGCATGAACATTTTTAACTTCAATGGGTCACCTTCAAAAACAGGCATTTGTCTTGGTGGCAGTTGGCTTGCTTTGTGTTGTTGTATGAGCAGTTCGGATATTTCATTTTGCCTTTGCAGAATCTGACGTGTAGAATTGTCATCAACTGCATGTGCAACATTTCTAGTGGATCTGGCTACTGCAATGGGTAAGCCCTTATTTCTCATCAATCTGGTAGATTTTTCAAACTTTGTATCAGGAATGTCAGGTCTTTCTTTTGATTTTTGCTTCTCAACATAAGATCCCATTTTATCCTGATCTGAAAATGCTTCCAGTACTGCCAACTCTGCATCTGAGGCTTCAATCTCAGCATCCATTTCCACTTGTTCCATTCTTTTGCGTATTGATTCCGCCTCCTTTTCCAATTCATGTTTCTTTTTTAGCGCTGATGCGCGTGCCAGGAGTGCAGCTTTTTTGGCTTCTGCTTGCGCATGTGCAACTTCAAATGCAGCTTTGCTTGATCGACTTGATCTTTCACTTTCGCCTGCTCCAACATTTGATACACTGTCCGTTGGCTTTATATCATCCTCAAGGTGAACATCTTCAATAGTACCATTTGTACTCTTAAAATGATTTTCCACACACTGGCAAAATTCGTTCACACTTAAAAGCTTTGCTTTGAACCAGGTTTCATGCTTTTCCTTTTCATCCACGGGTAGCAACTCAAGCAGATTGTTATGTGCAACCTTTGCGTCGTTAATCAGAGCTTGATATTTGCTGAAGCTACTTTTTATTTCAACTTCATACCCAGACTCACATAATAAACCTTGAACAATTTGTTTGATGTTGGCAGCTTTACTTAATTTTGATTTTCTTAGTGTCTCTAAGTCACTTATTTTAGAAAGCAGTGCTTTTGTTGTAAGTTTTATAGACCTTTTTTTCACAGAGGCTTCTTCCTCATTAACATTTTGAGAATCAGCTGACACCACCTGAGTTACCTCAATACCTTGATGATTTTCATCCATTTTAACTTTTTTTCAACAGACTACCCCCAAGAAAAACACATTTCATTTAAATATCATAAAACGAGAAATCAGAAATAAAGCATAAACACATACATTTTCTTATGGTAACCCTTTGACCCAAATGTCTCTTATTTCAAGTCCTCGTTTACTTTAAACCAAATGTCAATGTATTGTATTCTCTTGTCACTCTTGCTGTTTACACTTTGATAACTGCAGCTCTTAAAACTCATACATCTTCTTATGTGTGTGCGTGTGTGTGTTAACTGCCGCTACCTCGTTTTACTCGTTTCAGGTCCAAAAGAACTTTCCTTCTGGTGACGTAGCATCGAAGTGTCCAATCCTCACTGTCCAATGTGAGGCCGCTCATCAACCTCCGTCGTCTTTGGCGTCCGTCCTCACCGAGTCCGAACCGTCTCACTATCCACTGAAGCCCAAAGCGTTTTACTCCGACGCCTGCCGCTACCGATCACCACCGCTGTCCGTCACCGATCTCCGCTCGTCCGTCACCGATCTCCGCTCGTCCGTCACCGATCTCCGCTCGTCCGTCACTGCTTCCTGGCCGCCTCGCTGTCCAATGCACCAGCGTTTCCATTCAGCCGATGACCGTCGAACACAAGGTGCACAGACAGCACAAGGACCGTGTCGTTTAAACTTGATCAGTCTTTTCCTCATACAGAGGGGGTTTTTGACTCTATGTTGGCGCACATTTAAGTTGTTTTGCACGCGTGTTTCGGGCGTGCTGTTTCCTTGTGGCTTAAAATAATAAAATACGGTACAAATAATAAACTTTCAAAAATCTGAAATTAAAGTCGGATATACCAATCCATTTATTAACATAACAAAAAATGAAACCTTTCTTCAAACATAAACTTAACTCAAGTCAGTCTCCATGATTACACGCCGTGCCTCACGGTCAAAAACCATGCACCTCGCTGTGCGCCACACCTGCACTAATTAATCCCTGTCTTAAGTAGACTTGTGGCAGAACACAGCTCCAACCCATTACAATACAGAATGGCTCCAACATGCTATATAAAAATATCTGTGGGGAATTTTGAGCTGAAACTTCACACACACACTCTGGGGACATCAGAGACTTATTTTACATCTTGTGAAAAGGGCATTATACCACCGCTTTAAAATTAGTGAGAAAACGTTCTTATTAAAATAAATTAAATATCCATCTTAGAGACTGTCAGAACTGTAACACTATTGTATAGTTTTTAAATGTTAATATTATGTAAGATAATTGTGCAGTTGATATAATATATTTAATAGTTCTTGCCACAGAAACATGGGATTTGTGTCTATAATGTTTTAAAAATAATAATTGGAAGATCAATGTACCTCATTCATGGACATTTTTTTATAAAACGCCATCAAAATGACCATAATTTTGGTGTATATTTCTTGTTCACTTTTTGTCTTTTCACCTTACATTTCTCTCTTATTTTTATGATTTATTTAAAATGTCACTTTTTTTCGTTTCAGGCCTGATGGAGGAGAGTGAAGAGGAGAAACATCATCATATCAAAACTGGAGAAAAAACTCACTCACCGACTGAAAGTAATTCTTTACTGAAAAGAAGAGACAAGAAAAGTTTCACCTGCAGTCAGTGTGGGAAGAGTTTCACACACAAACAGAAACTCAAGGTTCACATGAGGATCCACACTGGAGAGAAACCGTTCTCATGTGATCAGTGCGGGAAGAGTTTCACTCAACAAGAAAACCTTAAGACACACATGAACATCCACACTGGAGAGAAACCGTTCTCATGTGATCAGTGTGGGAAGAGTTTCACACGACAAGGAAACCTTCAGCAACACATGATCATCCACACTGGAGAGAAACCGTTCTCATGTGATCAGTGTGGGAAGAGTTTCACACGACAAGGAAACCTTCAGCAACACATGATCATCCACACTGGAGAGAAACTGCATGAATGTGATCAATGTGGCAAAACATTTTTGTGGGCTTCAAACCTGAAGAAACACATGTTAGTTCATTCACAGGAGAAACCACATTCATGTTCTTTGTGTGGAAAGAGTTTTTCATGTGTGCAGAATTTAAAAGTTCATCAGAAAACACATACTGGTGTAAGAAATCACTTGTGCTTTGAGTGTGAGAAGACTTTTATTACAGCTACAGAATTGAAACAGCACCAGAGGATCCACACTGGAGAGAAACCTTACAAGTGTTCACACTGCGATAAGAGATTCAATCGGTCAGAACGTCAGAAAAGACACGAGATGATCCACACTGGAGAGAAACCTTACATGTGTTTACAGTGCAACAATATATTCAGGGATTTACAAAGCCTGAAAAAACACGAGAGGATCCACACTGGAGAGAAACCGTATCACTGCACTGCATGTGGGAAGAGCTTCACTCAATCATCTGCTTTACACAGTCACACAAAAAACAATCACAGCAAGTAGTTCATCTTTAGATCCAGAACTTTCAAATGTGAAGCCGCATCCTCACCAAACATGAAACATTAACGGGTCAAGCAACAAAATCTGTCCTAACCAGCGACAACGATTAACAAGGCGGCAAAGAAACATAATCTGAATTTGTCACAGTGAGTAAAGTTCCTCTTTATTTACTCAACTGAGAGATTCAGATCAAAGATGGAGTTCCTCCCCAAAGAACATCGTGTTTTATTCTTGTATATAATTTTGCTGCATGATATAAATTTAATGTTTAGTAAAATTAATTGTTACATTTCTTATACTGCATAACAAGTATCACTAGTAGTTTGTTTAAATATGATATAGTATTTTATATAGGAAAGCAATTTTTTTTTTTCATGTACAATCGGTTCTTTCTGTAACACTTTGTAAAAGAGACAGATTTATCTTTTATTTTTGCATTTTGAAGTATCACATCAGAAACGAGTGATGGAATTGCCAATACAAATAAAATAAAAAATGCAAAATACTCTTTTGCCGCTTTTCCATTACCAGTACCGGCTCGGCTCGGCTCGCTTTTCGCTCCGTTTTCCATTGCAGATAGTACCTCCACAATAGGACCTGGTCGTCATAGCGACGCGACACACACCCGCTACCCACACACACAGGACAATGTGTGTACATGCTGTTTTACATAATATTAGTAATGGGTATATCACGCAATCTCTGGCAAAACTATTTAAAAATGCCGGGGTTATTCAGGATACTCCGTCTGGCGCGTGCAATGATGACGCAGTGAATAGTGACGATTCTCTCTGGCCAATCAGCAGTTGTAAGCAGCCATTGGTTGCCCAGTCGGGGCGGGGTCTTTAAAAGAACGCTGCTGACACTCATCGTGGAGCTCATTCCTGGTTCGGTCGCACTTGGGTTGAGAGCTCCGGAATCCCTCCTCCGGCCGATGATCAAATTGTGTCTTTGAGATTTTGTTTTTTAATTAGTTTAAGTGAACGTGCATCTTGTGAAAACCTCTGACCGTTCTCTATATGTCTAAACCATGTCAACAGTGTGGAGCGGTAGGGGTGTCCTGCCTTGTTTATTTTGAAATAGTTTGATCTCTGTTTTTGGGGCAGGGAGTTAGGTAAGATGAATGTATTTTCTTTGTTATTGGATTAGGTTATTAATTTTCCCTTCTTTTCTTTCTATATTCGTTTTGTTTGTTATTTTGTTGTTGGCCTTTTGGACACCCTGAAGAGTTGCTCTTTATTTCACCTGTTATTCTTTAATAAATGTATTACTTTTGCTTCAATTTCGTGCATTCGTTTTTGATTATCGACCGGAGTGATGCGTGCTGGGATTCCTTTTCCACAACCCAACAATTA
Organism: Phoxinus phoxinus; assembly: GCF_949152265.1. NCBI lineage: Eukaryota > Metazoa > Chordata > Actinopteri > Cypriniformes > Leuciscidae > Phoxinus > Phoxinus phoxinus. The sequence goes on along the minus strand of NC_136895.1, from coordinate 31,135,112 downwards.
TTTATTATGCCTCGTTAGTGTTTTATTTTCCCTAGACTCGGGGCGTAATAATTGGGGACTCGTCCGTCCAATTCTATTTGTTTGATTTGGAAATTTGCCCAATCCAAATTGAGACGTTTCGACTTTGCTGGTGAGTACCTTTTTTATGTTTTGATTGGCAGTTTTTTCATGCGTGTTGGGGAAGTGTAAATGGAATTTAGTATTGAGGCGTTTAGACAGGCTCCTTCATGTGACGTTTTGGAGTCCTGTCGGAAAATTTATTTATACCAAATCGCTGAATTCTATGGTATTGCGATTATTAAAACTGATAGAAAGAGGGAACTGCGAGACTTAATTCAGGCTGCATTAATTGAGCAGGGTATTTTGCAGGCTAGTTCTAATGTTGAGGCAACTGATGAAGAAGTTGATGGTGCGAGTTCAGATCCCGTGTTGCGGGAGTTTTACACTTAGTGGTGTAAACTCGGAGGATTTAAAACTAGCTATTCAGTTAAAGCAATTAGATCTCGAGATAAAACGTCAGGAACACACTACTCAACTGTTACGTTTTAGGCAGTGCGAACTAGGAACGCAGGCTGATGATCGTCGTTCCCGTTCAGCTCGTTTTGATGTACCCTCTACTAGCACCCCTCTGTGCCTTTGTCTGTGGCTCCTGGTCATTCTGCTGATTTTGATGTTAGTCGTCATCTAACCCTAGTGCCTGCATTTAGAGATAGTGAGGTGGAAGTTTGTTCCACCTTGTCTGTGAGTGACAGTTTGGATTATGATAAACTGAAAAGTGCGGTGCTAAGGGCGTATGAGTTGGTGCCGGAGGCGTATAGGCAGAAGTTTCGTGCACACGTTAAAAATGCCTCTCAGACTTATGTGGAATACGCACGGGAGAAGACTGTGCTTTTTGATAGATGGTGTCACTCCAGCAAAGTCGTTACTTTTGAAAACCTCCGTGAATTGATTTTTATTGAAGATTTGAAAAATGCATTGCCAGACAGAATTGTTGTCTATTTGAACGAAAAGAGAGTTTTGACTCTTGCCGAGGCTGCGGTCTGTGCAGATGAGTTTACTCTCACTCATAAAAATGCGTTTGGGGTACGTCGCAAACTCTATTCTCCGTCCTCAGAGAAAACTGCTAAAATTTCTAAAGTAGGTTTACCTAAGCCAGTAACACCAATTGAACCCCGTGAATGTTTTTACTGCCACGGACTGGGTCATTTGATTGCGAATTGTCCCTCACTGAAAAATAAAAATAAAGGGAAGTCAGCTAAAAGTATTGGTTCTGTTAAGAAAATTGGCAGTCCATTTAGTTTGAATATTGATGCCGCGTATGATCCTTTTGTGTGTCAGGGGATGATTTCTCTTAATGGATCTGAGCGAGACTTGGTTCCTGTAACCATGTTGCGGGATACAGGGGCTAACCAGTCGTTTGTGTTGGCTTGTATGTTGCCATTTTCTGAGAAAAGTTATTGTGGATCTGATGTTCTCATTCAAGGAATTGAGTTGGGTGTGTTGAAAGTACCGTTGCATAATGTGTACATTCGATCCGGGTTAGTAACAGGCTGTGTAAAACTGGCGGTGCGACACAAGTTACCTGTGAATGGCGTGGCCTTAATTCTAGGTAATGATCTCGCGGGAGGGAAAGTGCTCCCATTTCCCGAAGTCATTGAAAACCCAGTTTATGATTCTGTTACTTCCGGTGAGTTGGCATCAGAGTTTCCTTCAGTGTTTGCTGCATGTGTAGTTACGCGGGCTCAAGCGCGTAAGTTTGGTGATTCGATTGACATTTCGGATACCTTTTTGGTAGTTGAGGACCAAGTTAAAGGGGAAGTTCGCATTGTACAGCCTGAGCTGGCGGCAGTGGCTCAGTGGTTCATGTAGATTGTCTACAAACCGGAAGGTTGGTGGTTCAATCCCCGGTTCCACCTGACCAAGTGTCGAGGTGTCCATGAGCAAGACACCTAACCCCAGCTGCTCCCGACGAGCTGGATCGCCTTGCATGGCTGACACCGCCGTCGGTGTATGTATGAGTGAGTGAATGGGTGAATGTGAGGCAATATTGTAAAGCGCTTTGGTGGCCATTGGGTCTGTGAAAGCGCTATATAAATGCAGTCCATTTATTTTACCATTTGAGCTGTCTGATCCTGTGTCGCTGTCCGCGACTAGTGGTGCTGAACTAGAATCAGTTGATACGTCGTTACCCATTAATAAAGACGTGATTTCTGCTGAATCGTTCATTCGTTTTTGATTATCGACCGGAGTGATGCGTGCTGGGATTCCTTTTTCCACAACCCAACAATTATTTATTATGCCTCTTTAGTGTTTTATTTCCCCTAGACTCGGGGGGTAATACACACCCCTAATAATGATCCATTGCCACTGAGTAGCTGACGGATGTATTCCGTCAAAATGGCTGACTATGGGTCACGTGACTGGGAGATCCCTATAGGCTAACGGAAATAAAACCATGCCAATCTCTAGGTGTGGTGAAGGGTGTGTGATGATGTGCAGATATTTTAATCCCAGAGGCCAAGGAAACTTTATCCGGATCATAGTCTCCCGGATCCATGAAATAACTGGCCTTTAGAAATATAAATATGCCGCCTCTATGGGGATTTAACACAGGGGTGTCCGGACTGTGTTTTAAGGAAGAACATTTATTTATTTACGATACATTATTCGTTCACAAAGAAAATTGGTGTCCTTAAAGGTTGAGTTTTTCCTCGTTTTTTTTAATTAAAGGGGTCATGACATGGGTTTTTTATTTTATTATTATGTTCCCTTAGGTGCAATTATAGTATTACTATAGTTTTTTTTTACAAAAAAACGTTTAAAATGTAGTGATTTATGACCTTTTCCCAGTTTCTCATCCTCTGATTCAAACAGTCTGTTTTGGGGGTGTTTCCCCTTTAAGAGTTCAGTGTTAACGCCCACTGTTATGATTGGCTAACGTCAGTGCCTATGCATCAATTATTAACGCCCCCAGCCAGAACATTTGCGGATTCAGCGTATTTAAAAAGTAGTTTAAAGTTTTAAATACATTACTTACAGTTTGCGTCGTCGTTGTTGAGCCCAGAATAGTCGGCACGGACTTATCTTCGAGCAACAGTTTTCTGGCAAAGCCAGCATCATTTTGGATCATCCTTCAAATGGACTGGGACGTCCGCAAAAAAATAAAGTGCATCCATTTTTCCCTGACGACTGGATCTTTCGCAGCGTATTCAAAGATGTTGTTTGTCCACAGCCAGGAATGGCATCATAATTTCCCTGTACACAGACACTGTCCGTCGACTTGTGAGGTGCGCGGGCGCGACAATGATACGAAATGAGCGTAGTTGTCTTGTGCTGTGGAGGCGGTCGTATGCAAACGCTGGTACGTCACTTCGTACCGTGACGTCACTTCTTACATGGATCCAGAACGAGCTGTATTTAGAGCTTAATTAAATAAATGATTCGTTTATAATGGGGAGGACGTCTTAAGCTATGAAACTTCCAGGACGTTTTAATGGTACAAAGACCTCTTATATACCAAAAGATCAAGGCAAATTTGGTTTCTCATGTCATGACCCCTTTAAGGCATTAAGATCAATTTCCAAAAGATTATTTTTTTATTCCTCTTTTTAGGCAACTTTAGCATGTGTGTGTTCACTTATTCACATCACTGTATACCATGTACAATTTTTATGTCATGTAACCACTTTTTTTTTTGTTAAGTGTGCTTCACAAATACACCAAGCTTTATTCCAGTTTATATTTCTAAATGCACTGGACCACAATTTAGCTTTTATGATTCCAGCTTATATTCCTAATATGTTTATTAGTACAATTGTTTCAGAATATCATGTCTCCTTGAAACCTGCTGTCTTTAACATTATATTCCCTCAGAAAAATCCCTTCCACAAGTTCTTACAAAAGGTATTGTTGAGGTTTATGGCATCAAATACAACAGCATATCTTTCACTGTTACTGGAAACCAAAATGTATCCAAGAACTCACTATAAGACGTCAGGGGTTCTCAAAGTCTACATTCAAAGGTCCAAATCTGAATTTTCATCAATGTCAAAGGTCCTGAAATAATTGGTTATTACAAAACTTGTTTTTAATAAACATGCATAACAAATAAATAAAAAAAGAAGAAAGAAAAAAAGAAATGTCTTTTGCATTTAAAAATAACAAGTGCAAAAGTGGCAAAGCTTAGTTTAAGCGTCAGCATTTTATTTTTATTTTTCAAGATCAAAGACCGCAGTAAGAGAGCTCTGGTAAGATCATTTCGGTTCTTTAATGAAGATGATTGTGTGTTAAGCGTCTGCGACTTAGGGCCAATCCCAATTCTACCCCTTACCCCTTCACTTACCCCTTCCCCTCTGTTTTGCGTGTGCACGTGAAGGGGTAGGGCTGTCTCCATAGACATGTATAGAAAGGCTAGATGGCTCAAGGCGGAGTCAGCTGTGTCGTCAACTTGGCGGCCATCTTAGGTCAGGAGACTGCGCTGCTGCTCCCTGCTGCTGTGCACGGAAGGTGAGTGACAAATGCTCGTAACTTGCTGAATTCTTGACGGATTTACAAACGGTTTGGTTTATTACAAACCTTATTAACGTGGCTATGATTTGTGCTGATGCCGATGTTTAAATTGTAGCTTCACGTTTTGAGAAACGCTTAACATTGCAGCGTAGCTGTGTGTTTCATGGCATCCCTGACGTTTATGACACACCAAGCCGTTTGAAAATTGAGCAAAATATAGTTATTTCAGCACTACATGCACAATAGACTTTAATGTTATAACTGGACGAGCGGTCCTGTCCTAAGATGGCCGCCGTGTGACGTCGTCGGGTCCCATTGCCTCTCAGCGCCGGTAAGCCATCTAGCCTTTCTATAGATGTCTATGGCTGTCTCGATTCTCTTTTGGTTGGAGGGGAGGGCTAAGGGGAAGGGCCAGATAGCCCTTCAAACGAAGATTTTTCGGGACCACACTTCAAACGAAGGGGTATGAGAAGTGTCACTGCATACACCGGCTACAGAAGCAAAATGGCTGCCCAAGCAAAAAAGGAGACCCATAAATGTAAGAATTGTTGGCTTTAATAAGTATTTTAACGACAAATAATGATTTGCTTTATCTTACATTCAATCTTGTGTTCATATTTACGGTCAGTTCCTTCAAAGAAACGTTTGTAAAAAAATTTCCTCTCCCCCGAACAAGGCACACAAGCTATTGGTGCGTTCAAGTCATCTCGTAAAGATCGTATTTATGAGTTGAACGCACATGAACGCCACACAATGTCGTATTTCCCACAGTTTCACACAGTAAATAAATAAATAGGTCAAAATAGGACAAGGTCTGTACCTCCAACGTGTTAATACAACACCACAGAAAGTACCGGTACAAGTCCTGTGCATCTTGGAAGTTTGTGATAAACATCAGCGCATCTCCTGTGACGTAGGCGGCGACGTATAATGACGTGTAACGGTGTAGTAGTGGTGTCCCATTTCTTAGGGGAAGAGAGTTCCGGCAAGATGGCGGGCTGAGCACACGCGCTCTCACTAAGCGGCTTAGTTATCTCCCGTTTTCTAATATGAAAATAGCTTGATTCTCAATTACACCTACCCAGAGTGATTTTAAAGTTGTGTGCTATTGTTGCTGACCTCCAAAATGCGAAAATCTAACCAAACAACTCATCCCAAGATTGTTATTCCTCCGGCTCATTGCGTGGCTCAAACTGCTGTTTCAGAGATGGAAACAGAGACTGATTCATTAGAGAAACGCCGTGATTCCTCTCACTTTACACCCACTAAAGTACATACGTCGAAAAAGCTAAAATCTCAAGAAGAGGACATCACCAACGTTACTCTGCTGCAAGCTATTAATTCCCTAAATGCTCGCTTCGATTCACAAGACGAAAAGTTTGAAGAATTGGCGAATCAAATGCGAAACAACAGCATCATGATTGCAGAGACTTCCAAAGCTGTCGAATTTAACTCGGCTGAAATTAAAGATTGCAAAGAAAAGTGCAAAGAGTTGAGCAAATCGGTCATGGGTTTAACCACCGCACACAACGACCTGGAAAGCAGAACATCTGATCTTGAACGATATAAGCGAAGATGGAACCTCCGGATTAACGGCATGAAGGAGAAGTCTGAGGAGGATCCCCGCAGGGAAGTGCTTGACCTGATTGCCGAAATTGTTCCGCACTTGATACAGAAATTAGACGATATTATTGACACAGTGCACCGGATAGGTAAGAAGAAACCAGGAAGACCAAGACAGATGATCGTCCAATTCACAATGCGGAAATACCGGGACGAGTTATGGAAATCAACGAAAAACTCATCTGTCTGCCTAAACCGGGGAGTCAGATTTGTGGAAGACTTCACGAAGGAAGACCGAAACGCTCGTGCCGTTCTGTGGCCGTTGATTGCTCAAGCACGTAAAGAAGGGAAAAAAGCCTATTACAGAGGACCGTTTGGTTTTATTGAAGGGAGACGCATTGACCCAACGAAAGCCTGCACTTGAAACTTTTTACGGGTAGGATGGTGTGAGATGTGATAATTTGGAGAAATGCTAGGTTGCGAGGTATGTACTTGGCTAATTGTCATCCATTTAGTACATATCTGTTTCGAGTTCGTAATCTGTGTTTGTTCTTTTATATTTTTATTTTGTTCTTCGTATGTTTCCAGTTAAGCTACCGTTTTCATTACTCTCTTTAAATGTTCGGGGCATTCAAAATAAGGTCAAAAGAAAGGCTATGTTGTTATTTTGTAAAGGAGCTGGTTCGCATTGTACTTTTTTACAAGAGACACACTCTACCGCAACTGATGCTGCTTTTTGGTCGAATCAATGGGGAGATAAAATGTTATTAAGCCATGGATCCTCCCACTCTGCAGGGACTGCGATTTTATTTAACAACTGTCCAGGTAAAGTGATTTCTGTTAAAAATGATTCTAATGGACATTGGGTTGCAGTTGTTCTGGATATTGAATCTATCTTTTTTATTTTGGTTAATGTATATGGTCATAATTATGCAAAACAAAATCAGCAGCTTTTTGCTGAGGTTTCTTCTTTAATTTCTAATTTCAAGAGGTTATTCCCAACAGATAATATTGTCATAGGTGGAGACTTTAATGTTACACCAGATGAAACTCTTGACAGACATCCACCTAAAAGTAGTACCCCTCAACCAAACTCTATGATTACTAATTTTTGCAACAAGTATTGGATGTATGGAGACATCTTAACCCTAACATCAAAAAGTTTTCTTGGTTTAGACCTAATGCCTCCAGCAAATCGAGGATTGATTATTGGTTAATTTCAGATAATTTGTTACATTTTGTTAAGGATTGCTCTATTTCACCAGCGCCTCTAACAGATCACTGCGCTATTGTCTTGGTTGTTAAGCCAAAGGGTAAAATTTCATATAATAAGGGATATTGGAAATTTTATTCTGATTTGCTTGAAAATGAAGGATTTTGTACAAAGGTAAAAGATTTAATTAGAGTAATTGAGAATAGTAATGATTTCAGTTCTCATAAAGCCAGATGGGAGTTTCTTAAATTTAAAATTTGTGAATTTTCTATAAACTATAGTAAAATGCTTGTCAAAATAAGAAGACAACATGAAAACAAGATTATATAAAAGTGCACTGAGTAGCGCTGAAAAAAGCAACTTTATTTCTCTTCAAACACAATTGGATAACTTATACATTAAAAAAGCTAAAGGTGCATACATTCGCTCAAAAGCCAAATGGATAGAGGAGGGAGAGAAAAGCACGTCCTATTTTTGTAGGTTAGAAAAAAGACGGCAGTCTAAAAACAGTATTATTTCCCTAATGGTGAATAATATTGAAAACACAGATCCTACAATAATAAGCAAAGAAATTCATAATTTCTACAGTGACTTATATCTATCTGATTTTTCTTCAAAAGAGTGTGATAACTTCTTTGGAAAAATTATTACTTTTATTCCTAGGATTGACAATGAATTAAGAGATCTTTGTGATGCACGATTAGGTATGGAAGAACTCGATTTAGCAGTTCAGAAACTTAAATTAGTCGTGGAATAAGACAGGGCTGCCCCTTATCCCCTCTTTTATTCATTTTGGCTGCAGACATGTTGTCTACTTTAGTTATTCATGATCGAACGGTACAGAAATTAAATGTATTTGATAAAAGTATAGCAATCAGTCAATTGGCAGACGATACTACGTTATTCTTAAAAAACAAGGATCAAATTCCTCTGGCTATTTCATTAGTTAATTCCTTTTCTAAGGCATCAGGACTCCAGCTAAATTTAAACAAATGCGAACTTTTTGCCCTACACCAGAGTGATATCACTTGTCTGCATAATATTCCGGTTAAAAATAAGGTGAAATATTTAGGCATTACAATTACCAAAGACCAGAAAATCTGTACAAAAGATAATTTTGAAAATAATCTACAAAAAGCAAACCGAATCTTAAATTGCTGGTTACAAAGAGACCTTTCTATTTTTGGTCGAATTTTATTAACCAAAATCGAATACTTATCCAGATTGATTTATCCCGCTCTGTCTTTAGCTCGCCCTGCGAATTTTATTAAAACATGCTCCCGGAAAATGTATAATTTTATTTGGCGGCACAAAGCTCATTATATTAAAAAAGCTGACATCATTAAAGCTTACGAACAAGGTGGTTTGAATGTGATTGAATTCGAAAACATGAATATTTTGTTAAAACTCAAATGGCTAAAAATGTTTGTATGTAATGAAGATAGTTTTTGGTTTACAGTTCCTTCAGCTTTGTTTCAAGAATTTGGTGGAATTAAATTTTTTCTCAAATGTGATTTTGATTTATCCAAACTCCCGGTGAAACTATCAACATTCCATCAACAAGTTGTTATTTTGGAAATTGACACATACACACAATTTTACACCTCATAATGTTTCTATTTGGAACAACAAATATATATTGCACAGGAACAAATCCTTATGCTTTAAGAATTGGCTGAGCAGAAGTATATGGTCGGTGAGGGATCTAATGGATGAAAAGGGTAACATTCTAGACTACAATGCGTTTACATTGAAGCATGGATTTAGCTGTCACCCGAAAGAGTTCTTCACTGTCATTAATGCAATTCCTTCTGGCATAAAAATGCTGATGAGATGCTCCCTTTCTTATGCTAAAGTTAAACCAGTTCTTCCCACTTTATTCATTGGAGATATTAATTTTAAACGTGCTAATTGTACTAACAAGTATATAAGACAGCTTGTCTTAATGACTTGTTATCCCTGTCAAATTAAAATAAATAAGTTGGATCACATGTTTGATAAGATTACTGTAAAATATCTTAGAACAGCTTATTTAGGTTTTCCTATTCCTCCTAAAGCAAAAGAAACACACTTCAAAATCTTAAATGAAATGTATCCTTCTAACAAACTCTTAAATCAAAAATTTAATATAGATATTGTCCCCTGTTCTTTCTGTGATAGCCATTCACTGACCATATCTTCTTTACATGCAATTTTTCCAAAATCTTCTGGATATCAGTTCAGGACTGGTTGATCGAAAAGGAGGTGGTTGTTCATGGTTTTGTTTACAACATATTTTATTTGGAATTCCCAAAGACTGTTGTGTTAATTGTTATTTGATCAATAACATTGTAATAATGGCAAAATATTTCATTCACAAATGTAGATTTTTAAAATCCCTCCCACTACTTGTTGTGTTCAAAAATGACTTAAAATGTTTTTCTAGAGCCCTTAAGGGAATGAGAAGTGGAAGTGCGATAAAGCTGCTTGATCTTTTGATTTCATATGATTTGATTGACATTGCCCTTTAATTTAATTTAACTTTATTTTTTATTTGTATCTTTTATATATATATATATATATATATATATATATATATATATATATATATATATATATATATATATTTTTTTTTTTTTTTTTTTTACCCTAAGTTCATGTAAGATATGATTTCAAATTTGTATTTATTTATTTTCTTTGTCTTTTTAAGTCACTTTTTAATTTAACTGTGTTGAGCCTTTAATTCCTTCTTGAATAAATACAATTGCCTTGGTTGTATGTATAATTTTATATTAAAAATAAAATAAAAAAATAAAAAAAGACAACAATATCACGGAGGAAAACTTTAAATATCTCGCCTTCGCTTTCATTTCGGACCATCTCCAAAAATACATTTAAAAAAAAACATGAAACAAGCGTTTATCAAAGTACGAAATTCACACTTTTAATCCACTTCCTATTAGACATTCTCTGGTGCTGCTATATAATAAATTACATTTGAGTTTATTACGTTGTCTAACTAATAGAATATTTTGTATATTTATAAACTAGAAGAGAGATCTATTTTATATTGAATTTATCATTCCAAAGTTTATAGATATATATATATATATATATATATATATATAAACTTTGGACTTATATTATATGCGGTTGATTTTGCCTTTCGGTGATGACGTCATCACAAGCGCGCGCTCCTTCAGTGTCGAGACTTCTGAGGTAAACCGTTCACTCTACTTCACGTAATTGTAAAATACTCTTTACACAGTTTAAATATAATTTTACGGGCACATTTCCTGATGGTTTTCATCGAGTTCGGCGCTAATTGTGTCTGCTGACTATAAACACTTTATAATAGACTATAAAATAAGCGGTTTTTATTTCTCTTCATATACAAAACGGTATGATGCTAGCGAAGTTGATAAAGATGGGCGTCATTAGTGTCTGTCTTTTGTATTGCTGCTTTTTCTGTATAATTTGAGAAATAATGATTAGAGCACTTTTGTTGGCTTTCAGCAGAGATCTGACTCAAACAATCTGTTTATAGCAGCAAATAATTATAATAAGTGTTGATCTGCTGATCCTGAATGGCTTGTTGAATGAGTGTTGATAATCTATGGCTCATCTATTATCAGAGCAGCTGAAAAGCCTCTTTATTTCATGTCAATAGATCCTGTTTTCACCTCATTCATTATGCTGATGTCTTCAGATCTGTAAACTGCCACATTAAGCTCATTTTATTGTCAACAGACTTGAGCAAACGACACGATCAGATACTGTGGTGATCAGCTTGTGACATCTGCAAGATATAGGTAAGTTGGTCCCACTTTATATTAAGTGGCTTTAAGTACTATGTACTAACATCGAAATTAAAGGTGCTCTAAGCAATCTCGGTTGTTGGCGTAACCTCTTGTTGATATTTGAATTATTATCAAACAAAACGAAGGCTAGCTAGACCCTCCTCCTCATCCACGCAATAACCCCCCAAACCCCACCCCACATCATTCTCAGGGTTGCCAACTTCAGGACTTTGGCTGGAGTGAGACTGTAAAATTTCAGTGCGCACGAAGACAATTTTTGGTAACCCTAATTTTAAAAATGTCAGTCCTTGTTTACTTAATATAAACCCATATTTATGCAAAAAAAAATGTATAATGGAATGGGAACGCTTTTTCAAAATGTACAATTAATTTATTGATTGCACTATTTAAAAAAAAGATAGAGGTGATGTTGTGCCACAGTGGCAGTTTGGCCTGCTTCACTACCTCTGCAGGAGCTCGTATCTGAAGCAGGGTTCAGGGCTGCTCATTTTCATTGTCATTAGCCGCGTTTCCACCGAAATTACCCGGAACAATTTGTCCCAGGAACTTTTTTCCCAGGAACTTTTTTTGCCCCAGACCGGTTGCTTTCTGCGTTTACACCGCGGTCTAAAGTACCGGGAAGATTATAAACTGCGCGCGTCTGCTCCTCCCAGTCTGCGACGCACAGTAATCAGTTTTGAGCGCCACATTTATACTAAGTATGGAGGAGATTAAAACTGTGCTGCAGTTGTGTTTGTGATGTATTGCGGACATTGAATGAGAGATGGCTGGGATGAACGCGCAGAAAATTTCCTGTTACACAAATACATAACCTCGTCGTCGGTCCAGCTGTGTTAAAAAAAAAAAATGTTTATTCCATATTTGCAGACGGACAAGTCTCGCGCATGAAGCCACGAACCGCAATATATGTATACATTTATGTTAATAGATTTTTAAAAATGCCGGTTAAAATAGTATGCTGCGTGGAGTCATCCAGTCAAAATGCGGCGTGAACACAACCAATCAGCATCTTCAGCGCACAAGTCCCACCCCCGAAAGTTCCTGAACTTTGAAAAAGTACTACCTCGCCAGCAGGGACTTTCTGAGGGGGAAATATTTACCTGGAACTTCATTTAGACCCTGGTTCCTGCGGTGTAAACACACCGAGTACCACCCCAAAGTTCCTAGTTCCTGGGGAAAGTTCCCGCGGTGGAAACGCGGCTATAGATGACAGGGTGCCATCAAGTGACAAGTCTGTTCCTGGTGTCAGTCTTGTTTAGGCCAATAACTGAAAAGGTTCGCTCAGCATCCACATTTGTGCAATGTTGGGTAAGTTACTTTTAAAAAGTAATTAGAGTTACTTCTCACAAAAAGTAACTGAGTTAGTAATTGAGTTACATCGTTACAAAAGTAAATAAATACCAGGGAAAGTAATTTCATTACTTAAAAAAATATATATAAAAAATACCCCCAATATTAAATATGTTAAATGAATGCAATGGACACTAAATAGAACAAATTATTATTATAAAACATTGTATACACTAACAAAAAATGCTCTCAATATAATAGTGAACAATGTACCAACATAAATAATAATAATAAAATATAATATCTTGGGGTTTTATTTTTATAAGGTTATTAGGAGGTTATTTAAGCCAAATTCTAGTCGTGTTTGCAGCAGTCGTGTTCACAACCGGTCAAACAAAATTTTTATTTGAACGTTCCCTGCAGGTTATTTTGGAGGTTTATTTTATAACCATGTAAACTAATTACAACGCGGCTGCAGATTATACCAATAGGCTACAGAGATCATCCTAATGCGGAAATGTATATTTAATTTTTAAACGAACTATTATTCTCTCGGACACACTCGATCTCACTCGCGCACTGTCGAGCACGCTCTCGGACAACGGTACTCTCGGGAGTCGGCACACAGACTGATTAAGCAAGGCTACGTCTGTAGTGAGAAGGCACACTATTTTATTATCTCTGCTTACCTTGATTGTCATCCAAACTTTCAAACGCGCATCAGCGGCTCCGACTCCGAACCTATGCTCCGAACTCTCTCTGAACTTCTCACACGCAACTGACCTATCACGTGCAAAGGTTTTCAGCGAATCAACGATCAGAAAATACTGCCGTGAGAACGTTGTTGGCAGATGTTACAGCTGTGGGCTCAGCTAAACTCCCCTGTCATTAATACACTGTGGTCTAGTCAATAGTCATCAATAGAAAATTAACGGATTGAGAGGGGAGAAAAATGGATTTTGGCGTGACATTTCTTGCCTGTGCGTGAGATCGTGAGATTGACGCTGAAAGCGTGAGAGTCACGCCAGATGCGTGAGAGTTGGCAACCCTGCATTCTTGTCGGTTATTGGCTGGAACAGTTTGTTATGTTTCGTGGTGCGGGTCGCTCTGTTTATTGCTCAGTTTGATTTGCTGCTGTTTGTGGAGCTTGGGCTCTCTGCAGAGACCGCGTTTTTTTACAGTGTGTTCAGGGGACAGGCAGCTAGCGGATAGTGAGGAGATGATTGCGGTATGTGAAAAAAAAATTTTTTGGCCTAAAAACCAGCGAGATCGCTTAGAGCACCTTTAACAATTTGATACTGTTGAGCATCCGAGTGCGCAATTCACCTTCACTCGCGTGTAGGAAAGACAAAACGAAACGTTGCTTAGTGCTGTTTATTCAGCAACCATCACTTGAACATAAACTCAGTTTTCTCTTCTTTACAACTTAGAAGGAGATGACGTAAAACGTAACGTCATCACGTACAAAACCGTATACCTCCAAATAAAACTATACAGGTAGTCAATACCGTAATACAATGTATAAGGGTGCAATACTTTTAACAGATACAATGGACTTATTGTGTACATACATGTTTTTACATTGTACTTATATTTAAAAAAATTCCAGCATGTAATTCCAGGTGTAATTCATTTATGTAATTACATTTGTAATTACACAGTTGACCCTTCCCTTACACCGTAACCCACCCTTAAACTTAACCATACCAGCACACCTGTCCCTAACCTTACCCGTATCACACCTCAATAGCTGCAAAAGTGTTTTACAATACAACATGAACACAATAAGTACATAGTACTTAAAGCCACTTAATATAAGTTTCATTACAGCATTTATTTCATTAACCTTTGATTAACCGTGTTTCATATAAAAGTTAAACAAAACTAAAGTACAATAAACAAAAACAACTCGTTTAACAGTTGGGTTATTTGTTTCTTGGCAATTTGTAAAAATATGTATATAATTTCCTTTTTAAATCTTGCATTGTTTATATTTGGTATCTTTTAATTTGTTTTTGTTTTTCAATATATCTTTGCCTATATATTAATTAGTGGTAAGATAAACGTTAAAAGTTTCATTAATAGATGGATAGGTGAACATATCCTTGTGTAGATGGAGGTTTGTGTTCGGGTTGAATAACTAGTTCTTCTAGTGTTTCATCAGCGGACTCGCGCTCGCATTGATATGGTTAAAATCATTGTCATTGTTTACCGTCTTTAGTTTACGGTGTAGGTAGCCTCATGCACGCAGAGCTGTCGTTGTTATGGCAATGGGAGTTTTTGTTTTCAACGCGCGCGCTGTACGTGGTAAACCAATCACAGCAGACTGAGCCGTCTGGCCAATCAGAGCAGAGTAGCTCGCGGACAGGGGGGATTTAGAGAGATTGATTCATTTAGCGAGTCGTTTGAGAATCATTGAAAATGTGGTGATGTGCAAATGTGTATTATGAGAAAATTAAACTGTTTTTTTTTACCTTTGATGTAGGGGTGGGCGATATGGCAAAAATATCATATCACGATTTTTTTCAGGAAAATCACGATTCACGATTTTATCACAATTCCTTTTCATGTTGGTTTTACTATTTTGCAAATGACTGAGCATCACAGCCAAACTAATGTCCCTATTTTAAAAACAAAGCCTTAGGTAACAACATATAAAATAAAAAAGAATGGCAGACATTTAGGCCAAAGTGGCGAAGATAAAAAATATTTGTAATTGTCTTTGTTATTAAAAATTAAGAACAAAGATACACATACACAACTTAATATACAAATAAAAAAAACAGTGCTTTATTTTTTCAGCTACAGGTGTATTTAACAGCATTGAAGAAAGTAATTAAATGAACAAATATGAAAATAAAACACAACATCGACTTCACTATATAAATTTTACATTGATTCTTATTAAAGCTACTATTAAAGTTCTCAGTCAAGAGTGAGTGAGATGCTCTTTGTATTTTGTTGTTTTATTAACAGGGATAGTTCTCCCAAAAATTTAAATTCTCTCAAGCCGCTTTAAAGGGGTGGTTTACTGCTTTTTTTCTTTGCATGATTGTGTTTATGGGGTGCAATATAACATGTCTTCGTCTTTTTCTTTTTTTTTTTAAGCCTTATTTTTCATAAATTTGACCTTTATTGTAAGCCGCTTTCTCCTCTGTCATTTGAACGACCGGTTGACTTCCTGATTCTATGAAACCACTCCCTCAGAAACAGGCATGGGCTCAGATTGGTTAGTTGGGCCGGTGTGTTGTAATTGGCTAAACTCCGTAGTGCACGTTCTCCGGAAACTTCACGCCCATCACCTTTACGGCGAAAGTTGCATGTGCTCCGGTCAAATGTAAATAATGTTGTCAATACTGCCGTACAGTTTGAGCCAGAAGCAGACCCAGAAAGCGGCAATGAAGAGAGTCAAGCAGAACCTCCCCAAACACGGCTCTTACTAAACGTTTCTGAATGGTATTTTTTTTATTAAATTATTATTCTATTATTATATAATAATTTCGATACGCTGTTACTTGAAAATGCCACTGCTGACACTTGTTAGCTTTTGAGATACGGTTTTCTCCTGATTAAACATTTAATATACCAGAATAAATGACTGAGTAATACCGCAGCTGAAGTTTGCTGTTGCGATTACATACAGTGCTATGCATAAGTTTAGACACCCATGCTAAAGTTGACTAAAAAGAGGAATAAAAAATCATCTTTTGGAAATTTAACTTAATGCCTTAATTAAAAAAAATAGGAAAAATCCAACCTTTAAGGACACCAATTTTCTTTGTGAATGAATAATGTATCGTAAATAAATAAATGTTCTTCCTTAAAATACAGGGTGCATAAGTTTGGACACCCCTATGTTAAATTCCCATAGAGGCAGGCAGATTTTTATTTTTAAAGGCCAGTTACTTCATGGATCCAGGATACTCTGCATCCTGATAAAGTTCCCTTGGCCTTTGGGATTAAAATAGCCCCACATCATCACACACCCTTCACCATACCTGGAGATTGGCATGGAGTACTTTCCATAAGATCATCTCTCAATGCAAATCAAACCAGCTATTAGGCTAACTGAAATTAAACCATGCCAATCTCCAGGTATGGTGAAGGGTGTGTGATGATGTGGGGCTATTTTAATCCCAAAGGCCAAGGGAACTTTATCAGGATGCAGAGTATCCCGGATCCATGAAGTAACTGGCCTTTAAAAATAAAAATATGCCTGCCTCTATGGGAATTTAACATAGCGGTGTCCAAACTTATGCACCCTGTATTTTAAGGAAGAACATTTATTTATTTACGATACATTATTCATTCACAAAGAAAATTGGTGTCCTTAAAGGTTGGATTTTTCCTATTTTTTTAAATTAAGGCATTAAGTTCAATTTCCAAAAGATGATTTTTTATTCCTCTTTTTAGTCAACTTTAGCATGGGTGTCTAAACTTATGCATAGCACTGTATATTTTTTTAAAATTTATAAACGTTTGTCTAGACACAAAATAGCATCGAACTAACTGGCTACTATAAACAAACAGCTTCGGCATTGGTTTACGTTCTTGATCAAATCGAAAAATTACTTCATAAAGTATACATGGAAAATACATTTACAAAATTAGTACATAATTACAAATTGCAGGTTCAAAATGTTTGTACGCATTTGTCATAGACACACGAGCATACTAAGTGGCTAGCGCGAGCTGTTTATACATGCATTATACATGAGAAATGTTTATACATGCAAACATTTAAAATGATTAAGTCTTACTTACAGGTTGTGGCCCAACAACAGCTGCCTCAGTTTTTAAAGTTGGAACTGCTTCATGTTTTAGTAACAGTTTCTTGTTTAATCCGGTATTGAATTAGTGGAGATTCTGGAAGCTGTCTTCCGTAAAATGCGTAGCACAGAGAGCTACGATTGTAATTTTCAGGAACATAATAAAACAGAAATTGTAGCCATTGTTGACGAACTACAGCTCCATAGGAAGCCCAAACACCGAAGACATGACAGCTGGGTGAAAATAACACACTTTCGACGGCATGGCTACAGCTCTCCACTATAATTCTTCCTCTTCCACAACGCCGCAGAAATATGGCCACGCCCCCTTTTTTTTGCTTATTCCGGAGGGAGGGTTGATGTAAATGTATGGGTTAGCTACGTATAAAACCCGGGAAGTATCTCGTTGTAGTCCCATTCGAGTCGTTTTTGTAGGCATTAAACTTCCTGATTTTTAAAAGACAATATCTCTGCTTACGTTGAACTTTCAGCGCAGCAACTTTGCAGATACTGTTCATGTACCAACAGCAACATTACACACTATTTAAAATGAAAAAAGTGAAATCGCAATCAACCACCCCTTTAAACCCGACTAAGTCTCCCTCTTCTGTTGAAAATAAAAGGTATTTGGAGGAATGTGGGTAAACAAACAGTTGATGTACCCCAGTGACTTCCATAATAGTTTTTTCCTACTATGGTAATTAATGGGGACCAGCAACTGTTAGCCACACTCCTCAAAATATCTTCTTTTGTGTTCAGCACAAGAAATAAATTAATACAGGTTTGGAACAACATTAGAGAGTGAGTAAATAATGACAGAATTTTTATTTTTGGGTAACTGTCCCTTTAAGGACAAGCGGCAGCATGTTTACTATTAGGGCTACTGTCTCTTTAAGATCTGCGCGCAACGAGTCTACACGCATTTGACAAGCAGATTTTTTCTTCATTTTTTCTATTGTTCTTTCACTTTAGACATAACCAACTTTGTTTATGTAAACCTTGTGTGTATTTGACAGTATTAGCGCAATAAGATAACTTAGTTCAGTAACGGGTGCTGTTAGACAGGCTTTTAGTGCATGTGCGCGCGTCGGGTCTACTGCGCTCAGAAAAGCGCCCGTTAGAACAGCGCATCAGCAGCGAATGACATGTTTAACCGGCAAGGCTTTAAAGCACATGCAAATAATTCATTTTTATGAACTACAGTGTCCCGTTCCTCTGCATTTGATGTGGATATACGTCGCGCTGTACAGTATGTTGAGACGGAGGCGCCAGAAATGCAAACTGATAAAATGGACGATCCTACGATATTTCTTCAAAACCAGATCGTGGAGACATTTCAATCGTCCACGATCAAAAATCGTAATATCGCACACCCCTACTTTGATGCATGTAAACCTGTTGTAAGAGACTCCAAAACAACATTAGGAAACTTTAAAATATCATAATAAGGGCCGTTTAAGGACTACAACAAACGGCTGGTAGGAACTACACAAGCTTCCTCCTGGGTTAGTGACACCACCAACCCTAAAATTTACATAAACCCCACCCCCGGATCACGATTTATAGATTATCATGACAGAATATGCTAATCAATGACTAGAAGATAACTACACATAAGCTTCATAAATTCATCAACTAACCATTCAGAAATGTCCTGTTCTTCTACATGTTGTCACTTCTTCTTGAGTCTCTCCATCATTGTCTGACTCCGGTTTGAACATAAAAGGCTAAAAGTTTTTGAAGTTTTCAGTGTGTGTGTGTGTGTGGTAATATGAGCTGCTAACACACAAGCTCTTGAAGCTCCGCCCCCTGTGCCGGGAGCAGCAGCTCATTTGCATTTAAAGGAACAGACACAAAACGACACGTTTTTGCTCACCCTCAAAAAGAGACAATATTAACATGCTATTTAAAAATATCTGTAGGGAATTTTGAGCTGAAACTTCACACACACACTCTGGGGACATCAGAGACTTATTTTACATCTTGTGAAAAGGGCATAATACCAGCCCTTTAAAATTCTTATTAAAATAAATTAAATATCCATCTTAGAGACTGTCAGAACTGTAACACTATTGTATAGTTTTTAAATGTTAATATTATGTTAGATAATTGTGCAGTTGATCTAATTTATTTAATAGTTCTTGCCACAGATCATGGGATTTGTGTCTATAATGTTTTAAAAATAATAATTGGAAGATCAATGTACCTCATTCATGGACATTTTTTATAAAACGCCATCAAAATTATCATAATTTTGGTGTATATTTCTTGTTCACTCTTTGTCTTTTCACCTTACATTTCTCTCTGATTTTTATGATTTATTTATAATGTCACTTTTTTTTCGTTTCAGGCCTGATGGAGGAGAGTGAAGAGGAGAAACATCATCATGTCAAAACTGGAGAAAAAACTCACTCACAGACTGAAAGTAATTCTTTACTGAAAAGAAGAGACAAGAAACGTTTGACCTGCAGTCAGTGTGGGAAGAGTTTCACATACAAACAGAATCTCAAGGTTCACATGAGGATCCACACTGGAGAGAAACCGTTCACATGTGATCAGTGCGGGAAGAGTTTTGCAAATAAAGGGAACCTTAAGACACACATGAACATCCACACTGGAGAGAAACCGTTCTCATGTGATCAGTGTGGGAAGAGTTTTAGACGTCAAGGAAACCTTCAGCAACACATGATCATCCACACTGGAGAGAAACCGTTCACATGTGATCAGTGTGGGAAGAGTTTCACACATCAAGGAAACCTTCAGAAACACATGAGGATCCACACTGGAGAGAAACCGTTCACATGTGATCAGTGTGGGAAGAGTTTCACACTTCAAGGAACCCTTCAGAATCACATGATCATCCACACTGGAGAGAAACTGCATGAATGTGATCAATGTGGCAAAACATTTTTGTGGGCTTCAAACCTGAAGAAACACATGTTAGTTCATTCACAGGAGAAACCACATTCATGTTCTTTGTGTGCAAAGAGTTTTTCATGTCTGCAGAATTTAAAAGTTCATCAGAAAATACATACTGGTGTAAGAAATCACTTGTGCTTTGAGTGTGGGAAGACTTTTATTACAGCTGCAGAATTGAAACGGCACCAGAGGACTCACAATGGAGAGAAACCTTACAAGTGTTCACACTGCGACAAGAGATTCAGTGATTCAGGAACCTTGAAAAAACACGAGAGGATCCACACTGGAGAGAAACCGTATCACTGCACTGCATGTGGGAAGAGCTTCACTCAATCATCTTCTCTACACAGTCACACAAAAAACAATCACAGTAAGTAGTTAATCTTCAGATCCAGCACTTTCAAATGTGAAGCCGCATCCTCGCCAAACATGAAACATTAACGGGTCAAGCAACAAAATCTGTCCTAACCAGCGACAACGATTAACAAGGCAAAGAAACATAATCTGAATTTGTCACAGTGAGTAAAGTTCGTCTTTATTTACTCAACTGAGAGATTCAGATCAAAGATGGAGTTCCTCCCCAAAGAACATCGTGGTTTATTCTTGTATATCATTTTGCTGCATGATATAAATTAAAGTTTAGTAAAATGAATTGTTATATTTCTTATACTGCATAACAAGTATCACTAGTAGTTTGTTTAAATATGATATAGTATTTTATATTGGAAAGCAAACAGGGTTTTTTTCCATGTACAAACTGTTCTTTCTGTAACACTTTTAAAAGAGACAGATTTATCTTTAAGCTGTCCTTTATTGGTGTTTTTAAAACAACTAGTTATTCTTCCAGTTAGTAGCTATGTTTCAGGTTTTTCTGTGCATTTTGAAGTATCACATCAGAAACGAGTGATGGAATTGGCAATAAAAAAATAAAATTTAAATAAAAAAAACATTTAACGCTCTCTTGAGGTGGTGTTTGACATGTGCAAAAAATAGTTAATGGAAGATGAAAACACATTTGCTGAAAAAATTCTGACGTAGCAAAAATGAAACCCATGTGACTAATCGTGTCGGTTACTAACGTAACCTCGGTTCCCTGAGATGAGGGGAAACCGCTTTTCTCGAGAAGATTGAAGCCTAAAATGATCCTTATAATTGTTCTTTAAATTTAAAACGCACTTGCTGCAGCAAGCAGACCCAAGCGAGACGGGTCTGCTCTGTGGCAATTGCTACAACCTATGGAGAGGCACGGCTGACGTGAGAGCTGTAAGCCGCGCTATATTGGTCCAATGAGGGTTTCCAATTGCACGGGGAAGGTTTCTCGCGCGTTCCGTCTTTCCAGCATCTCAAAGTAATTTGGGTTAAATGCAATACATTTCTCATATGTATTTACTCGTTATTTCATCTGACTCCATAAATTAAAGGTTTTGATAATATCTATGCATCACTAAAAGTGAGCAAATGTTTGATTATTACTTTTAAAGGCCAGTTATTTCATGTATCCAGGATACTGTGATCCGGATAAAGTTTCCTTGGCCTTTGGGATTAAAATATCTGCACATCATCACACACCCTTCACCACACAGAGATTGGCATGGGGTACTTTCCATAAGATCATCTCTCAATGCAAATCTATTAGCCTAACTGGAATAAAACCATGCCAATCTCTAGGTGTGGTGAAGGGTGTGTGATGATGTGCAGATATTTTAATCCCAAAGGCCAAGGAAACTTTATCCGGATCATAGTCTCCCGGATCCATGAAATAACTGGCCTTTAAAAATATAAATCTGCCGCCTCTATGGGGATTTAACACAGGGTGTCCTGACTTATGCACCCTGTGTTTTAAGGAAGAACATGTATTTATTTACGATACATTATTCATTCACAAAGAAAATTGGTGTCCTTAAAGGTTGGTTTTTCCTCGTTTTTTTAAATTAAGGCATTGAGATCAATTTCCAAAATTGGACCATCTCCAAAAATACTGTAACGTGTTCAAAATGCTGTTCTGTTAGAAATAAGGATGCATGTAATGTTAGTGTTTTACTTTATTCATGTTATGTGAGTCAATGTAATTTGTTGCTCAAGTTCAAAAGGGAACAAGGCTCCGCCCCTTGGGGGAAGTCAGGGGAAAACTGGGAAGTTAGAGGAGAAGAGTACCTCGCTGGTTCAAGTGCGGTTCTCTGTTAAGTCGGGTGTGTACGGCGTGGGCTGTGGCCGACAACAGCCTTTAATAAACACCCTTGGTTATGTAAAACTGTCTCGTCCTTGCCTGAAACGCTACAACTGGTGTCAGAAGTAAAAAGAAAACGCTGATTTAAGAAGCCCTGATTGAGCGTGCATTGGCCAAGCAGCTGCTGGTGAGAATGGATAATCATTCAGTTCGTATTAAGATGGAGGATGATGATGACCATGCGGGAGCTGGGTCGGCGAATATGCTTGGTGTGCACAACGCGCCAGTCTACAGTCAAAGCAAAGTAGATTCGGTGAAAACAGAGCCGTGTGAAGCCGCGGCTTCGGGCGAGAAAGTGAGCCGCCATTACCCGCCAGCGCTGCCGAGCGTCACGAGCCGCCATTACCAGCCGCGACAAAACGCCATGACGTCAGACGGCGGCGCGCCGATCTCGCGTGATGCGAGGGGACAAAAGGTAAACAATAATGGCGGCGCCCATGAAGGGAATATGCCGGCTGGAATAAAAACACCAAAATATGCTGGGAAATCGGATTGGGAGGCTTTTCATGCCCAATTTGAACTATTAGCTCATGCATGTGCTTGGTCAGAGGAACAGAAAGCACTTCAACTTGCTCTTTGCCTGACAGATGATGCACTTTCATGTCTGTTGCTGCTTGATACTAGTGAGAGGGCTGATTATGGCGCATTGGTTGGTGCATTGAGACGCCGTTTTGGACAGTGTTTCCGATCTGAGCTCCTCCGGTCTGAATTACACAGCCGTCAAAGAATTACAGGAGAACCGCTGCGGGCTCTGGCCAATGATATTGAATCCCTAGCAAGGCGAGCTTATGCGCACATATTCCTCCATCAGTTCAGAGCGAGCTGGCCCGTGATCAATTCATTAGAGCTCTTTCCCCAGCGGAGCTGCGCATACATACACAGCTGGCACGCCCACGTGATTTGGCAGAGGCCTTGGAGTTGGCACTGGAGAGGGAAATGGCGGTTGAGACAGCAACGCGGGGCTCAGCAATGGACCCCTTCCCCACAATCAGGGCAGCTGGAGGGCGTGACATGGCTTCACCAAAACCTGAGTGGCTAGAGGAGATTACAGAAATGATTCGTGGATTGGCGTTGCCTCCGGCTAGGAGGCAGATGCAGCAGACACAGGCCCGCCTTTGCTGGGGGTGTGGTCAGCCGGGACATCTGGTTAAAGAATGCCCTATGCTGGCTAGGAATTCGGGAAACAGGAGGGGGGAGCAGTAGGCGGGACGCTGCAGACCCCCAAGCACATGTCCCGCTCGTCATTGGAACATGCAGACAGGCCCAGCATGAACAACGGGACTAAAGAGCAGGTGGTGGTAGTGGTGGGAAGAACATCCATATCAGATTTTTGCCATATTCCGGTTTTCATTGAGGGTGTGGAGTGCACCGCCCTAGTAGACACAGGGTCTACAGTTACTGTGGTTCGTCCAGAGGTGGTGCCGGAGGAGACACGGCTAGAGGACACAGCAGTTCAACTCCGCACAGTGACTGGTGAGCTGGCACCGATGATAGGAAGGGGGCTATTGACACTAACTGTGGGGGGCGTGAATATGCAACATCTGGTATGGATAGCTAATGTACAAGACAGCTGCATCTTGGGTTTGGACTTTTTGAGGGAACATGGCTGTCAGTTAGACCTGTCCAGGGCCACATTGAGTTTCTGCAATGGTCAGGTGGTGAGAATGAGGCCACCAGGAGCTCGTCACACAGATGGGCTGACTATAAGTTCCTGGGCATGTGACTTAAATGATGGCGATGGGGCACACGGCATGGTGCCCTCCAGTGCGTCCCATCAAGAGCCTCCGTTACTGCACACTTTGCCTGAGTCTGCATCCAGGGGAGAGGGAGAAATAATGAGGGCTCTGCAGGAGATAGCACAAAGGAGCTCCAACGACCTGGACACGCAGCAACAAGGACAGTTGTGGCAGCTGTTAGTGGAATTCCAGGACTGTTTTTCCTGTGTGGAAGAGGACCTGGGTCAGACTTCCCTGGTGCAACACGACATCAACACCGGGGATGCAACGCCCATACGTCAGCGGCCAAGACGTATGCCCTTAGGTCGGCAGGAGGCGGCAGAGCAGGCGCTAGTAAAGATGCAGCGTGCTGGTATAATAGAGCCTTCTGAGAGCCCCTGGGCATCCCCGGTGGTCATGGTCCCAAAGAAAGGAGGGGAGTGGCGCTTTTGTGTCGATTACCGGAGGCTCAATGCAGTGACACGGAAAGACTCGTACCCTCTCCCACGTGTGGATGAATGCTTGGATCTTGTGGCTGGCTCTTGCTGGTTTTCGTCATTGGACTTGAGGAGTGGGTACTGGCAAGTGCCCCTGAAGCCAGAAGCTCGACCCAAGACAGCTTTTTGCACAGGAAGAGGTCTGTGGCAATTTAAAGTCCTATGTTTTGGTCTGTGCAATGCCCCTGCCACATTTGAGCGCCTAATGGAGAGGGTACTGGAAGGCATTCCGCGGCAGCAGTGTCTGGTGTTTCTGGACGACATACTGGCACATGGGAGCTCATTCCATTCAGCTATCACAGCCCTGAGGTTAGTACTGGAAAAAATCAGGGCAGCGGGTCTGAAGTTACATCCCAATAAATGCCGGCTGTTAAGCAGAGAAGTGACCTTCTTGGGTCATCGCATTGACAGTGAGGGGATTAGCACAACGGAAGACAAGGTCATAACCGTGCGGGAGTGGCCTATTCCGGTGAGTCAGAAGGAGTTAAAAAGCTTCTTGGGTCTGGCATCCTATTACAGGAAGTTTGTACGGGGCTTTTCTTGTATTGCTGCTCCCTTATACAAGCTCCTGCAGAAGGATCAGTGCTTTGTCTGGGCGGGGTGCTGTCAAAAGGCTTTTGATACTCTGAAGCAAGCTCTGGTGTGCGCGCCCGTTCTGGCACCTCCCGATCTCCAACTGCCCTTCGTTCTTGACACAGATGCAAGTGGGGATGGAATAGGGGCGGTTCTGTCCCAAGTGTGCCCAGACGGAGAGAAAGTAGTAGCGTATTTCAGTAAAGGGCTAAGCAAATCTGAAAAGAGGTATTGTGTCACACGACGAGAACTGTTGGCCGCAATCTCTGCCATCCGGCACTTCAAGTACTACTTGTGTGGTCGGCACTTCACCATACGCTCTGACCATGCTTCCTTGCAGTGGTTGATGACTTTCAAGGAACCAGAGGGCCAGGTGGCTCGTTGGCTCGAGGAGTTGCAGAGTTATGAGTTCACCGTTACACATCGTGCCGGGGAGCGGCATGGTAATGCAGACGCCCTGTCAAGACGGCCATGTAGTATGCAGGAATGCAGGCATTGTGAGCGCAGAGAAGCCAGGGAGTTGGAGCTCAGCCGGAAAGTGGATGGTAGCGAGGGGCCCGAGCTGGTCTGTAGGGAGCTACAGGAGGTGGATGTCACTCAATGGGCAGAGAACCAGAGGGGGGACCCAGACCTACAGCCTGTGATCCTGTGGGTAGAGGCAGAGCAACGACCACCATGGGAGGAGGTAGCAGCCCTCTCCCCCCTCACCAAAGGATTGTGGGCCAAGTTCAAGTGTCTACGGCTGGTGGAAGGGGTCCTCCAGCGGGCATGGGTGGTACCAGCGACAGGAGAAAAGAGATGGCAAATCGTGGTGCCTGTTGACATGCAAGAGACAGTGTTGAAGGCCATGCATGGCCTTGCTGGGTCTGGCCATTTTGGGGTGACAAAGACACTTCGGCGTCTGCGTCAGGCCTTCTACTGGGGACGGCTGAGGCGTGATGTGGAGGACTTCTGCAGGCGTTGTGATCTTTGTACAGCACGTAAAGGGCCACAGGGGAGGTCTAGGGCCCAACTGCAGCAGTTTCTGGTGGGGGAGCCGATGCAGCGGGTGGGGGTGGACATCATGGGGCCATTTCCTCGCACCACGCAGGGAAATCGCTTTGTTTTGGCCGCTATGGATTACTTCACGAAGTGGCCTGAGGCCTTTGCACTGCCTAACCAGGAGGCTGAGACTGTTGCCAATGTGTTGGTCGAGGGCATGTTTAGTAGGTTTGGGGTGCCCCAGTGTATCCATAGTGACCAAGGCAGAAACTTTGAGTCCAGGGTATTCTCTTTCATGTGTGAGCGTTTGGGAATCAACAAGACCCGCACCACTCCACTCCATCCTCAAAGCGACGGGCTCGTCGAGAGATTCAACAGGACACTAGCTGAACAGTTGTCCATTTTAACATCGAGTCATCAGCACGATTGGGACACCCATCTGCCTCTGGTCTTAATGGCATGTCGCTCTGCTATTCAGGACTCGACCTCATGCACTCCGGCCCTGCTCATGTTGGGTAGGGAGATTAGAACCCCTGCAGAATTGGCCTTTGGGCGGCCCCCCGATGCCCCTCCTGTTCCTCCTGGACCCGAATATGCTAGACAGCTCCAGGACCGCTTGGACTCCGCCCATGCGTATGCCAGGAGGCACCTGGTGACCTCAGGGGTGCGGCAAAAAAGAGCATATGACCTGCATGCTCGGGGCTGCAACTTTGGGGTAGGGGAGCTAGTTTGGGTTTACAGCCCAGTCAGGAAGAGGGGAAGATGTCCTAAACTGGACAGCCACTGGGTGGGACCATGCCTGATATTAGACAAGCTGGGAGAGGTGGTGTATCGAGTGCAGTTACCTCCACGGGGGCGCAAAGTGGTACTGCATCGTGATAGGCTGGCCCCTTACCGGGGCTCCGCGACACCAGTGGGTGTTACAGTACTTCCTGCACACAGCAGTGAGACTCACAGGGGGACAGAGGGGGTAATTGGACCAGCTGATATGGCCAGTAGTGGCCAGCAGGTGACACCGCTGCCCGACATCCCTCAGGGTGTGCATTCGCAGGACTCAGTGGAAGCGTCACCTGAAATCCAAAATCACGTTGTCCTCAGGGGGCGTCCTAGGAGGGAGAGGAGAACCCCAGTCAGATTTAGAGACTTTGTCCTCGGGGTCGAGGACTTCAGTTAGAGGGGGGTAGTGTAACGTGTTCAAAATGCTGTTCTGTTAGAAATAAGGATGCATGTAATGTTAGTGTTTTACTTTATTCATGTTATGTGAGTCAATGTAATTTGTTGCTCAAGTTCAATAGGGAACAAGGCTCCGCCCCTTGGGGGAAGTCAGGGGAAAACTGGGAAGTTAGAGGAGAAGAGTACCTCGCTGGTTCAAGTGCGGTTCTCTGTTAAGTCGGGTGTGTTCGGCGTGGGCTGTGGCCGACAACAGCCTTTAATAAACACCCATGGTTATGTAAAACTGTCTCGTCCTTGCCTGAAACGCTACAATACATAAAAAAAAAACATGAAATGACAAGCGTTTATCAAAGTACGAAATCCACACTTTTAATCCCTTATACACAATTAGCTCTTGAAATACGAAATGGAGGCGGGTCCGGATTGAATTCTCTCCAGGTCCGGAGTCCGCGGACTTTGAGAAGTACACTGCTAGGCCTATAAGATAATAAAACAATTTTTTATTAAACTTCGTCTAACTAATATAATATTTTGTATATATTTATTATATATTATAAACTATTATAGAAGAGAGATCTATTTTTATATACTTCTGAGTATATAAAGAGACTTCTGAGACTTCTGAGGTAAACCGTTCACTCTACTTTACGTAATTGGAAAATACTCTTTACACAGTTTAAATATAATTTTACGGGCACATTTCCTGATGGTTTTCATCGAGTTCGGCGCTAATTGTGTCTGCTGACTAAAACACTTAAAGAAGCGGTTTTTATTTCTCTTCACATACAAATCGGTAGGTATGATGCTAGCGAAGTTGATAAAGATGGGTGTGTCATTGGTGTCTGTCTTTTGTATTGCTGCTTTTTTCTGTATCATTTGAGAAATAGTAATATTAGAGCACTTTTGTTGGCTTTCAGCAGATATTCTGACTCAAACAATCTGTTTATAGCAGCAAATACTTATAATAAATTGTGATGATCTGCTGATCCTGAATGGCTTGTTTAATGAGTGTTGATAGTCTATGGCTCATCTGTTATCAGAGCAGCTGAAAAGCCTCTTTATTTCATGTCAATAGATCCTGTTTTCCCCTCATTCATTATGCGGATGTCTTCAGATCTGTAAACTGCCACATTAAGCTCATTTTATTGTCAACAGACTTGAGCAAACGACACTATCAGATACTGTGGTGATCAGCTTGTGACATCTACTAGATATAGGTAAGTTTCATTACAGCATTTATTTCATTAACCGTGTTTCATATAAAAGTTAAACAAAACTAAAGTACAATAAACAAAAACAACTTGTTTAAAATGTGTGAATTAGGATAAAATAAACTAAAGCCTTTACTTTAAAATAAAGTAAAGCCTGTTTTATGCTTCTGCGTCGAATTGACGGCGTACCCCCGCAGACCCTTCCGCGTCGAAGCAAACAACACTGCAGAATGGAACACACTGAAGAACAAAGAGGTTGGTGATTATTCCTCTTTCTTCATTAGTGAGGCTGAAGAACATTAAGGTTATAAAGCTTTAAGGCGAGACTCTACAGGTGAATAGGGTACAATTTTAAAATAATAGATATCACCATGAAACTTCCTCAGTTGATTACTTCCACAAGTTCATAAAAAAAATGTATTACAAGTTTTTGAAATTTGTATGTTTAATTATGCAAATTAGGCATTATCTCATTAAATATGTGCAAGTTTGCATATATTTCCGGTAGATAGATCTGAACATATGATAAAGCCAGGTGCAAAACTCTTTTTTCATTTTGATTACACACAAGATGAAAGAAGGTGTTCAGAGGGATTTCAGGATATATGCTTTCATTACCTAGGAAATCAAAATATATTGTCCATAGCCTTAAAGGTGCCATGTGTAATTGTCTGGCAAAAAAAATCAAGTCATACTCCACATTCCATACCAGATGGGGGCAGTATACCTCACATATCAAAATATGTGATGTAGGATATGGTATTTTATAAATCACACACTATAAATATGATAAAGAAGCAGAAACAGATAGTTGCAGTAAAGTAAGATATTTTAATAAGTTGAAGAAACAATAATGATTTGTGACACACACACACACACACTCGATTTGCCCATCGCCATCATGTGTGTATTACAGGTAACGTTATTACATTGCTTCCTGATATCACGTGCGCAAACACAAATAATCTATATTTATATATGTATACTACAGGGCCGTTGAATGCTTGTATCTGATAACCGTGAAGCTCTTGTAATTATTACTTTACCCAACCTCTCCATGTCGAGTGATGCAGTAAACATCAGACAGCGCACGTGAACCGATCATCTCTACTATAGTAAAAAAAACACGAACACTGTTGAAAGATACAGTAGGCTACAAATGACCTGTTCGCGCCACAAATTGTTCTCCGTCCTTAGCGACCGAGTCATTGAATGTGAAACAGCGGCTGCTGTCGTCAGCGAGCAGCACTCTTCAGACAACGAGGGCGCGCGCGCCGTGTTGATACCTCCGTTTCAGTTTCTCGAACCCGCGCAGTGCGGCGGTCAGAACACGGAGACCATTCTGCCCCTAGCTATGCGTGCGAAAGCATGGGGAGCGATCCCGGGCGTGTCAGAATGGGTGCTGAACGTTGTAAAACAGGGCTATGCGCTGCAGTTCGCTCGCCGTCCCCCGCGCTTTCGAGCCCGGACCGTGACGAGCGGTCCTTTTCTTATCTGATTTGATTTGTGCTTCAGAGCGCGGTGGTTGTAGGGGTCTCTTGCCAAAGGCTTCAGCCATCCTTCCGCTCTCTTCCCTGAATTGAAGTAGTGGGCACTGGGCTGTACTTTCCACACGATAGACATCAGGTTCAAGCATAGACAGTAGGGTTCAAGTACGCCCACAAGCCGTGCGAGTTATTCGTGTATTGCAGGTTGACTGGTGGTTATGTGCCCCGCATACCGCCTCCCATGGCCGAAACTGGTATTACGACACCTGTCGGGCCGTGGCTAGTAATTCTAATGCTAATTAAGGTTGATCTCTGCAGCACTATAACTTGACATTTTTTTAATGACATCATTGCCCTTATTTCTTCTCATTCTTTTGAAGCGTGTAGCTCATTTTTTGGATATTTTTACCTCAATTTTTACACATGGCACCTTTAAAAGATTGATTTTCGACATATATTTTTGATTAAAATGTCACATAAATCAGGCCAGGAATGATTTATTAACAAATCCCTCTGAACATATCTTCAGAATACTGCTAAGTGTATAACTGGAAAGTTTGGTGTACATAGGTGCTACATAGGCTGAGATGTGTCACTGGAGAATGGCAAAAAAACTCATAAAGAGAAAAGGGCATTTAAAGATTTGTAATGTAAAAAAATCATACTTTTCTAGTGGAAACAACTATTTACTGACACAATATCTTATCAAATCATTAGCAACAACAATACAAACCACCTAAATCACATCAAAACTTATAACACAGCATTTATGGCCTTTAACTGAGCAGAAAATGTCAGAGCGCGTCATGTGATGCATCTGAACGAATCACGTTGTCAGAAATTGACATCAGCCAATGAGATTTCTCTTTTAGGGTTAAATGTCCATTGTACTTTCACGATTGGTTGCTGAATAAAAGGAAATGACCATATTTGGATCCGACAGCAGTGTACAGAAGAGAGAGAGCTTTCCAGACGTGTGCGTGATTAAAAGGAAGCAGAGAGAGATCGCGGAGCAGCGCGTTGATTTAGAACGCCAACTTTTGTTGAATTTATGAGAAATCTACAGACGCAAATAGACAAAGTGTAGTAAAATAAAGACCTAAATGTGTATTTTTGACTTTTTTTCACCACAAGTCTGAATGAAGACATGTTTTTGAAGACAAATAGCCCAAAATCTCAAAATTAACCAGTGGAAAAAAAAACGATGTTTTTGCCTGCCGTGTCTCGCCTTAAGTATTTCATCAGATTTAGTGTTTGTAATAGGAAAAAATCTTAAAGGATTAGTTCACCCAAAAATGAAAATTCAGTCAGTAATCACTCACCCTCATGTTGTTCCAACCATGTAAGTCTTTCGTTCATCTTCGGATCACAAATTAAGATATTTTTGATGAAATCTGAAGGCAGTCTCACTCCTCCATAGGCTTTCAGAAGGACCCAAACTCGCCGGCCACTGTAGTCACTTGGACTATTGTAACGATGTTTTAATAATTATTCTGGGCCGGCGAGTTTGGGTCCTTCTGAAAGCCTATGGAGGAGTGAGACTGCCTTCAGATTTCATCAAAAATATCTTAATTTGTGATCCGAAGATGAACGAAAGACTTACATGGTTGGAACAACATGAGGGTGAGTAATTACTGACTGAATTTTCATTTTTGGGTGAACTAACCCTTTAAGAGGTAAGTGTTTCCTCTAGGTTTTTTTGGTGGCATTTTAAGAAACACTATTTCTCATTATTAAATATGATAAATTAGAAACCTATTTTTCTTAGGCTAGTTAACTCATGTTCACGTTTTCCTCATTCATGTGTTGAGCGCCACCTCAAGGAGAGGTAACAATGGAGAAAATGTACAATGGCTAATTAATTGTTCATTTAAAGGGGTGGTTGATTATGATTTCTCTTTTCTAACTGTAGTTAGTGTGTAATGTTGCTGTTTGAGCATAAACAAAATCTGCAAAGTTACAACGCTCAAAGTTCAAAGCAAAGAGAGATATTTGCTTTTAAAGAAATCGCTTTTTAAAGGGCCCTTATTATGGATTTTTGAAAATGACCTGTCATGTAGTGTGTAACATCGCTCTAAGTGAATGAAAACATCATGCAAAGTTTTAAATCTGAAAGTGCACCTTATATAAAGTTATTGTCTTTCAAAAGTAAGAGTGGACTCTGAGTCAATGAAATGAATTGTTTTTCAAACGAGTCATAAGCAGTTTCGTCGTGACGTCAAGATGTAACATTAGCATATTGCCCGCCCACTTATCGTGCGTGCAGACACCAGGGAAACTTAAAACTCAAACCAGCAGCTGATTCCTGTGGACACTGGACAGCATCATGTCGAGGAGACGCTGTGCTCTACAATGTGACGGTAAAGACTTTTTTTTTTCACTGCCCAAGGACGAGCATGTGAAGAATCTGTGGTTAAAATTAATCTTTACCAGATACCACAGCAGTATAATCCTAAACTATTCCTGTTACTTTTATTTTACTGACGACTGCTGTTGGTGAGGAATTGCAACATCTCATAATGTTCCTCAAACTGAGTAGCGTATCACTGAGACGTCCTGCTCGAGTCGTCCTGGCGATGGAGGTTCGGGTTGAATAACTAGTTCTTCTAGCGTTTCATCAGCGGACTCGCGCTCGCATTGATATGGTTAAATCGACATCATTGTTTACTGTCTTTAGTTTATGGTGTAGGAAGCCTCATGCAAGCAGAGCTGTCGTTGTTATGGCAATGGGAGTTTTTGTTTTCGACGTGTGCTGTACGCGGTAAACCAATCACAACAGACTGAGCTGTCTGGCCAATCAGAGCAGAGCAGCTCGCGGAAAGGAGGGATTTAGAGAGATTGATTCATTTAGCGAGTCGTTTGAGAATCATTGAAAATGTGGTGATGTGCAAATGTATATTATGAGAAAATGAAAGTTTTTTTACCTTTGATGCATGTAAACCTGTTGTAGGAGACTCCAAAACAACATTAGGAAACTTTAAAATATCATAATAAGGGCCGTTTAAGGACTACAACAAACGGCTGATAGGAACTACTCAAGCTTCCTCCTGGGTTAGTGACATCACCAACCCTAAAATTTACATAAACCCTGCCCCCGGAACACCCCTCCATCCATCCATCTTCTTCCGCTTATCCGGGGCCGGGTCGCGGGGGCAGCAGTCTAAGCAGAGATGCCCAGACTTCCCTTTCCCTAGCCACTTCCTCTAGCTCTTCCGGGGGGACACCGAGGTGTTCCCAGGCCTGCCGAGAGACATAGTCTCTCCAGCGTGTCCTAGGTCTTCCCCGAGGTCTCCTCCCGGTGGGACGTGCCCGGAACACCTTCCCGGGAAGGTGTTCCGGAGACGAAATCATGTTGTTCCCAAACCAGACACCCTCCGGCCCCTGGCTGCGCCTAGAAATTCTGTCCATAAAAATTATGAACAGAACCGGCGACAAAGGGCAGCCCTGCCGGAGTCCAACATGCACCGGGAAGAAGTCTGACTTACTGCCGGCAATGCGAACCAAGCTCCTGCTTCGGTCGTACAGGGACCGGACAGCCCTTAGCAAAGGACCCCGGACCCCATACTCCCGGAGCACCCTCCACAGGCCGCCTCGAGGGACACAGTCGAATGCCTTCTCCAAATCCACAAAGCACATGTGGATTGGTTGGGCAAACTCCCATGAACCCTCCAGCACCCTGTAGAGGGTATAGAGCTGGTCCAGTGTTCCACAGTCAGGACGAAAACCGCACTGTTCCTCCTGAATCCGAGGTTCTACTATCGGCCGTATTCTCCTCTCCAGTACCCTGGCATAGACTCCCAGGGAGGCTGAGAAGTGTGATCCCCCTGTAGTTGGAACACACCATCCGGTCCCCCTTCTTAAAAAGAGGGACCACCACCCCGGTCTGCCATCCCAGAGGCACTGTCCCTGACTGCCACGCGATGCTGCAGAGGCGTGTCAGCCAAGACAGCCCCGCAACATCCAGAGACTTGAGGTACTCAGGGCGGATCTCATCCACCCCCGGTGCCTTGCCACCGAGGAGTTTTTTGACTACCCCGGTGACTTCAGCTTGGGTGATGGACGAGTCCACCTCTGAGACCTCAGCCTCTGCTTCCTCCATGGAAGACGTGACGGCAGGATTGAGGAGATCCTCGAATATTCCTTCCACCGTCCGACAACATCGCCAGTTGAGGTCAACAGCTGCCCACCTCCACTGTAAACAGCGTTGGTGGGTCACTGCTTCCCTCTCCTGAGTCGCCGGACGGTTTGCCAGAATCTCTTCGAGGCCAGCCGATAGTCCTTTTCCATGGCCTCACCGAACTCCTCCCAGGCCCGAGTTTTTGCCTCCACAACCACCCGGGCTGCAGTTCGCTTGGCCTGCCGGTACCCGTCAGCTGCCTCAGGAGTCCCACAAGCCAACCAGGCCCGATAGGACTCCTTCTTCAGCTTGACGGCATCCTTTACTTCCGGTGTCCACCACCGGGTTCGGGGATTGCCGCCTCGACAGGCACCGGAGACCTTACTGTCACAGCTCCGAGCGGCCGTTTCGACAATGGAGGTGGAGAACATGGTCCACTCTGACTCAATATCTCCAGCCTCCCTCGGGATCCGGTCGAAGCTCCGCCGGAGGTGGGAGTTGAAGATCTCTCTGACAGGAGACTCGGCCAAACGAGTCTGTCCAGCTTCCTCTTCCGCCATCGGATCCAACTCACCACCAGGTGGTGATCAGTTGACAGCTCCGCCCCTCTCTTTACCCGAGTGTCCAAGACATATGGCCGCAGGTCAGATGAAACGACCACAAAGTCGATCATCGACCTACGGCCTAGGGTGTCCTGGTGCCACGTGTACTGATGGACACCCTTATGCTTGAACATGGTGTTCGTTATGGACAAACTGTAACTAGCACAGAAGTCCAATAACTGAACACCGCTCGGGTTCAGATCAGGTGGGCCGTTCCTCCCAGTCACGCCCCTCCAGGTAACACTGTCGTTGCCGACGTGGGCGTTGAAGTCCCCCAGTAGAACGACGGAGTCTCCAGTCGGAGCACTTTCCAGCACCCCTCCCAGAGACTCCAAGAAGGCCGGGTACTCTACACTGCCGTTTGGCCCGTAGGCACAAACGACAGTGAGAGACCTATCCCCAACCCGTAGGCGCAGGGAAACGACCCTCTTTACGGGAAACGACCGGGGTAAACTCTAACACATGGCGGCTGAGTTGGGGGGCTATGAGCAAACCCACACCAGCCCGCCGCCTCTCACCATGGGCAACTCCAGAGTGGTGAAGAGTCCATCCTCTCTCAAGGAGTGTGGTTCCAGAGCCTAAGCCGTGCGTAGAGGTGATTCCAACTATCTCTAGTTGGAACCTCTCAACCTCACGCACAATCTCAGGCTCCTTCCCCGCCAGCGAGGTGACGTTCCAGGTCCCTAGAGCTAGTTTCCGTGTCCAGGGATCGGGTTGTCGAGGCCCCCGCCTTCGACTGCCGCCCGATCCTCTCAGCACTGGCCCCTTACGGCCCCTCCTGCAGGTGGTGAGCCCACGGGAAGGCGGCCCCACGTCGCTCCTTCGGGCTGAGCCCGGCCGGACCCCGTGGGGGGAGGCCCGGCCACCAGGTGCTC
Source organism: Phoxinus phoxinus (assembly GCF_949152265.1). Lineage (NCBI taxonomy): Eukaryota > Metazoa > Chordata > Actinopteri > Cypriniformes > Leuciscidae > Phoxinus > Phoxinus phoxinus. The sequence continues at coordinate 31,099,591 of NC_136895.1, read as the reverse complement.
GCATACGAGCCCCAACTCCGGGCCTGGCTCCAGGGTGGGGCCCCGGCTGCGCCATACCGGGCGACGTCACGGTCCTCAATTTAATTTTCTTCATAAGGTTTTTTTTGAACTACTCTTAGTCTGACCCGTCGCCTAGGACCTGTTTGCCTTGGGAGACCCTACCAGGGGCATATAGCCCCGGACAACATAGCTCCTAGGGTCATTCGGGTACTCAAACCCCTCCACCACGTTGAGGTGGCAGTTCAAGGAGGCGCCCCCGGAACACGATTTATAGATTACCATGACAGAATATGCTAATCAATCAATGACTAGAATATAACTACACATAAGCTACATAAATTCATCAACTAACCATTCAGAAATGTCCTGTTCTTCTACATGTTGTCACTTCTTCTTGAGTCTCTTCATCATTGTCTGACTCCGGTTTGAACATAAAAGGCCAAAAGTTTTTGAAGTTTTCAGTGTGTGTCTGTGTGAGGTAATATGAGCTGCTAACACACAAGCTCTTGAAGCTCCGCCCCCTGTGCCGGGAGCAGCAGCTCATTTGCATTTAAAGGGACAGACACAAAACCACGCGTTTTTGCTCACCCTCAAAAAGAGACAATATTAACATGCTATTTAAAAATATCTGTGGGGAATTTTGAGCTGAAACTTTACACACACACTCTGGGGACATCAGAGACTTGTTTTACATCTTGTGAAAAGGGTATTATACCACCGCTTTAAAATTAGTAAGAAAACATTCTTAAAATTAAATATCCATCTTAGAGACTGTTGAATAGTTCTTGCCACAGAAACATGGGATTTGTGTCTATAATGTTTTAAAAATAATAATTGAAAGATCAATGTACCTCATTCATGGATTTTTTTATATAAAATGCCATCAAAATGATCATAATTTTGGTGTATATTTCTTGTTCACTTTTTGTCTTTTCACCTTTCTCTCTTATTTAAAATGGCACTTTTTTTTCGTTTCAGGCCTGATGGAGGAGAGTGAAGAGGAGAAACATCATCATGTCAAAACTGGAGAAAAAACTCACTCACAGACTGAAAGTGTTTCTTTCCTGAAAAGAAGAGACAAGAAACGTTTCATCTGCAGTCAGTGTGGGAAGAGTTTCACTTACAAACAGAATCTCAAGGATCACATGAGGATCCACACTGGAGAGAAACCGTTCTCATGTGATCAGTGTGGGAAGAGTTTCACACAACAAGGAACCCTTCAGAATCACATGATCATCCACACTGGAGAGAAACTGCATGAATGTGATCAATGTGGCAAAACATTTGTGTGTGCTTCAAACCTGAAGAAACACATGTTAGTTCATTCACAGGAGAAACCACATTCATGTTCTTTGTGTGGAAAGAGTTTTTCATGTGTGCAGAATTTAAAAGTTCATCAGAAAATACATACTGGTGTAAGAAATCACTTGTGCTTTGAGTGTGAGAAGACTTTTGTTACCAATGGACAATTGAAACAGCACCAGAGAATTCACACTGGAGAGAAACCTTACAAGTGTTCACACTGCGATAAGAGATTCAGTGAGTCAGGATCCCTGAAAAAACATGAGAGGATCCACACTGGAGAGAAACCGTATCACTGCACTGCATGTGGGAAGAGTTTCACTCAATCATCTGAATTACACAGACATACAAAAAACAATCACAGTAAGTAGTTAATCTTCAGATCCAGCACTTTCAAGTGTGAAGCTTCATCCTCACCAAACATGAAACATTAACGGGTCAAGCAACAAAATCTGTCCTAACCAACGACAACGATTAACAAGGCAAAGAAACATAATCTGAATTTGTCACAGTGAGTAAAGTTCCTCTTTATTACTCAACTGAGAGATTCAGATCAAAGATGGAGTTCCTCCCAAAAGAACATCGTGTTTTATTCTTGTATATAATTTTGCTGCATGATATAAATTAATGTTTAGTAAAATTAATTGTTACATTTCTTATACTGCATAACAAGTATCACTAGTAGTTTGTTTAAATATGATATAGTATTTTATATAGGAAAGCAAACGGGGTTTTTTCCATGTACAATCTGTTCTTTCTGTAACACTTAAAAGAGACAGATTTATCTTTTATTTTTGCATTTTGAAGTATCACATCAGAAACGAGTGATGGAATTGCCAATAAAAATAAAACAAAAAATGTTCAAAAAGGTTTTTACGCTCTCTTGAGGTGGTGTTTGACGTGTGCAAAAAAGAGTTAATGGGAACAATGAGAGATGGAAACACATTTGCTGAATAAATTCTGACGTAGCAAAAATTAAACCCATGTGACTAATCGGTTGTTTCCGCTGATGGTGTTTTATTTACTGTTGGTTACTAGGTTACCAATATCATCGTCCTCCGCTCTAACAACCTGGGCTGCGTTTCCCAAAAGCATCGTAAGCCTAAGTTGATCGTAAAAACAATCGTACGTCTGATCTTAATATTATGGTCTGTTTCCCAAAAGCATCGTAGCTTAAGTAGAACTTGAAAATCTTCGTAGAACTACGATTGCTCTGGATGTTTTGATTGTACTTTATTGTACACTTTATTTTACTCGTTTTTTTTTACATGAATTTATAAATGAAATAATTAAAAAGGGAAGAAAAAGTTAGAAATACACACCTAAATTAAATGAATTAACAAAAAAGAAGTAATGTGGAAAATATGCTTCAAAGACTGGGCAATATAGTGATGAATTCAAAAAAATCTGTCAATAACGTGCACGAAAACCAGCCTTTGGCGATTTCTTGGTTGGCCATCATGTGGTCCCATGCCATCTTTGTCGTCGTCCTCCTCTTCCACCTCCTCCACCTCTTCATCTTCCTCACTGTTAAGTAAGGGCACTCTTTAATGTAATCTTTTTGAAAGGTATCTTTTTATTTTTTTCAGCCATTTTGTCAGTACCTCCGCCTGTGGGTGCTTTATATAGACTTGTCTTGATTGCTAATCCACAACAGATGACGATTATTAGGTTAAACGTTCAGAATGAATCCATATAATGTTATATTTCAGCACTTCGCAAATGGACAGCGACTCTTAAGTAGCACGTAGAACGCGTTCTCGCGCGTTCATGTTAAGTGCATTTTTGGGAAACGTGCGTGGAATCGCTGCGAGTGTTCGTAACCTTGCACGTAGAGAGCGCTCTTAAGAGCTAAGATACATCGTTATCGGGAAACCCGGCCCTGATTGATTGTGAGCACCCTAATTTATTTATTTATTTTTTACTTTGAAAAGTTTCGCTTCATGTTTGGATGGAAACCCAGCTAAAGTGTATTTAGAAAACACAGATGTAAGATATACTTTGCAACTGACCTTCTTTTTTTATTCTCTTGAGAAGCTTTGCTATGATCAGGGCCAGCGCTACCTAACCTAGGCAGAGTATGTAATTGCCTATGGCCTCCATAACCGAAACATCCCCCATACGCTAGTCCACCAATCAAGACGGGCAGCAAAATACTCTTTTGCCGCTTTTCCATTACCAGTACCGGCTCGGCTCGCTTTTCGCTCCGTTTTCCATTGCAGATAGTACCTCCACAATAGGACCTGGTCGTCATAGCGACGCGACACACACCCGCTACCCACACACACAGGACAATGTGTGTACATGCTGTTTTACATAATATTAGTAATGGGTATATCACGCAATCTCTGGCAAAACTATTTAAAAATGCCGGGGTTATTCAGGATACTCCATCTGGCGCGTGCAATGATGACGCAGTGAATAGTGACGATTCTCTCTGGCCAATCAGCAGTTGTAAGCAGCCATTGGTTGCCCAGTCGGGGCGGGGTCTTTAAAAGAACGCTGCTGACACTCATCGTGGAGCTCATTCTTGGTTCGGTCGCACTTGGGTTGAGAGCTCCGGAATCCCTCCTCCGGCCGATGATCAAATTGTGTCTTTGAGATTTTGTTTTTTAATTAGTTTAAGTGAACGTGCATCTTGTGAAAACCTCTGACCGTTCTCTATATGTCTAAACCATGTCAACAGTGTGGAGCGGTAGGGGTGTCCTGCCTTGTTAGGGGCCAAGCACTGAAGGTGCGGGCACCTATTGTATCTGTTCTGGTTCTTATTCTGCTTCTTTTTAGGGGCCAAGCACCGAAGTTGCGTAGGCACCTATTGTATCTGTTGCCGTTCCTATTATTATTATTCTTCATTGTTCCGACTGGGCGTCTATGGCAGCCCATAGAACCGCTTGCGGGAAAGTTATGAAATTTGGCACACATATAGAGAACAGTCTGAACTATCACCATAGCAAATTTGGAGTCTCCAAATCAATCCCTCTAGCGCCACCAACTGTCCAAAGTTGCACTCATGTTTATGCTAATAACTTTTGAACCATAAGGGCTAGAAACAAAATTCTTTTTTCCTCTGATTCCTGAGCTCACGACGATTCGACTGCACCCTATGACGTCATTTTCCGTCATAATAGTTTTCCCGCCATTTTGAATTTTCCGAAAAAAACAACTTTTTCGAACTCCTCCTAGACCGTTGCTCCGAATTTCACGAAAATTGAACCAGTTCATCTCCAGACTATGATGACAAAAAGTTATGGAAATCAAGTTGATTCGAATAACCGTTCTCGAATACCGCGCAAATAAATGTTACGTAGCGCTTGCGAAATCAGACGTAAGGCTGTATCTCCACAGCGCTTTATCGGATTCAGACCAAATTTGGAACATGTCATCACAAGCGTGACCTGAGGCTACATGCTGCGTTTTGGCGCAGCGCCACCTACTGGTCCGGAGATATGAAGAATTTATGTTTTTGCTTATAACTTCTGAACTGTTTGTCCAAAAATCACAAAAGTGGTCTCGTTAGATTCAGGGCGTCATGCTGAGTTGACTGATATCCAATTTTCCCATATCGGCCATTTTGGCTGTCGGCCATTTTGAATTATGTGCTAAAATGCTGTATTTTATGAACGCATGAACGTATCGTTACGAAACTCAGTATGGGTCATCAGTACAAGGCTCTAAAGGTACTCAAAAGATTGTGAGACAGCGCCACCTTTTGGTCAAAAGTTATAATAAAATTTCCAAAAATGCTAATAACTTTTGAATACATTTGCCTATAGTAATGACACTGATCTCAATAGATTCCTTGGGTTATGCTGAAAACATAGATACCAATTTTGCCATAGTCAGTCAAACTTCCTGTCCGCCATCTTTATTTTCTTTTAAAACCTACTTTTTCAAACTCCTCCTAGACCGAACGTCCGATTTTCACCAAAATCGGATCGTGTCATCTCCAGACCGTGCCGAGTAAAAGTTATGGATTTTGTGTCGATAAACGAAACCGTTTTCGAATACCGCAGATGCAAAGTTGAGGCATGATGCCAAAATGACTATTCAGGCTTTATATCTGCAATGCCTTGACATATTGACACCAAACTTTGTATGTGTCATTGTCACTTCACTCTGACCACATCACATCAGTTTCGTAACTGCGCCACCTATTGGTCGAAAGTGATAATCATATTTTTAGTTATTGTATGTGATTTTTTTGCCAAAATTCATCTTTAAATATCTTCAATTGCTCCTTGCTGCAGTTGGTCTCACACTCCCAGCCACTTTGGCATGTCTTGTTGTATTGCTTGCGCTTGGCCCCGGTGATTGCTGCTTGCAGCTATATTTCTTTTTCTTTTTCTTTTTCTTTTTCTTTTTCTTTTTCTTTTTCTTTTTCTTTTTCTTTTTCTTCCGACTGGGCGTCTATGGCAGCCTATAGAACCGTTTGCGGGAAACTTATGAAAATTGGCACAGTGATAGAGGACAGCCTGAACTATCACCATAGCGAATTTGGAGTCTCCAACTCATTCCCTCTAGCGCCACCAGCTGTCCAAAGTTTCACTCATGTTTATGCTAATAACTTTTGAACCATAAGGGCTAGAAACAAAATTCTTTTTTCCTCTGATTCCTGAGCTCACGACGAATCGACTGCACCATACGACGTCATTTTCCGTCATAATAGTTTTCCCGCCATTTTGAATTTTCCAAAAAACCTACTTTTTCGAACTCCTCCTAGGCCGTTGCTCCGAATTTCACGAAAATTTAACCAGATCATCTCCAGACCATGACGACAAAAAGTTATGGAAATCAAGTTGATTCGAATTACCGTTCTCGAATACCGCGCAAATAATTTTTACGTAGCGCTTGCGAAAACAGACGTAAGGCTGTATCTCCACAACGCTTTATCGGATTCAGACCAAATTTGGTACATGTCATCACAAGCATGACTTGAGGCTACATGCTGCGTTTCGGCGCAGCGCCACCTACTGGTCCGGAGATATGAAGAATTTATGTTTTTGCTTATAACTTCTGAACGGTTTGTCCAAAAATCACAAAAGTGGTCTCGTTAGATTCAGGGCGTCATGTTGAGTTGACTGATATCCAATTTTCCCATATCGGCCATTTTGGCTGTCGGCCATTTTGAATTATGTGCTAAAATGCTGTATTTTATGAACGCATGAACGTATCGTTACGAAACTCAGTATGGGTCATCAGTACAAGGCCCTAAAGGTACTCAAAAGATTATGAGACAGCGCCACCTTTTGGTCAAAAGTTATAATGAAATTTCCAAAAATGCTAATAACTTTTGAATAAATTTGCCTATAGTAATGACACTGATCTCAATAGATTCCTTGGGTTATGCTGAAAACATAGATACCAATTTCGCCATAGTCAGACAAACTTCCTGTCCGCCATCTTTATTTTCTTTTAAAACCTACTTTTTCGAACTCCTCCTAGACCGAACGTCCGATTTTCACCAAAATTGGATCGTGTCATTTCCAGACCGTGCCGAGTAAAAGTTATGGATTTCGTGTCGATAGACGAAACCGTTTTCGTATACCGCAGTGGCAAAGTTGAGGCATGATGCCAAAATGACTATTCAGGCTTTATATCTGCAATGCCTTGACAGATTGACACCAAACTTTGTATGTGTCATTGTCACTTCACTCTGACCACATCACATCAGTTTCGTAACTGCGCCACCTATTGGTCGAAAGTGATAATCATATTTTTAGTTATTGTATGTGATTTTTCAACCATTTTGCCAAAATTCATCTTTAAATGTCTTCAATTGCTCCTTGCTGCAGTTTGTCTCACACTTTCAGCCATGTAGGCATGTCTTGTCGTCTTGCTTGCGCTTGGCCCCGGTGATTGCTGCTTGCAGCTATATTTTATTTTTAAATTGTTTGATCTCTGTTATTGGGGCAGGGAGTTAGGTAAGATGAATGTATTTTCTTTGTTATTGGATTAGGTTATTAATTTTCCCTTCTTTTCTTTCTATATTCGTTTTGTTTGTTATTTTGGCCTTTTGGACACCCTGAAGAGTTGCTCTTTATTTCACCTGTTATTCTTAAATAAATGTATTACTTTTGCTTCAATTTCGTGCATTCGTTTTTGATTATCGACCGGAGTGATGCGTGCTGGGATTCCTTTTCCACAACCCAACAATTATTTATTATGCCTCGTTAGTGTTTTATTTTCCCTAGACTCGGGGCGTAATAATTGGGGGCTCGTCCGTCCAATTCTATTTGTTTGATTTGGAAATTTGCCCAATCCAAATTGAGACGTTTCGACTTTGCTGGTGAGTACCTTTTTTATGTTTTGATTGGCAGTTTTTTCATGCGTGTTGGGGAAGTGTAAATGGAATTTAGTATTGAGGCGTTTAGACAGGCTCCTTCATGTGACGTTTTGGAGTCCTGTCGGAAAATTTATTTATACCAAATCGCTGAATTCTATGGTATTGCGATTATTAAAACTGATAGAAAGAGGGAACTGCGAGACTTAATTCAGGCTGCATTAATTAAGCAGGGTATTTTGCAGGCTAGTTCTAATGTTGAGGCAACTGATGAAGAAGTTGATGGTGCGAGTTCAGATCCCGTGTTGCGCTCACTTAGTGGTGTAAACTCGGAGGATTTAAAACTAGCTATTCAGTTAAAGCAATTAGATCTCGAGATAAAACGTCAGGAACACACTACTCAACTGTTACGTTTTAGGCAGTGCGAACTAGGAACGCAGGCTGATGATCGTCGTTCCCGTTCAGCTCGTTTTGATGTACCCTCTACTAGCACCCCTCTGTGCCTTTGTCTGTGGCTCCTGGTCATTCTGCTGATTTTGATGTTAGTCGTCATCTAACCCTAGTGCCTGCATTTAGAGATAGTGAGGTGGAAGTTTGTTCCACCTTGTCTGTGAGTGACAGTTTGGATTATGATAAACTGAAAAGTGCGGTGCTAAGGGCGTATGAGTTGGTGCCGGAGGCGTATAGGCAGAAGTTTCGTGCACACGTTAAAAATGCCTCTCAGACTTATGTGGAATACGCACGGGAGAAGACTGTGCTTTTTGATAGATGGTGTCACTCCAGCAAAGTCGTTACTTTTGAAAACCTCCGTGAATTGATTTTGATTGCATATTTTAAAAATGCATTGCCAGACAGAATTGTTGTCTATTTGAACGAAAAGAGAGTTTTGACTCTTGCCGAGGCTGCGGTCTGTGCAGATGAGTTTACTCTCACCCATAAAAATGCGTTTGGGGTACGTCGCAAACTCTATTCTCCGTCCTCAGAGAAAACTGTAAAAATTTCGAAAGTAGGTTTACCTAAGCCAGTAACACCAATTGAACCCCGTGAATGTTTTTACTGCCACGGACTGGGTCATTTGATTGCGAATTGTCCCTCACTGAAAAATAAAAATAAAGGGAAGTCAGCTAAAAGTATTGGTTTTGTTAAGAAAATTGGCAGTCCATTTAGTTTGAATATTGATGCCGCGTATGATCCTTTTGTGTGTCAGGGGATGATTTCTCTTAATGGATCTGAGCGAGACTTGGTTCCTGTAACCATGTTGCGGGATACAGGGGCTAACCAGTCGTTTGTGTTGGCTTGTATGTTGCCATTTTCTGAGAAAAGTTATTGTGGATCTGATGTTCTCATTCAAGGAATTGAGTTGGGTGTGTTGAAAGTACCGTTGCATAATGTGTACATTCGATCCGGGTTAGTAACAGGCTGTGTAAAACTGGCGGTGCGACACAAGTTACCTGTGAATGGCGTGGCCTTAATTCTAGGTAATGATCTCGCGTGAGGGAAAGTGCTCCCATTTCCCGAAGTCATTGAAAACCCAGTTTATGATTCTGTTACTTCCGGTGAGTTGGCATCAGAGTTTCCTTCAGTGTTTGCTGCATGTGTAGTTACGCGGGCTCAAGCGCGTAAGTTTGGTGATTCGATTGACATTTCGGATACCTTTTTGGCAGTTGAGGACCAAGTTAAAGGGGAAGTTCGCAATGTACACCCTGAGCTGGCGGCAGTGGCTCAGTGGTTCATGTAGATTGTCTACAAACCGGAAGGTTGGCGGTTCAATCCCCGGTTCCACCTGACCAAGTGTCGAGGTGTCCATGAGCAAGACACCTAACCCCAGCTGCTCCCGACGAGCTGGATCGCCTTGCATGGCTGACACCGCCGTCGGTGTATGTATGAGTGAGTGAATGGGTGAATGTGAGGCAATATTGTAAAGCGCTTTGGTGGCCATTGGGTCTGTGAAAGCGCTATATAAATGCAGTCCATTTATTTTACCATTTGAGCTGTCTGATCCTGTGTCGCTGTCCGCGACTAGTGGTGCTGAACTAGAATCAGTTGATACGTCGTTACCCATTAATAAAGACGTGATTTCTGCTGAATCGTTCATTCGTTTTTGATTATCGACCGGAGTGATCCGTGCTGGGATTCCTTTTCCACAACCCAACAATTATTTATTATGCCTCTTTAGTGTTTTATTTCCCCTAGACTCGGGGGGTAATACACACCCCTAATAATGATCCATTGCCACTGAGTAGCTGACGGATGAATTCCGTCAAAATGGCTGACACGCGGCTATGGGTCACGTGACTGGGAGATCCCTATAGGCTAACGGAAATAAAACCATGCCAATCTCTAGGTGTGGTGAAGGGTGTGTGATGATGTGCAGATATTTTAATCCCAGAGGCCAAGGAAACTTTATCCGGATCATAGTCTCCCGGATCCATGAAATAACTGGCCTTTAGAAATATAAATATGCCGCCTCTATGGGGATTTAATACAGGGGTGTCCTGACTGTGTTTTAAGGAAGAACATTTATTTATTTACGATACATTATTCGTTCACAAAGAAAATTGGTGTCCTTAAAGGTTGAGTTTTTCCTCGTTTTTTTTAATTAAAGGGGTCATGACATGGGTTTTTTATTTTATTATTATGTTCCCTTAGGTGCAATTATAGTATTACTAGGGGTGTGACGAGATCTCGTGCCACGAGATCTCGTGAGACAAAAATGTGACGAGATGTCTCGTCGACTGAAAAGCTGTCTCGCGATATCGCCATAATTAGCATAGAATATGCCATAGCTACATTCACATTACGGTGTACACCGCGGCACCGGCCGCCTCCACTGTCGTTTTGCTATTGTAAACGTCTCCTCTGCTCATCCAGCACGAGTTGCAGTCGCACACAGACTGTGACAGTGCAGCAGGAATCAGTTCACTGATCGCGTTACGATGGCGGAGGATTTGTTGCGCAACAGAGAGTCGATCTGAGATGTCTTAGGGCGGTTCACACAGAACCTGTTTTTCCATTCCAGTGCGGTACTTTTCCATTGTTTTTCTATGTAAACGCGCTAGACGGATGTGTAACCTTGCGCTCCCGTCTTGCATCTTTTGCAGCGTCTCGCGCATGACACAGCATTCTGAAAACGCTGCGCTCAAGTTAAAATCAGTTCCCCCATTCTACGTAGTATCGCATTTTACAAAGCAAAAACGCACTCTGTGTGAATGGCCCCTTATCTTGTAGAAAGCGCGTTCAGCACCGCCACTATGGAGTGAAAGTGAAAGTAAACACGATGCGCGCAAATTAGACTGCATACAATAACCCGTCTCCCAATAGACTGCATACAATAGCCCGTCTCCCAATATCAAACCTATCTCTGGACGTTGTAGTTGTGGCTCTGGTCTCTGTTTGCACTTTGAATACAGAGAGAGTTGGCCTACTTTGATTATGGTTGCACTTGCACTTAATTATCGTTTGCACTAATAAGAGGTCACACACAGCCTCAATCAGAAGTTCTGGGAGCTCATAATGTACAGTAAGGTCTGAAGAGACTCGTGTGAAATCATACTTGAGAGAAGCCATTCAGTTGAGTTTGTGGTAAAACCTTTACAGTGCTTCTATATTGTTGTATTTCAATGTATTTGATAATTCATACTCATAAAGTAGAACTGAAATGACATTCATTACAAGATGATTTAGTTAAAACATTTCAAAATCCACCTGCAGACTATTTTTCCAGTCATGAATTTTGTCATTGAGGATTTCTATCAAATATTGTGCAAAAATCTCGTCTCGTCTCGTTCTTGTGAACCCAATCTCGTGTCTCGTCTTGTCTCGTGAGATAAGGGTCTCGTCACACCCCTAAGTATTACTATAGTTTTTTTTACAAAAAACTTTTAAAATGTAGTGATTTATGACCTTTTCCCTGTTTCTCATCCTCTGATTCAAACAGTCTGTTTTGGGGGTGTTTCCCCTTTAAGAGTTCAGTGTTAACGCCCACTGTTATGATTGGCTAACGTCAGTGCCTATGCATCAATTATTAACGCCCCCAGCCAGAACATTTGTGGATTCGGCGTATTTAAAAAGTAGTTTAAAGTTTTAAATACATTACTTAGAGTTTGCGTCGTCGTTGTTGAGCCCAGAATAGTCGGCACGGACTTATCTTTGAGCAACAGTTTTCTGGCAAAGCCAGCATCATTTTGGATCATCCTTCAAATGGACTGGGACGTCCGCAAAAAAATAAAGTGCATCCATTTTTCCCTGACGACTGGATCTTTCGCAGCGTATTCAAAGATGTTGTTTGTCCACAGCCAGGAATGGCATCGTAATTTCCCTGTACACAGACACTGTCCGTCGACTTGTGAGGTGCGCGGGCGCGACAATGATACGAAATGAGCGTAGTTGTCTTGCGCTTAAAGCGTAGTTGTCTTGTGCTGTGGAGGCGGTCGTATGCAAACGCTGGTACGTCACTTCGTACCGTGACGTCACTTCTTACCATGGATCCAGAACGAGCTGTATTTAGAGCTTGATTAATTAAATGATTCGTTTATAATGGGGAGGACGTCTTAAGCTATGAAACTTGCAGGACGTTTTAATGGTACAAAGACCTCTTATATACCAAAAGATCAAGGCAAATTTGGTTTCTCATGTCATGACCCCTTTAAGGCATTAAGATCAATTTCCAAAAGATGATTTTTTATTCATCTTTTTAGGCAACTTTAGCATGTGTGTGTTCACTTATTCACACCACTGTATACCATGTACAATTTTTATGTCATGTAACCACTTTTTTTTTTGTTAAGTGTGCTTCACAAATACACCAAGCTTTATTCCAGTTTATATTTCTAAATGCACTGGACCACAATTTAGCTTTTATGATTCCAGCTTATATTCCTAATATGTTTATTAGTACAACTGTTTCAGAATATCATGTCTCCTTGAAACCTGTTGTCTTTAACATTATATTCCCTCAGAAAAATCCCTTCCACAAGTTCTTACAAAAGGTATTGTTGAGGTTTATGGCATCAAATCCAACAGCATATCTTTTACTGTTACTGGAAACCCACATTTATCCAAGAACTCACTATAAGACGTCAGGGGTTCTCAAAGTCTACATTCAAAGGTCCAAATCTGAATTTTCATCAATGTCAAAGGTCCTGAAATAATTGGTTATTACAAAACTTGTTTTTAATAAACATGCATAACAAATAAATAAAAAAAGAAGAAGAAAAAAAGAAGTGTCTTTTGCATTTAAAAATAACAAGTGCAAAAGTGGCAAAGCTTAGTTTAAGCGTCAGCATTTTATTTTTATTTTTCAAGATCAAAGACCGCAGTAAGAGAGCTCTGGTAAGATCATTTCGGTTCTTTTCATGAAGATGATTGTGTGTTAAGCGTCTGCGACTTAGGGCCAATCCCAATTCTACCCCTTACCCCTTCACTTACCCCTTCCCCTCTGTTTTGCGTGTGCACGTGAAGGGGTAGGGCTGTCTCGATTCTCTTTTGGTTGGAGGGGAGGGCTAAGGGGAGGGCCAGATAGCCCTTCAAACGAAGATTTTTCGGGACCACACTTCAAACGAAGGGGTATGAGAAATGTCACTGCATACACCGGCTACAGAAGCAAAATGGCTGCCCAAGCAAAAAAGGAGACCCATAAATGTAAGAATTGTTGGCTTTAATAAGTATTTTAACGACAAATAATGATTTGCTTTGTTACATTCAATCTTGTGTTCATATTTACGGTCAGTTCCTTCAAAGAAACGTTTGTAAAAAAATGTCCTCTCCCCCGAACAAGGCACACAAGCTATTGGTGCGTTCAAGTCATCTCGTAAAGATCGTATTTATGAGTTGAACGCACATGAACGCCACACAATGTCGTATTTCCCACAGTTTCACACAGTAAATAAATAAATAGGTCAAAATAGGACAAGGTCTGTACCTCCAACGTGTTAATACAACACCACAGAAAGTACCGGTACAAGTCCTGTGCATCTTGGAAGTTTGTGATAAACATCGGCGCATCTCCTGTGACGTAGGCGGCGACGTATAATGACGTGTAACGGTGTAGTAGTGGTGTCCCATTTCTTAGGGGAAGAGTCTTTTACATTGAAGCATGGATTTAGCTGTCACCCAAAAGAGTTCTTCACTGTCATTAATGCAATTCCTTCTGGCATAAAAATGCTGATGAGATGCTCCCTTTCTTATGCTAAAGTTAAACCAGTTCTTCCCACTTTATTCATTGGAGATATTAATTTTAAAAGTGCTAATTGTACTAACGAGTATATAAGACAGCTTGTCTTAATGACTTGTTATCCCTGTCAAATTAAAAGAAATAAGTTGGATCACATGTTTGATAAGATTACTGTAAAATATCTTAGAACAGCTTATTTAAGTTTTCCTATTCCTCCTAAAGCAAAAGAAACACACTTCAAAATCTTAAATGAAATGTATCCTTCTAACAAACTCTTAAATCAAAAATTTAATATAGATATTGTCCCCTGTTCTTTCTGTGATAGCCATTCTGAAGACACTGACCATATCTTCTTTACATGCAATTTTTCCAAAATCTTCTGGATATCAGTTCAGGACTGGTTGATCGAAAAGGAGGTGGTTGTTCATGGTTTTGTTTACAACCTATTTTATTTGGAATTCCCAAAGACTGTTGTGTTAATTGTTATTTGATCAATAACATTGTAATAATGGCAAAATATTTAATTCACAAATGTAGATTTTTAAAATCCCTCCCACTACTTGTTGTGTTCAAAAATGACTTAAAATGTTTTTCTAGAGCCCTTAAGGGAATGAGAAGTGGAAGTGCGATAAAGCTGCTTGATCTTTTGATTTCATATGATTTGATTGACATTGCCCTTTAATTTAATTTAACTTTATTTTTTATTTGTATCTTTTATATATATATATATATATTTTTTTTTTTACCCTAAGTTCATGTAAGATATGATTTCAAATTTGTATTTATTTATTTTCTTTGTCTTTTTAAGTCGCTTTTTAATTTAACTGTGTTGAGCCTTTAATTCGTTCTTGAATAAATACAATTGCCTTGGTTGTATGTATAATTTTATATTAAAAATAAAATAAAATAAAATAAAAAATAATAAAAAAAGACAACAATATCACGGAGGAAAACTTTAAATATCTCGTCTTCGCTTTCATTTCGGACCATCTTGTTGAAGTTTGTGATGTGTGCCCTCATACTGCTTATGTCACGTGTATGTGACCTGCTATCCATAAATGGATATATGTAAATAAATTTGGTTCCGGTCTAACAGAATGCCGAGTGATGTCTGTGTGTTTTTTCCTCCGTATATTTTAGTAAAATAACCGGTTATAATTCACGAAAATGGCTGCGCCAACAGGTTATGGGCCCAGGAAAGAATTAGGTAACCGATGGAACAGATTGTATTTCGACGGGGATGAAAAGAACTACGAAATTTGGGAGACGAAATTTCTAGGCCACCTGCGTTTGCTGGGCCTAAAGGACGCGATTTTATCAGAGCCTCCCGCGCGTGGTGATGAGGAAGAGGATGATGAAAGGGACAAAAATGACGAAGCATATGCTGAGCTCATTCAATACCTGGATGACAAAAGTTTGTCTCTTGTAATGAGAGATGCAGCAGACGACGGTAGGAAAGCTCTGAAGATTTTGAGAGGTTATTATGCTGGTAAAGGAAAACCGCGAATAATCAGCCTGTACACAGAGTTAACGTCGCTGCAGAAAATGGCAAATGAGAGCGTCACGGATTACATTATTCGAGCAGAAACCGCAATCACAGCGCTGAGAAATGCCGAAGAGAGTCTCAGTGATGGACTGTTAATTGCGATGATTTTAAAAGGTTTGCCAGACTCGTTTAAACCGTTCGCCATCCATATCACACAAAGTGATGAAAACCTGACGTTTGCAGAGTTCAAAACCAAGTTGAGAAGTTTTGAAAGTACGGAAAAGTTTCACACCAGCGCGAGTGATGATAACGTGATGAGAGCGAGTGCCTCAGCCCCGGAACGGAGGGGGAGAGAAAGACTAACGTCAGCAGACTCGGATTTTACGTGCTATAACTGCGGTCAAAAGGGGCACAAAGCCCGTGCTTGCCCGGCCCAAAATCACAAAAGACTGTGGTGTAATTACTGTAAAAGCTCGACGCACAAAGATGAAAATTGCAGACGCAAAAAGAGAGACAATGTTAAACAAGCAGCTGATAAAGAGGACAACGACGAACACACATTTGTCTTTAGAGCGAGTGACTGCCAATACCACAGTGTGCAACGAAAGGGGCTAATGGTTGACACTGGTGCGACATCGCACATTATTACGGACATTGACAAATTTAAAAAGTTTGATGACAAATTCCAGCCGGAGAAACACTACATTGAGTTGGCTGACGGGACCAGAGCGAGCGGAGTGGCGCTGAAAAGAGGCGACGCGGAGGTGTGTCTGATTGACAACGAGGGAAAACAGGTGAAGACGATGCTGAGGAGCGCGTTGTACATCCCATCGTACCCGCAGGACATCTTTTCTGTTAAAGCCGCAACAACGAATGGAGCTTCGATCAACTTCCAACAGGGACGTGATGAACTCATCCACAAAAGCGGTACTAAATTTCACATTCAAGAATACAACAGACTGTACTATCTGAACACTGTCAGCGAGGACATTGATAGTTGTAACGGATGTTATGACATTAAAACCTGGCATGAGATCCTCGGACACTGCAATTATGATGATGTTTCCAGATTGCAGGATGTAGTTGAAGGAATGAAAATCAAAGGAAAGATTGATAAATCTAACCTAAACTGTGAGGTTTGCACACAAGGTAAATTTGTTCAATCTAGAAACAGGGAACCTGACACACGAGCTAAGGCTGCACTGGAACTTGTGCACACAGATCTAGCTGGTCCTATTGACCCAGTAGCTAAAGACGGTTTCAAGTATGCACTAGCATTTACTGATGACTACTCGGGTTCAGTGTTTGTGTATTTTCTAAAAGCTAAGAGTGACACTGTGAAAGCTACTGAAAAGTTCCTCGCTGATACAGCCCCTTATGGGACTATAAAGTGTGTTAGGTCAGACAACGGCACAGAATTTACGGCAAAAGAGTTTCAGTCTCTATTAAGCAAGAACTGTATTCGACATGAGACCTCAGCACCATATTCACCCCATCAAAATGGGACTGCTGAGAGAAATTGGAGAACGCTATTTGAAATGGCAAGATGCATGCTCTTAGAGAGCAATCTACCTAAGATGCTGTGGACGTATGCTGTAATGACTTCTGCAGTAATTCGCAACAGGTGCTACAATGGCAGAATACGGCAAACCCCATACTGTGCACTGACAGGGAGGAAACCTGATCTTTCTAAAATGAGAGTTTTTGGTTCCGTATGTTACGCATACAAGCAGGACAAAAAGAAATTAGATGCACGGTGTGAAAAGGGAATCTTTGTAGGGTATGACAAAAACAGCCCTGCATACCTGGTATATTACCCAAACACAGGAAAAGTTCTCAAGCACAGGCTTGTGAGATTTGTAACGAAACGTGTTACTGAACACCAGACACAGACTGACATTTCAATGTCAGATGATAATTTCCATGGGGAAAGATATGTATCCTCCCAGTCAAAAGAAAATGTGACCGATCAGACCTCAGAAGAGACTCATAAACCTCAGAATGAGACTAGAGGTCAGGGTGGTTCTCAGACAGAAGTAGATGATCACAGTACGCGTTACCCTAAGAGAAACAGGAGAGCTCCTCAATATTTGTCAGATTATGTTTCTGATGTTGAATGTGATGATCATATTCTGACCAATGTGGACTTCTGTTACAGAGTACGAGACGTACCACAAACATTCAAGGATGCTATGAGTTCAAGTGAGTCACAGATGTGGGATAGGGCCATGAAAGAGGAAATGGATTCCCTTAAGGAAAATGAAACATTTACTCTAACTACGCTACCTGAAGGTAAACGTGCAGTGGGGGGTAGATGGGTCTACGCTGTCAAAAACAATGCAGATGAGACTGAGGCGTACAAGGCCAGATATGTAGCAAAAGGCTATAGTCAAGTAATGGGGGTAGATTACAAAGAGACCTTCTCACCAACAGCAAATATCACTTCAGTTCGTGCCTTAATGCAAATGGCAGCAAAATATGATCTTGATCTCCACCAGATGGATGTAAAAACTGCATATCTGCATGCTCCAATTGACTGTGAGATTTACATGGAGCAGCCAGAAGGTTTTGAAGTGAAGTCAGACATAGGTGATAAACTGGTCTGTAAGTTGAACAAGTCACTGTATGGTTTAAAGCAGTCAGGTAGAAACTGGAACAAAATGTTACACGACTACCTCAGTGAAAATGATTTTGTCCAGAATTCAGCTGATCACTGTGTGTACAGTAAACAAACCAAAAAGGAGAAAGTGATTGTAGTTATCTGGGTTGATGATCTGATAATTGCCGCCAGTAACAATGATTTACTGATTTCTGTGAAAAAGATGCTGACAGCAAAATTCAAAATGAAAGATCTGGGAAAACTCAAATATTTCCTAGGGATTGATTTTCATCAGGATGAAGGATTTGTGAAAATGAATCAGAAAAGGTACATTTTAAAGGTACTAGAGAGATTCAATATGTCAGACTGTAAACCCAGATCAACACCATGTGAGCAAAAGCTTGACTACAACAGTGATGACGATCCTGTTGATCCTAAAAGGTATCGTGAGGCAGTGGGTAGTTTGATCTATCTGATGACATGTACTAGACCTGATCTAAGTTGGATTGTCAGTAAACTCTCTCAATATCTGTCTGATCCAAATGAACAACACTGGGCTACAGTGAAACATGTGATGAGGTACTTAAAGGGTACAATTGATCATGAGCTATGTTACAAGAAAAGTGAGGAAAATCTTAGACTTGTGGCATTCAGTGATGCTGATTGGGCATCAGATCTAAATGACAGGCGGAGTACGACAGGATATTGTTTTAGTCTTACTCAAAACGGTCCTCTGATTTCCTGGAAGTCAAAGAAACAGCCCACAGTTGCTTTGTCTACATGTGAAGCTGAGTACATGGCACTGGCCGCAACAACACAGGAAAGCATGTATCTTGTACAGTTGTTGAACAGCTTGGATAATGATTGTTTGTTTGAGCCAGTACATATCTTTGAAGATAACCAGGGTGCCATTGCTCTGTCGAAGAACCCAGTGTGTCGACAAAGATGTAAGCATGTAGATATAAAGTATCATTTCATTCGATCAGCACTCAGTGATGGAAAAGTAACAATTGAGTATTGCCCCACGGAAGAAATGGTAGCTGATGCTATGACTAAACCAGTAACAAAGTTTAAACTTGAAAAGTTCAGGAGTTTTATGTTTGGCATGTAAATGCAGCAAAAGAGAAAAACAAGACTGTTCATGTGTTTTGTTGTTATAATGGAAAACTGCACAGTATGAGAACAAGTGGGGGTGTTGAAGTTTGTGATGTGTGCCCTCATACTGCTTATGTCACGTGTATGTGACCTGCTATCCATAAATGGATATATGTAAATAAATTTGGTTCCGGTCTAACAGAATGCCGAGTGATGTCTGTGTGTTTTTTCCTCCGTATATTTTAGTAAAATAACCGGTTATAATTCACGAAAATGGCTGCGCCAACACATCTCCAAAAATACATTAAAAAAAAAACATGAAACAAGCGTTTATCAAAGTACGAAATTCACACTTTTAATCCACACAATTAGTGCTCTTGAAATAAGCGGGTCCGGATTGAGTGCTGCCAGAGCCCGTCTACATCTCTGGTGCTGCTATATAATAAATTACATTTGAGTTTATTACGTTGTCTAACTAATATAATATTTTGTATATTTATAAACTAGAAGAGAGATCTATTTTTATATTGAATTTATCATTCCAAAGTTTATAGCTATATATATATATATATAAACTTTGGACTTATATATGGGTGATTCTTAGACTACGGGCACTTTTATGTACTTTGGTCATATTTTTAAAAATACATATAATTTTGGACAAATTCCTCTTTCTTTGTCAAACTAACAATAAAACAACCTTAAAAACTTTTTACCACCTTTCTATTATAATTTTTTCATACTTTTCAACCTCCTTATAGGTGCCAAAATCACTGTTTTCTCCTTGTCCCACACCCAGACTTTTTAACTTCAACAATGAAAATACAGTTTAAAAATATGAATTATCTGGTAACTATGAATATACCTAAATGAAGCACTAGTAGAATAATTAAAATACATTATAATATTTAATGTGAGACCACTATCAATATGACTTTTTATACAAAATATAGCTGTCCCACAGTATTGGTGTCATTTCCACCACAACACTGTAATGTCCCTTTAAAAAGTTTTTGTGAAAGATTGTTTAGGTGGTTTCTATGGAAATGTTCAGTGACATCAGAGCACATGTTGGACATGGAGGCAATTAAATTTTTCATCAAGAACATAAGAAGAAAAATCAAGGTAAATATTGCTTGATCAGTTTATATTTTTATTCTACGTCATTTCCAAACATGCTGTACCTTCAAGGGTGTTTTTAAAAAGTTACAAATTTTAAGTTAAATAAGAGTATTTTGCATACATGAAATGCTAGTATTAATTCAAAGCTAATCAGTGAAGCTATCTTCCATTTTTTTCACAAAAAAATACAGAAATGTAATTTCCACCACAGTCATTTCCATCACACTGCCCTCTGTGGTGGAAATGACAGCATGTGGTGGAAATTACATTTATGGTTACAAAGTACAATTGATTGATTATATTATAATGTATTACAATACTTTTTATATTTATATTATGATATTATATATATATCCCCCTCCTCCTTGAACTGCCACCTTATAGTGGTGGAGGGGTTTGAGTACCCGAATGATCGTAGGAGCTATGTTGTCCGGGGCTATATGCCCCTGGGAGGAGTTCGGTGAGGCCATGGAGAAGGACTACCGGTTGGCCTCGAAGAGATTCTGGCAAAGCGTCCGGCGCCTCAGGAGAGGGAAGCAGTGCCCTACCAACACTGTTTACAGTGGAGGTGGGCAGCTGTTGACCTCAACTGGGGATATCGTCGAACGGTGGAAGGAATACTTAGAGGATCTCCTCAATCCCACCGACATGTCTTCCATTGAGGAAGCAGAGGCCGAGGGCTCGGAGGTGGACTCGTCAATCACCCAAGCTGAAGTCACCGAGGTAGTCAAGAAACTCTTCGGGGGCAAGGAACCGGGGGTGGATGAGATCCGCCCTGAGTACCTCAAGTCTCTGGATGTTGTGCGGCTGTCTTGGCTGACACGCCTCTGCAACATCGCGGGGTGTTTGGGGACAGTACCTCTGGACTGGCAGACTAGGGTGGTGATCCCTCTTTTCAAGAAGGGGGACTGGAGGGTGTGTTCAACTACAGGGGGAACAGTAAGGTTTTTCATCCCGGTCGTGAAACACTGGACCAGCTCTATACCCTCTCCAGGGTGCTGGAGGGTTCATGGGAATTTGCCCAACCAATCCACATGTGCTTTGTGGATTTGGAGAAGGCATTCGACTGTGTCCCTCGTGGCGTCCTGTGGAGGGTGCTCTGAGAGTATGGGGTCCGGGGCCCTTTGCTAAGGGCTGTTGTACGACCCTGTACGACTGGAGCAGGAGCTTGGTTCGCATAGAGCTTGGTTCCAGCAACCATATCACCCTGTAGCCCAAGACAGGTTGCCCACTGGCGCTAAGCAGGGCTGAGCCTGGTTAGTACATGGATGGGAGACCTACTGAGAAAAAACAGGTTGCTGCTGGTAGAGGTGTTAGTGAGGCCAGCAGGGGGCGCTCACCCTGTGGTCTGTGTAGGTCCTAACACCCCAGTGTAGTGACGGGGACACTGTACTGTCAAAGAGTGCCGTTCTTCGGATGAGTCGTTAAACCGAGGTCCTGACTCTCTGTGGTCATTAAAAATCCCAGGATGTCCTTTGAAAAAGAGTAGGGGTGTAACTCCGGTGTCCTGGCCAAAATATGCCCAGTGGCCTCTGTCCATCATGGCCTCCTAATCATCCTCATACACTGATTGGCTTTATCACTGTCTCCTCTCCACCAGTAAGCTGGTGTGTGGTGGGCGTTCTGGCGCAATATGGCTGCCGTCGCATCATCAAGTGGAGCTGCACATTGGTGGTGGTTGAGGAGATTCCCCCTTCTATGTAAAGCGCTTTGAGGTCTCAGAAAAAGCGCTATATAAATGTAACAAATTATAATTAATTATTGGTTCGCATTGGCGGCAGTAAGTCAGACTTGTTCCCGGTGCATGTTGGACTCCGACAGGGCTGCCCTTTGTCACCAGTTCTGTTCATAATTTTTATGGACAGAATTTCTAGGTGCAGGCAGGGGCCGGAGGGTGTCGGGTTTGGGGACAACACGATTTCGTCTCTGCTTTTTGTATGGATGATGGATGATGTTGTCGTGTTGGCCTCATCAGACCAGGACCTTCAGCGTGCACTGAGACGGTTTGTAGCTGAGTGTGAAGCGGCTGGGATGAGAATAAGCAACTCCAAATCTGAGGCCATGGTCCTCAGTCGGTAAAGGGTGGCTTGCCCACTTCAGGTTGGTGGAGAGTTCCTGCCTCAAGTGGAGGAGTTCAAGTATCTTGGGGTCTTGTTCACGAGTGAGGGAAGGATGGAACAGGAGATTGACAGACGGATCGGTGCAGCTGCTGCAGTAATGCGGTCGATGTACCGGTCTGTCGTGGTGAAAAAGGAGCTGAGCTGCGAGGCGAAGCTCTCATTTACCGGGGGTCATGACCGAAAGGACAAGATCCCGGATACAGGCGGCCGAAATAAGCCTTCTCCGCAGGGTGGCTAGGCATTCACTTAGAGATAGGGTGAGGAGCTCGGTCACTCGGGAGGAGCTCAGAGTAGAGCCGCTGCTCCTCCACATCGAGAGGGGTCAGCTGAGGTGGCTCGGGCATCTGTTCCGGATGACTCCTGGACGCCTTCCCGGGACTATGTTTCCCGGCTGGCCTGGGAACGCCTCGGTGTCCCCCCGGAAGAGCTAGAGGAAGTGGCTAGGGAGAGGGAAGTCTGGGCATCTCTGCTTAGACTGCTGCCCCCGCGACCCGGCCCCCAGATAAGCGGAAGAAGATGGTTGGATGGATGGATTATGATTTTTTTATTTTATTATATTACTTTAATATTAATTGATTTAATTTTTATCTATTTTTATTTAAGTATGCACTGTAACCATTCATCTGTGGGAAAAATCAGTTTTATACATCAAACTCAGCTGTACACTAAAACCGGTGGTTATGTTTAATGACTTTGTGAATCGAGTTTAATGAGTGTGATGAGTTAAAAAAAATTTCTAATAAATATCTCTACTGTTTTTATACATTCACGTTAATTAATTGTCATTTCCACAACACCCTGTCATTTCCACCACCGCCCTGTCATTTCCATCACCACACACACTTTTTTTAAATATTAAAAAAGTTCTCATTACACATTAAAAATGTATCCACAATTTATGAGATCATGCTCTACTTAATATAAAAATTCTATTTATTTATTTTCTAATAAGCTCTTGCCCAAACCAATATTAACTTTAAGAGTGTGGAAGGTGTACAGTTCAGCGTTTGGTCCTTAGGGCAGTTAATTTATCTCATTGACAAATGTATAATTGTTGTACATTGTGGAAAAACTGATAAAACTAGTTACAAAAATTATCTTAGACCATTCTTGAGTGGAATAAGTTATTCTATTTTTAAATAAAAGCTGTATATTGAGATGTGGTGGAAATGACATTTGTTCATTGCAGGTCGGAAAAAAATTAAAATATTTACAATTTCTCTTGTAATCTAAGTTTGTCCACTTACAGGCCTTAAAACTAGACAAATTATTTAAACTTATGAGACTGTGTTGCGTGACCTTTGAACACATTTTTTTTATTCAACTTTACAAGGCTAAAAGTGCCCGTAGTTGAAGAAACGCCCATATATGCGGTTGATTTTGCCTTTCGGCGATGACGTCATCACAAGCGCGCGCTCCTTCAGTGTCGAGACTTCTGAGGTAAACCGTTCACTCCACTTCACGTAATAGTAAAATACTCTTTACACAGTTTAAATATCATTTACGGGCACATTTCCTGATGGTTTTCATCGAGTTCGGCGCTAATTGTGTCTGCTGACTATAAACACTTTATAATAGACTATAAAATAAGCGGTTTTTATTTATCTTCATATACAAAACTGTATGATGCTAGCGAAGTTGATAAAGATGGGCGTCATTAGTGTCTGTCTTTTGTATTGCTGCTTTTTTCTGTATAATTTGAGAAATAATAATATTAGAGCACTTTTGTTGGCTTTCAGCAAAGATCTGACTCAAACAATCTGTTTATAGCAGCAAATAATTATAATAAAGTGTGTTATTGATCTGCTGATCCTGAATGGCTTGTTGAATGAGTGTTGATAGTCTATGGCTCATCTATTATCAGAGCAGCTGAAAAGCCTCTTTATTTCATGTCAATAGATCCTGTTTTCCCCTCATTCATTATGCGGATGTCTTCAGATCTGTAAACTGCCACATTAAGCTCATTTTATTGTCAACAGACTTGAGCAAACGACACGATCAGATACTGTGGTGATCAGCTTGTGACATCTGCAAGATATAGGTAAGTTGGTCCCACTTTATATTAAGTGGCTTTAAGTACTATGTACTAACATCGAAATTAAAGGTGCTCTAAGCGATCTCGGTTGTTGGCGTAACCTCTTGTTGATATTTGAATTATTATCAAACAAAACGGAGGCTAGCTAGACCCTCCTCCTCATCCACGCAATAACCCCCCAAACCCCACCCCACATCATTCTCAGGGTTGCCAACTTCGGGACTTTGGCTGGAGTGAGACTGTAAAATTTCAGTGCGCGAGAAGACAATTTTTGGTAACCCTAATTTTAAAAATGTCAGTCCTTGTTTACTTAAAGCTGCAGTCCGGCACTTTTTTGGGTTTAAAAATATCAAAAAAGACATTTTTGAAAAAAAACGTAACCAGCCAGTGTTCAAAACGATCTGCTTGCCTTACCTCGTTTCAAAACGGTAAGCTTGTAATAATGATTTTAATTCCAGTGGTACTGGTGGATTTCCGCGGGAATTTCGAGCATGTCTTTGCGTCATTACGTCACTTCTGTACACATAGAGAAGGAGTCCCCGGCTAGCGTGTGTGGATGATGGAGGTGGAGATTTAGCTTAGCACTTGGTATGGCGGATCCCGAAAGTTTAAAGCGACAATCACCAGTGACAACTGGAGATTCACCAGTTGTAAAACCCAAAGACTTCGGACTTCAGAGTGGCTACAGAAAAAATATATTTTTCACGTTTTGACGTGATATAAGCAATCGTTAGATTTAATCAGCATGATATAGCTACTGCAATGCTTCCCCCACCCCCCGAATTTGGTCAGAACAAAAGTGAATGTTACTTACTTGTTCAGATGACATTTTCCAAAGAAAATTCTAATGTTGACACTTTCAAAAAGTATACTCTGAGATTGCTGACCTCAGTAACGTTACAGTATCCACAGCGACGCGGCAGCCTCAATACATTGTGTTCATCCGCGCTGTTTCATGCCGATTTACTACCCACGCACAGTTAATAATTCCGCGAATAACTGCAATTGCAGATTTCTAACAGAGATGGCGACAAAGAGGAAAAACGACGGACTGCAGCTTTAATATAAACCCATATTTATGCAAAAAAAATGTATAATGGAATGGGAACGCTTTTTCAAAATGTACAATTAATTTATTGATTGCACTATTTTAAAAAAAGATAGAGGTGATGTTGTGCCACAGTGGCAGTTTGGCCTGCTTCACTACCTCTGCAGGAGCTCGTATCTGAAGCAGGGTTCAGGGCTGCTCATTTTCATTGTCATTGATGACAGGGTGCCATCAAGTGACAAGTCTGTTCCTGGTGTCAGTCTTGTTTAGGCCAATAACTGAAAAGGTTCGCTCAGCATCCACATTTGTGCAATGTTGGGTAAGTTACTTTTAAAAAGTAATTAGAGTTACTTCTCACAAAAAGTAACTGAGTTAGTAATTGAGTTACATCGTTACAAAAGTAACTAATTACCAGGGAAAGTAATTTAATTACTTAAAAAAATATATATAAAAAATACCCCCAATATTAAATATGTTAAATGAATGCAATGGACACTAAATATAACAAATTATTATTATAGAACATTGTATACACTACCAAAAAATGCTCTCAATATAATAGTGAACAATGTACCAACATAAATAATAATAAAATATAATATCTTGGGGTTTTATTTTTATAAGGTTATTAGCAGGGGTGCACATAACTTTTTCAGTGAGTTACTCAGGTGAGTACCAGGAGATGGTGTTTGGTACTCACCCCATAATGTAGCGTAGCCACAGCTGTCAATCATGACGTCACATTCCCGTTTTTATAGCATAAAATAACTAACTAAAACCAAACTAATTAAAAAAACGAACACTTAAATTTACATCAGCGTGGGGGGGAAAAACTACCTAAAATGATAGAAAACACCTTTGGAAAAGATTTATTTAAAGTATTATTTGATTGTTCAGATATATTTATTTGTATAAATTAAATATAATTAATCCTTATTAAAGATATTAAACAGCAGTGAATTTTCTCTTTTTATTTTGTTATTTGATCAATATTAAGTGTACAGAAGGCATTAGGTTTATTACGCACTGTCACTTTAAGACCGAGTGTGCAGATCCAATTGCACTGATGCACTGTACGTTCTGTAAAGACATAACCGACTGTGTTTACGTGAATGCTCTCCAAAACTGACATTTAGACATAATGTTGTGTGTATTTGTCCATTCAGATGCGAAAGAGAGCTCAGTTCAGTCCTTGCGCGCTGTCTATGTGCAGGACTGCACGCTTCGGGTCGCGTATGTGTGTGTGTTCGCACAGAAAAGCATACCGAATAAAGCTCTCTTTCGCGTCGTCTCTCTTATTCAGACGTTTTTTTAACGATTTGAGACATGCATCAAGCGCATGCCAACTCGTGTGCGCCGGGTAGATCAGCACGTTACAATTCAAATGTGCGCATCTACCACAAACGCAAATCAGTTCTGACTGGATCTCTCCCTAATTTCCGTCTAGTTTTTATTCGTTGACGTGGTCGTCATTTAAAACGTGAAAAAATTAAATGAACACTGCCTATGTTGCATTTTGGCGACAGTTACCCTTAAAGTACGCAAAGGCGCGTAGTAACACAAGTGGCATTACGCATTCCTGATTTTTGTCGCGCATGCGTACCTGCGTACCAGTTATGTGCACCCCTGGTTATTAGGAGGATATTTAAGCCAAATTCTAGTCGTGTTTGCCGCACGTGTTCACAACCGGTCAAACAAAAATTTTATTTGAACGTTCCCTGCAGGTTATTTTGGAGGTTTATTTTATAACCATGTAAACTAATTACAACGCGGCTGCAGATTATACCAATAGGCTACAGAGATCATCCTAATGCGGAAATGTATATTTAATTTTTAAACGAACTATATTATTCTCTCGGACACACTCGATCTCACTCGCGCACTGTCGAGCACGCTCTCGGACAACGGTACTCTCGGGAGTCGGCACACAGACTGATTAAGCAAGGCTACGTCTGTAGTGAGAAGGCACACTATTTTATTATCTCTGCTTACCTTGATTGTCATCCAAACTTTCAAACGCGCATCAGTGGCTCCGACTCCGAACCTATGCTCCGAACTCTCTCTGAACTTCTTACACGCAACTGACCTATCACGTGCAAAGGTTTTCAGCGAATCAACGATCAGAAAATACTGCCGTGAGAACGTTGTCGGCAGATGTTACAGCTGTGGGCTCAGCTAAACTCCTCCCCTGTCATTAATACACTGTGGTCTAGTCATTAGTCATCAATAGAAAATTAACGGATTGAGAGGGGAGAAAAATGGATTTTGGCGTGACATTTCTTGCCTGTGCGTGAGATCGTGAGATTGACGCTGAAAGCGTGAGAGTCACGCCAGATGCGTGAGAGTTGGCAACCCTGCATTCTTGTCGGTTATTGGCTGGAACAGTTTGTTATGTTTCGTGGTGCGGGTCGCTCTGTTTATTGCTCAGTTTGATTTGCTGCTGTTTGTGGAGCTTGGGCTCTCTGCAGAGACCGCGTTTTTTTACAGTGTGTTCAGGGGACAGGCAGCTAGCGGATAGTGAGGAGATGTTTGCGGTATGTGAAAAAAAAAATGTTTGGCCTAAAAACCAGCGAGATCGCTTAGAGCACCTTTAACAATTTGATACAATGGACTTATTGTGTACATACATGTTTTTACATTGTACTTATATTTTAAAAAATTCCAGCATGTAATTCCAGGTGTAATTAATTTATGTAATTACATTTGTAATTACACAGTTGACCCTTCCCTTACACCTTAACCCACCCTTAAACCTACCCATACCAGCACACCTGTCCCTAACCTTACCCGTATCACACCTCAATAGACGCAAAAGTGTTTTACAATACAACATGAACACAATAAGTACATAGTACTTAAAGCCACTTAATATAAGTTTCATTACAGCATTTATTTCATTAACCTGTGATTAACCGTGTTTCATATAAAAGTTAAAAAAAACTAAAGTACAATAAACAAAAACAACTCGTTTAACAGTTGGGTTATTTGTTTCTTGGCAATTTGTAAAAATATGTATATAATTTCCTTTTTAAATCTTGCATTGTTTATATTTGGTATCTTTTCATTTGTTTTTGTTTTTCAATATATATTTGCCTATATATTAATTAGTGGTAAGATAAACGTTAAAAGTTTCATTAATAGATGGATAGGTGAACATATCCTTGTGTAGATGGAGGTTCGGGTTGAATAACTAGTTCTTCTAGTGTTTCATCAGCGGACTCGCGCTCGCATTGATATGGTTAAAATCATTGTCATTGTTTACCGTCTTTAGTTTACGGTGTAGGAAGCCTCAGGAAACGCAGAGCTGTTGTTGTTATGGCAATGGGAGTTTTTGTTTTCGAAGCGCGCGCTGTACGCGGTAAACCAATCACAGCAGACTGAGCCGTCTGGCCAATCAGAGCAGAGTAGCTCACGGAAAGGAGGGATTTAGAGAGATTGATTCATTTAGCGAGTCGTTTGAGAATCATTGAAAATGTGGTGATGTGCAAATGTGTATTATGAGAAAATTAAACCGTTTTTTTTTTTCCTTTGATGCATGTAAACCTGTTGTAAGAGACTCCAAAACAACATTAGGAAACTTTAAAATATCATAATAAGGGTCATTTAAAGACTACAACAAACGGCTGGTAGGAACTACACAAGCTTCCTCCTGGGTTAGTGACATCACCAACCCTAAAATTTACATAAACCCCGCCCCCGGAACACGATTTATAGATTATCATGACAGAATATGCTAATCAATGACTAGAAGATAACTACACATAAGCTTCATAAATTCATCAACTAACCATTCAGAAATGTCCTGTTCTTCTACATGTTGTCACTTCTTCTCGAGTCTCTCCATCATTGTCTGACTCCGGTTTGAACATAAAAGGCTAAAAGTTTTTGAAGTTTTCAGTGCGTGTGTGTGTGTGTGTGGTAATATGAGCTGCTAACACACAAGCTCTTGAAGCTCCGCCCCCTGTGCCGGGAGCAGCAGCTCATTTGCATTTAAAGGAACAGACACAAAACGACCAGTGATGCGCGGGTCAATGTATAAACAACCCGCACCCGACCGACGTTTTCAATAACCCGCCCGCAACTCGGACCGCAAAAAAAAAGAAAGAAAATATTGTACCCGACCCGCTTCCTGACCCGCGTTTTTTTAAAGTAGCTATAGTAAATGCTCATCGTAGTCATTGGGCCATAGACGGAGGAACTAGGGGTGCGCATTTTTCTGAATGCTGTATGATATCGCCTAGTGTTTTGTAATAAAGGCTTGATTTATTCATTTAATTCGTTTCATTTTCTTAACAATTAAGATGCTGCATGTGTTTATCCAGTCTAATCGACGTGTGCGTCTCTCCCCCGACTTTACCAACAGAAATCCCCCCCGCCCCCTCTCAGCAAATACATAAAACTGACATTACTGAGCTATATGCGTTTAAAAGTAGCCTATTAAAATTGCACAATGGCATTGCTCAGTTCAACGTGTTGGGAAATCGGGCATTTTGTCCCGCGTCAGCTTTTAGTCAAAAGTTAATAACGCGCTCAACATTCAAAAGGTAAATAAGGATTTCCCACTGTCATCTCTGATGAGCTCGTGCGTCATCCTCGCGCAGTTATTCAGCCAATAAAGTGTAGACCTATGAATTTCATAGAACATTGTGTCTAGTACTATATAAATTACAAAGGTTTAATTGGCATCTTTATTTCAAACTAACCGACCGACCGCGACCCGAATATCATTAAAAATATTTTTGGATAACTCGTAACCGCAGGCACCCGCTCATTTTGGATCAACCCGCGCATCACTGAAAACGACACGTTTTTGCTCACCCTCAAAAAGAGACAATATTAACATGCTATATAAAAATATCTGTAGGGAATTTTGAGCTGAAACTTCACACACACACTCTGGGGACATCAGAGACTTATTTTACATCTTGTGAAAAGGGCATAATACCACCGCTTTAAAATTTAAAAAAAAGAAAACGTTCTTATTAAAATAAATTAAATATCAATCTTAGAGACTGTCAGACCTGTAACACTATTGTATAGTTTTTAAATGTTAATATTATGTTAGATAATTGTGCAGTTGATCTAATATATTTAATAGTTCTTGCCACAGAAACATGGGATTTGTGTCTATAATGTTTTAAAAATAATAATTGGAAGATCAATGTAACTCATTCATGGAAAAAGATTTATAAAATGGCATCAAAATGATCATAACTTTGGTGCATATTTCGTGTTCACTTTTTGTCTTTTCACCTTACATTTCTCTCTGATTTTTATGATTTATTTATAATGTCACTTTTTTTTTCGTTTCAGGCCTGATGGAGGAGAGTGAAGAGGAGAAACATCATCATGTCAAAACTGGAGAAAAAACTCACTCACAGACTGAAAGTAATTCTTTACTGAAAAGAAGAGACAAGAAACGTTTCACCTGCAGTCAGTGTGGGAAGAGTTTCACACACAAACCGAGTCTCAAGGTTCACATGAGGATCCACACTGGAGAGAAACCGTTCACATGTGATCAGTGTGGGAAGAGTTTCACATACAAACAGAATCTCAAGGTTCACATGAGGATCCACACTGGAGAGAAACCGTTCTCATGTGATCAGTGTGGGAAGAGTTTTGCAAATAAAGGGAACCTTAAGACACACATGAACATCCACACTGGAGAGAAACCGTTCTCATGTGATCAGTGTGGGAAGAGTTTTGCAAATCAAGGAAACCTTCAGGAACACATGAGGATCCACACTGGAGAGAAACCGTTCACATGTGATCAGTGTGGGAAGAGTTTCACACATCAAGGAAACCTTCAGAAACACATGATCATCCACACTGGAGAGAAACCATTCTCATGTGATCAGTGCGGGAAGAGTTTCACACAACAAGGAACCCTTCAGAAACACATGATCATCCACACTGGAGAGAAACTGCATGAATGTGATCAATGTGGCAAAACATTTTTGTGGGCTTCAAACCTGAAGAGCCACATGTTAGTTCATTCACAGGAGAAACCACATTCATGTTCTTTGTGTGGAAAGAGTTTTTCACGTGTGCAGAAATTAAAAGATCATCAGAAAACACATACTGGTGTAAGAAATCACTTGTGCTTTGAGTGTGAGAAGACTTTTATTACAGCTACAGAATTGAAACAGCACCAGAGAGTCCACACTGGAGAGAAACCCTACAAGTGTTCACACTGCGACAAGAGATTCAAACAGTCAGAACATCAGAAAAGACACGAGATGATCCACACTGGAGAGAAACCTTACATGTGTTTACACTGCGACAATATATTCAGGGATTTACGAAGCCTGAAAAGACACGAGAGGATCCACACTGGAGAGAAACCGTATCACTGCACTGCATGTGGGAAGAGTTTCACTCAATCATCTTCTCTACACAAACACGAGAGGATCCACACTGGAGAGAAACCCTACAAGTGTTTACACTGCGATAAGAGATTCAGTGAGTCAGAACATCAGAAAAGACACGAGAGGATCCACACTGGAGAGAAACCGTATCACTGCACTGCATGTGGGAAGAGCTTCACTCAATCATCTGCTTTACACAGTCACACAAAAAACAATCACAGTAGTTCATCTTCAGATCCAGAACTTTCAAATGTGAAGCTTCATCCTCACCAAACATGAAACATTAACGGGTCAAGCAACAAAATCTGTCCTAACCAGCGACAACGATTAACAAGGCAAAGAAACATAATCTGAATTTATCACAGTGAGTAAAGTTCATCTTTATTTACTCAACTGAGAGATTCAGATCAAAGATGGAGTTCCTCCCCAAAGAACATCGTGTTTTATTCTTGTATATAATTTTGCTGCATGATATAAATGAATGTTTAGTAAAATTAATTGTTACATTTCTTATACTGCATAACAAGTATCACTAGTAGTTTGTTTAAATATGATATAGTATTTTATATAGGAAAGCAAATGTTTTTTTTTTCCATGTACAAACTGTTCTTTCTGTAACACTTTTAAAAGAGACAGATGTATCTTTTATTTTTGCATTTTGAAGCATCACATCAGAAACGAGTGATGGAATTGCCAATAAAAATAAAAAACTAATTTTCAAAAAGGTTTTTACGCTCTCTTGAGGTGGTGTTTGACGTGTGCAAAAAAGAGTTAAT
This sequence comes from Phoxinus phoxinus, assembly GCF_949152265.1. Taxonomy (NCBI): domain Eukaryota; kingdom Metazoa; phylum Chordata; class Actinopteri; order Cypriniformes; family Leuciscidae; genus Phoxinus; species Phoxinus phoxinus. Next base: position 31,067,188 of record NC_136895.1, on the reverse strand, counting down.
GGGGATAATGGGAGATGGAAACACATTTGCTGAATAAATTCTGACGTAGCAAAAATGAAACCCATGTGACTAATCGGTTGTTTCCGCTGATGGTGTTTTATTTACTGTTGGTTACTAGGTTACCAATATCATCGTCCTCCGCTCTAACAACCTGATTGATTGTGAGCACCCTAATTTATTTATTTATTTTTTGCTTTGAAAAGTTTCGCTTCATGTTTGGATGGAAACCCAGCTAAAGTGTGTTTAGAAAACACAGATGTAAGATATACTTTGCAACTGACCTTCTTTTTTTATTCTCTTGAGAAGCTTTGCTATGATCAGGGCCAGCGCTACCTAACCTAGGCAGAGTAGGTAATTGCCTCCATAACCAAAACATCCCCCATACGCTAGTCCACCAATTAAGACGGGCAGCAAAATACTCTTTGATAGGCTCCTTGACCATTATATATATATCTCTGAATTTTCACTCACTTTTAATAAAACCAAAACACGTCACTGTTTCAAAGTCTGAATGTATGACAAGATAGTTTACACTCTAAACACTTTTACTATGATTTATTAAAAAAATTTGGTGAAACATTTTTACTCTTAAAAAATATTGATTCAATTTAAACGCAATGAAATGAATTCCATATGAACTGAGTAAATGTAAGTAAAAAAAATTAAGTAGATCTGAGTAACTGTAGGCTATTTGGTTCATTAACAAATAAAATTGAGTAGAAATAATTGAGGAAAACATTTAAAAAACAACAATATTTATGAGTAATATTAACTTTTAATTTCCTAAACCTTTGTAAAATACTCCACACAACCAGGTAACGTTATACATGACATCGGCCTTTATTGACGATGAGTAGCCTACAGCAATACAGCATATTTTACTGTTTTAACATGTATACACCATTGCCTACATTTAAACTCATATAACAAAAATATTAGAAGTAAAAACAAAAATTTAAAAAAGCAATTCAAGTGTAATCAACTGGTCTGTTATCCAATTGACATATGGCTAAGCCACGCCCCCAAACACGATGAGCCAATCATAGTGCGCATTGCTAACCCAATACACTTGGACATTCTCTCCTTCCACGTCCATTGAAATGCATTGCAGTTAGTCAGTTTTCATTCGTTTTTTTGTTTTTTCTTGTCATTTTAAGTTTAAAATGGTCAAACGGTGTGCATGGGGTACATGCAACTCCGACACTAGATATCCCGAGAGGCTGGGCGACGGTGTGTATTTTTTACCCTTTCCCAAGCCACATCTCAACCGAGATAAGTGTCTGCTCTGGATTAAGTTATGCGGTAGACCACAACACCAACTAAACGTGGATAAATTAAACAAGGATGTCTACATCTGTTCTAAGGAAAGTCAACAGCGTATTTGAACGTTATCTTTAACATCTCTAACGTAGCGTTAGGCTTACGTTAGCCTAACATTAGAAAACGGTAACGTTAGCTTCTAGCTGCGTTGTAGCTACATCATGTCACTTAGCTTCATTAAAATATCTGTAAATAACCGAGATAACAAATGTTAGCAATGTTGTGCTGAATGATTCATGTAAATACTGTATCACCAAACTAACGGAGAGGTAGGTGTTGCAAGTAGCTGAATAAAGACGCTACACATACAGCGGGTTAAGATACGTGTATTTTTATCTTGCAGAACTCACATGCCCACACAGCACAACAACTGCTGCTTCCTGTTACATGTTAACATACCCAAGTTCTCCACAAGGTGGAGCTGCTGACTAAACAGTATAAGATATCCAAACATTAAATGGCATTGCCCACAAACCTGAACTCCATTAAACTGTACCTGTTAACTCTGCAAAGAACACCCCAACGTATTAACAGGTTATTACCATGAACAGAACAAAACCTAATTTACCTAACCCAGCTGTTGGAACACAACTACCGATATGACAGCTTTAGCAGTGTTCTTGTTTTCCAGTGTTCACTTTCCTTGTTCAGGTTGCTCCACTTACAGGTTCAATCTATCCCGAGGCTTAATTAGCCTGCCACTCCTGGAGTATGCCTGGCCCTGCTCCGCTCGGAGTGACGTGCAACTGGTTTGTGATGAATGGGTTACCCCCCCCTGACTGGTGCCTGTCTCTTAACTGCTGTCCTCGCTCGCAGAGCCCTCCTCTGTGGCATGTGTGTCCCCGGGACACTCAGGGGAACGTTCTAGATGCCCTGATGACAACGAGGGGACTCTCTCCGCAGGTCTAAGATCGACCCTGTTGCGACGGTATGTTGTCCCCTCCACATTAACAACATTTACATTTACATTTATTCATTAAGCAGACGCTTTTATCCAAAGCGACTTACAAATGAGAAACAATAGAAGCAATTAAACTAGCAGTAGGCCAACAGTATGTAAGTGCTATGACCCTTCATAGTACAATCCAACACAATTTTTTTTTTTTTTTTTATAGAATAGAGAAGAAAGTGTTAGTATTAATGGATCAAGTGCTGCCGAAAAAGATAGGTCTTCAGCAGTTTCTTAAAAATGTTTACGGTCTCCGCAGCTCTGGCTGAGTTAGGCAGATCATTCCACCAGCAGGGAACAGTCATGGTGAAGGTCCGAGAGAGATTTTGTGCCTCTTTGAGATGGCACCACAAGACGCCGCTCGCTTGCAGAGCGTAAGTTTCTGGATGGCACATAAGTCTGAAGTAATGAATTCAGGTACAAGGGAGCAGTGCCAGTGGTTGTTCTGTAGGCAAACGTCAGTGACTTGAATTTGATGTGAGCGGCAACCGGCAACCAGTTCAATTTTGTGAGTAGGCTGAGATGCGAGCGTCTACCGTCGGATCATCCGGCTGGAATGAGAGGTAGAGTTGTGTGTCATCAGCGTAGCAGTGATAGGAAAAGCCATGTTTCTGAATCACAGATTCTAGTGATGTCATGTAGATTGAGAAGAGAAGTGGACCAAGCACTGAGCCCTGAGGCACACCAGTGGCTAGATGTTGGGTCTTAGACACCTCACCTCACCCCTCCACGACACCCTAAAGCAGCGGTCCCCAACCTTTTTTGCGCCACGGACCGGTTTGATATCAGACAATTTTTTCACGGACCGGCCTTTAAGGTGTGGTGGATAAATACAACAAAATAAAATGATATGATCGGCATAAAAACTGGGGTATTATTTAAATATAATAATAAACGTGAATCCAATGTGTTGATACTCGCAATTTTATTAGCAGCGTCTTCGTAACATCGCACCAACAACATAACATGAATAACATCCTCTCTGCCCCCCCCCCTCCCCTCCCCTCCCCCTAACGCTCTCTGGATGCTATGGTAACGTTTAAACATGCCTTCAAAATAAGATACACCACAAAAACAAATATAAAGGGCATGAAAAATACAACTCACCATGACGCTCAATCAGTGGGAGCCCTGAGCCTGTTTCTCTCTAACGAGACGGTCCCATCTAGGGCTAATGGGAGACAAGGACACCCGAAGTGTGTTGCTTATGTCCAGTCTACTCCGTAGTTTTGTTTTGGTTGCTGTCACTGCCGAAAACCCCGCTTCACACAGATAGGATGTCGGAAATGGCAACAGGGTTTTTAGTGCTGTTGTGGCGATCTCAGGGTATTCTGCCATGACTTTTATCCAGAACACCGGCAGAGTTGTTGTCTCGAACACACTTTTAAGGCTGCCGTCACTTGCGATCTCCAGCAGTTGATCTTCATCTTGCACAGACATGCTGGATTCACCGGGGTTTGTTGACAAATGGGTCGCGAATCCATTCCTTGGCAGTTCGTGGGTCTTTTGTGGTTGGGAAGTAGCGCTCAAACTCTTTTAAAAGCGAAGACAGGTGATCGTGCACCAGCTGGGAGAATAAAGGCTCGGGCTCAGTCTCTTTTAAAATCCCCGCCAACGTTGGAAACATGTCAAATATACCTCTGTTCACGCGCCGTCCCCACAAATCCAGTTTGGCTTTAAATGCAGCTACTTTATCTGCCAACTTGAAGACTGTTGTCATTTTCCCCTGAAGTGACAGATTGAGTTCATTGAGCAGGTTGAATATGTCGCACAAATAAGCGAGTTTTACGACCCATTCCTTGTCACTGAAATGTGCTGCCAGCAGTGACTTTTTTTCTGAGAGAAATCTCTGCAGCGGCTCTCGTAATTCAAACACTCTGGCCAGCGATCTCCCTCGGGATAACGGGATAACCATCTTATTTCTGTGTATAAGAGAAGGCGCCTGTGCTCCGCGTCCATCTCCTCACAAAGCTGCTCGAACAGACGCGAGTTAAGGGCGTGTGCTTTGATGTGGTTAATAACTTTAACAACATCATTCAATACACTGTTAAGTTCCGGTGGCATTTTTCGGCTAGCCAGCATTTCCCTGTGAATGACACAATGTGTAGACTCGCATTCAGGTGCAACCTCTTTAATCCGAGCAGTTAAACCAGACAGCCGTCCAGTCATGGCAGCAGCTCCGTCTGTGCATATGCCAACACAAAAGGACCATTTCAGTTTTCCTGATATATAGTCATCCAGCGACTTGAATAGTTCTGCGGCTGTGGTTTTGGTTGGCAACGATAGTGCACATAACATATCCTCATGCACATCCTCCTGATAAAGATATCGCAGATAAACAAGTAGTATTGCCTTGTTGTCAATATCTGTAGACTCGTCAACCTGGAGTGTGTACCACGGTGATGTATTTATCCTCTCCAACAACTGTGTTTCAATGTCCTCTGCTATTTTGTCAATGCGCCGAGTGACGGTGCTAGCCGAAAGAGGCACCTGTGCTATCTTTTTAACCGCAGCGTCTCCTAGAAGTTCACGGCAAATGTCTTTTGTGGCGGGAAGGATCAATTCTTCACCAATAGTGAATGGTTTCTTAGCCTTAGCAATACGGTGAGCCACCAAGTATGATGCTCTCAGTGCACTCGCATTTATTGATGTGGTGGCCCTCAGCAATTGCTTCTGGCCTTCTTGTTCTTGCTTTTTTCTTTCAAAATACTCAAAAGGCTTGTCTTTTAATGCGGGGTGCTTGGTCTCCAAGTGGCGAAGCAGTTTTGAAGGCTTCATTTCCTCATTAGAGAGCTGGTTGCCACATATTATGCAGAGCGGGCTTGGTGCGTGTGAATCACCTGTTGCGATAAATCCATATTTAAAGTAGGACTCCTGGTATTGTCTGTTAAATGCAGCTTTCTTTTTCTTGGAAGTCGTAGGCTCTTCTTCTGTCTTCTCACTGGGCCGTTTCCCCTTCGCAAAGAAACTTTCCAGCGACGTTTGTTTTTTACTCATTTTGCTAGCTTGTGTGTTTATTTTTTAGCGGTAACGTATCACGTGACCGAGACAAGCGTTGCTATGCGCCAAGAGAGATTCATAGACAGATGTAACGGAGAGATTTTATTATTTTAAAACGTATTCTTTTTCTAAATAAAACATCGTTCAGACTAGGGATGCAAATTATCGATTAATTCATTAATCATTAATTGATTGACCTTATCGATCGATTAACGATTAACTGATAAGCGGCTATTTTCCTGAGAATGTACATTTCTCACGGTATCAATAGTGTCTTTAACATAAAAAGCTAAATATTGCTTATATACTGAACAAAAATGCATGTTATATTGCTCAAATGATGTTTTATTGTAACAGTTGGGATTCGGTACAGAATGGCATTTATGTAGTTTAACAAAATAAATTATGCACAGAAAATTAAAATACATAAAAAATAGTGCACTGGCTCACCTGTTGCAAACATTAAGCAACATAAAATAAATGTTAAATAAAAATCTATATGGGTAGGCTTAGCCTAAACTATATTAAGTCTACATAATAATCTATCTGGTAAACTTGAAAAACTTGAAACATTAGCAGCACTTATTGATGCTTGGTCTGAGAAAGGTAACCGTAAGATTACTAGACCTGGAAACTTCAAATATAGAACTGAAGGGATGTCAATTTTCACAAATTCCCATGATCGATCGTAATTTAAATTAATGATCAATTATGCGTCTGCTGCTGTGCATATGGCCAACAGCATGACAGGGTTTGCTCAATACGCTGTTACTCACCAAATGAATGAGAATGTTTTTTAATCCAAATGAAGGGCTAGTAGGATTGTAAAATGTTTCGATGTGAATGATAATTAAATTAAATTAATTATTTAATAATCAAATATAACGACTAATAATACAACGTGTCACCAACGCCGCCTCAGATGCGTGCTTGCAGTGTGTTGTAACGTTAGACGTGCACTGAAACGCACTGAAAACGGCAACTAAACCCAATGAATTCACAACGATTTAATAAAATAGTGTTCTGATGTTATGTAATATGACAGTCCCAAATTAATCATCGTTATTATTAGTCCTGCATTGGTGCTTGAGCGGCGCGCGCTGAATGAATAACCGTTGAGCACTTTGCTAGCGCGTTATTTATCTCAAAGAAGCGCAATCTATATGAGATTAGTCAGATATACAAAATAATAATATTACAAATTATATCTGCACAAAATGACGTGAATGCACAAGTGAATTTGAGTTACGTGCCATTCAGAATGACTCATGTTGTGGACGCGCTCTTCCTGGAACAACGCGACACGGCAACTAAACCCAAATACTTCACAATGTTTTATTACACTATTGTTCTCTTTATAATGTTATGTAATATGACAGTCCCAATAGTCATTATTAGTCGTGCATTGCCGTCTGAGCTGCGCGCGCTAAAGATCACGCTTCAACAATTCTTAACCAAATGCATCCAATATAGGGTGATATCAGGTAAAATGGGCCATCTAAGGTTTGGGGTCCCAGCCCCTCTGGAATTTAAAGCCAATGACTGCAAAGGATTTCAAACTGTTGTCATAACTGTGCTTGACAAGTAACAGGTGATTTGATTGGTTTATTGTTGCTATGGTGGGTGGGGCAATAATTCAAATCAAGACTGCACCAGAAAGTTGCATGGTAAGTAGCCTGGCATACCAAATATAACTAAACTATTATAAGGATGATACATCTATAAAAAAACGAACATGCACATAAAAAAAACTATGCATAATGTCTGTCTTGATGGCATCGATCAGAAATAATATTGTTAGTTTGGTATATGAACATATTTTTTGAAAAAGTGATGTTTTTCTTGGCGGCCCAATTTACCTTAACCCACTCAGGTAAAATGGGCCACATGGTTTCAGCTAAAATGGGCCATCATCTGTGTCAATGACACACATGTGTTTGAGTGTGAGTGAGTGTGTGTGAGTGAGTGAGTGAGTGAGTGAGTGAGTGAGTGAGTGAGTGAGTGAGTGAGTGAGTGAGTGAGTGAGTGAGTGAGTGAGTGAGTGAGTGAGTGAGTGAGTGAGTGTGTGTGTGTGTGTCTCACCATGACCCCACACCCCCCCTGAACAGTAATAATGGTAGTAGATATTTTATTTACATTATGCACACAAACTCACACATGCACACACGCTCACACATGCACATTGCACACACTCACACATAAACACAATCACACACACACTCACACATGCACACCTGCTCACACACTCACACATGCACACACGCTCACACATGCACATTGCACACACTCACACACAATCACACACACACTCACACATGCACACACGCTCACACACTCACACATGCACATTGCACACACTCACACATGCACACACAATCACACTCACACATGCACATTGCACACACACTCACACATGCACGCAAACACACTCACACATGCACGCACACACACTCACACATGCACGCACGCACACACACTCACACATGCACGCACACACACTCACACATGCACGCACACACACTCACACATGCACGCACACACACTCACACATGCACGCACACACACTCACACATGCACGCACACACACTCACACATGCACACACGCACACTCACACATGCACGCACACACACTCATACATGCACATTGCACACACTCACACATGCACACACGCACACACAGTCACACACACACTCACACATGCACGCACACACACTCACACATGCACACACAATCACACACACACTCACACATGCACGCACACACACTCACACATGCACACACACTTTTTTAATAGCACATTTTAATATGTGGGTTTGCACCCAAAATGCTTTTTTTTTTTTTAATGGCACATGAATATTTTTGTTTAATGCACTTTAAATGTTATGTGGCTGTATAAGCAATTGTGTTTTAAAATTGATGATAAATTACTATTTACCTTTGCATTTTGACTGGCCCATTTTACCTGAACAGCTGGCCCATTTTACCTGAAACTGCTCATGCAAAAAAAGTTGGCACAGCTGATGTTTCAAGAACTGTAGGGCCTAAATAATTATATTTTATTAAATAATTTCAACACAAAATGATAAAAAACAGTCATTATTAATCATAAAAACACATGGAAAGGGCATATATGGTGTTGTATTATTGTCCCAAACGATTTACCGAAAAGTGGCCCAATTTAGCTGATATCACCCTAGGCTATGCGATAAATCAGATATAGATACACATAATGGGTCTCATTCATGAAACACGAGCAGAACGAATTTTTGTGTAAATCGTGTGTAAAGTGGTTCTGGCGTAAATTTTCGGATTCATTAAAATGTTCGTATTTTCCAAATGTTAGTTGGTACGAAAGAAATCTACACCTGCTCCCAGCCACGCGTAAATAGTGCGTTTAACTTCCGAACGTTTTGCTCATTAATAAGGCTGCATTTTAATTCACCTTAATCGGGTACATTTACACACAGCATTTTGAAAAAATATTATAATATATAGCAATACATATGGTTTTTCTTTTTACTTTTAATATGAGAGCCAAGTAATAGCATCTGCAAACAGTACACTGTAATAAAATAATTAATTGCTTTCAATAGGGCTGGGCTATATTTTTTCGAAGTGAACTAATTCGTTTTTTGCAGTCGCTTCATGTCGAACCATTTTCTTTTCACTTCTGGGACTGTTCGATTAACAGATGAAACTCCATTAACTGCGTCTGTATGCTGCCAAGCTTCCTTTTTTTAGGACCTGATACGCCACTATAGGCTACGCTTGAAAATAAAATGTGGCGTTTTTAATGAACTTCTGATAATAAAACTTCAATTTCTGCATCTGAGAAATTGTTCTTTTTCATTCGCTTTTGAGAAGACATGTTTAAATCCTTCGTTTGGTGTCATAATATGATGCCCTTATACAGTTGTCAGTCGGATTTAATGGGCGGGATTTATGGTAATTGAGAATGAGCGTGCACGCGCGTCCCATTTACGACTGATTGGAATTCTTAACAAACACACACACGTTTCACTATCACATCTGACGTTTACGAAGTATTTGTGAATCAGGAGAAGAGTTTTCGGGAAGGTCTCTTTACGCGCAAATCACTCACATATTTACTCGTATATTTACGAATGTTTCATGAATGAGGCCCAATAAACGTACACATAATAAACTATTACAACTTACATTTGCACAAAACAAAAGGCTGCGAATGCACACGCAAACTTATAGTCATGATGAAGGTGTAAAACAGTCCCAAACGTAACTCCGGCGCGCTCGCTTGTGTTTCGCGGTTGAGCAGCACGCACGCGCATGAACCTGCTTAATCGATGATCGATAAGTTTGATCGATTAATGTATTATCGACAATTAATCGATAATCGATTAATCGTTTGCATCCCTAGTTCAGACTCAGATAATAAATAAAATAAATAGCCTAAATGTTTTTTTTTTTTTTTTGGGGAAATAATGCAAGTTATTTATTCTTTTTGTGCGGCCCGGTACCAAATGACCCACGGACCGGTACCGGTCCGCGGCCCGGGGGTTGGGGACCGTTGCCCTAAAGGACCTACCCGAGAGGTAAGACTTGAACCACTGGAGTGCAGTTCCCGAGATCCCCTTCATCTTTAGGATTGACAGAAGGATCTGGTGGTTGACTGTGTCAAAGGCAGCAGACAGATCCAACAGGATGAGAACTGAGGACTTGGAAGATGCTCTTGCCAGTCTCAGGGCTTCAATTACTGAGAGCAGAGCAGGATCAGTTGAGTGTCCGCTTTTAAAGCCAGACTGATTGTTGTCCAAGAGGTTGTTCTGCGTAAGAAAGGAGGAGATCTGGTTGAAAACAACTCGTTCAAGTGTTTTTGCGACGAATGGAAGAAGGGATACCGGTCTGTAATTCTCTAGATGTGCTGAATTTAGAGTGGGTTTCTGCAGTGGGGTTACCCGGTGAAGGGTCGCCCGGTTACGTCAAACTTCAGACGCTCACTGGATGTCATGACAACAATATCACGGAGGAAAACTTTAAATATCTCGCCTTCGCTTTCATTTCGGACCATCTCCAAAAAGACATAAAAAAAACATGAAATTTGTGCTCTTGAAATACGAAATGGAGGCGGGTCCGGATTGAGTGCTGCTATAAGATAATAAATTACATTTGAGTTTATTAAAGCAAGGTGACACGGAGCATGGGCCCATTTTGAAATATTTTTTGGATTGGTGTGAGAGTTCTCATTTACAAATTAACGTATCCCAAACTAAGGATATGACTTTTATAATTCGTCGGAACTCCATCTAAAGTTGTTATTGCGGGTAAAGAAGTTGAGAAGGTCAGTTCATATAAGTATTTGGGCACTTTGATTGATGATAAACTTAGGTGGGTGGAAAACACAAACCTTATCATATCGAAAGCACAAAAACGGTTATATTTACTGAGGAAGCTTAAGTCCTTTGAAGTGGATAAATCCATATTGATAATGTTTTATAGATCTTTCATTGAAAGCGTTTTAACCTTTGCTATGATCTGTTGGTTTTATGGATTAAATGTTAAAAGTAGATCCCAGCTTCAGCACATTATTAATTTAAGGTCAAAGATTACAGGATCTGTACAGTTGGGTTTGTCTACTTTGTGTGAGAGAAATGTTCTTAGGAAATCTTTGACTATCCTAGAGGATACATCCCACATTTTGTTTTTAGAATTTGAATTGCTTCCCTCAGGAATATAGAGTGCCTGAGTGGAGGACCGTTAAAGCTTCTAGGTCTTTTGTTTCAAATGCAGTTATGAGTGTAAATAGGCTACTTATTTGAAACAAAGATAAAGGTACCATCATTTTTTTTTTTTATATATATATGAAGAATTATTATAAATGCCCCGGGTATGTGATGTTTTTTTTTCGTAAAGTTTTGTGATGTTTTACTGTTCTCTATTTTATAAAAAAAATATATGTTTGTGAGGTTGAAGCTATTTTAAATTGCCCTGTAAAGGGACAAATAAATATTTTACCACTACTACTAAACGTTGTCTAACTAATATAATATTTTGTATATTTATAAACTATTATAGAAGAGAGATCTATTTTTATATTGAATTTATCATTCCAAAGTTTATAGCTATATATATAAACTTTGGAATAATATATGCTGTTGAGTTTGTCTTTCGGTGATGACGTCATCACAAGCGCGCGCTCCTTCAGTGTCGAGACTTCTGAGGTAAACAGTTCACTCCACTTCACGTAATTGTAAAATACTCTTTACACCGTTTAAATATCATTTTACGGGCACATTTCCTGATGGTTTTCATCGAGTTCGTCGCTAATTGTGTCTGCTGACTAAAACGCTCAAAGAAGCGGTTTTTATTTCTCTTCACATACAAATCGGTAGGAGCGAAGTTGATAAAGATGGGTGTGTCATTAGTGTCTGTCTTTTGTATTGCTGCTTTTTTCTGTATCATTTGAGAAATAATAGTAATATTAGAGCACTTTTGTTGGCTTTCAGCAGATATTCTGACTCAAACAATCTGTTAGCAGCAAATAATTCTAATAAAGTGTGTTGATCTCCTGATCCTGAATGGCTTGTTTAATGAGTGTTGATAGTCTATGGCTCATCTATTATCAGAGCAGCTGAAAAGCCTCTTTATTTCATGTCAATAAATCCTGTTTTCCCCTCATTCATTATGCTGATGTCTTCAGATCTGTAAACTGCCACATTAAGCTCATTTTATTGTCAACAGACTTGAGCAAACGACACGATCAGATACTGTGGTGATCAGCTTGTGACATCTAAGTTACTAGATATAGGTAAGTTTCATTACAGCATTTATTTCATTAACCGTGTTTCATATAAAAGATAAACAAAAACAACTCGTTTAAAAGGTGTGAATTAGGATAAAATAAACTCAGTAAGCATTTCTTCTTGATTTTGTCAGATCTGCTCCTCCTTCAGTGAAGCTCCTCCCTCTGCAATTCACCAATAAATGCTGGAATATCGAGCATCAAACCATCAGGAAGAGCTGAAATCTGCAAAGACAGAGTTTATTGAAGGACAGTGAGAACAGGAGAGATCCAGAACACTGCAGAATGAAACACACTGAAGAACAAAGAGGTTGGTGTTTATTCCTCATTCTTCATTAGTGAGGCTGAAGAACATTAAGGTTATAAAGCTTTAAGTAGTTCATCAGATTTAGTGTTTGTAATAGGAAAAAATCTTAAGAGGTAAGTGTTTCCTCTAGGATTTTTTTGGTGGCATTTTAAGAAACTCTATTTCTCATTATTAAATATGAGAAATTAGAAACCTATTTTTCTTAGGCTAGTTAACTCATGTTCACGTTTCCCTCATTCATGTGTTGAGCGCCACCTCAAGGAGAGGTAACAATGGAGAAAATGTACAATGGCTAATTAATTGTTCATTTAAAGGGGTGGTTGATTATGATTTCTCATTTCTAACTGTAGTTAGTGTGTAATGTTGCTGTTTGATCATAAACAACATCTGCAAAGTTACAACGCTCAAAGTTCAAAGCAAAGAGAGATATTTGCTTTTAAAGAAATCGCTTTTTAAAGGGCACTTATTATGGATTTTAGAAAATGACCTTTCGGTTTGAACATAAAAGGCTAAAAGTTTTTGAAGTTTTCAGTGTGTGTGTGTGTGTGAAGTAATATGAGCTTCTAACACACAAGCTCTTGAAGCTCCGCCCCCTGTGTCATTTGCATTTAAAGGGACAGACACAAAATGACGCGTTTTTGCTCACCCTCAAAAAGAGACAATATTAACATGCTATATAAAAATATCTGTGGGGGAATTTTGAGCTGAAACTTCACACACACACTCTGGGACATCAGAGACTTATTTTACATCTTGTGAAAAGGGCATTATACCACCGCTTTAAAATTAGTAAGAAAACGTTCTTATTATAATAAATATCCATCTTAGAGACTGTCAGAACTGTAACACTATTGTATAGTTTTTAAATGTTAATATTATGTTAGATAATTGTGCAGTTGATCTAATATATTTAATAGTTCTTGCCACAGAAACATGGGATTTGTGTCTATAATGTTTTTAAAATAATAATTGGAAGATCAATGTACCTCATTCATGGAAAAATATTTATAAAATGGCATCAAAATGATCATAACTTTGGTGCATATTTCGTGTTCACTTTTTGTCTTTTCACCTTACATTTCTCTCTGATTTTTATGATTTATTTATAATGTCACTTTTTTTCGTTTCAGGCCTGATGGAGGAGAGTAAGGAGGAGAAACATCATCATATCAAAACTGGAGAAAAAACTCACTCACAGACTGAAAGTGTTTCTTTCCTGAAAAGAAGAGACAAGAAACGTTTCACCTGCAGTCAGTGTGGGAAGAGTTTCACACACAAACAGAGACTCAAGGTTCACATGAGGATCCACACTGGAGAGAAACCGTTCTCATGTGATCAGTGCGGGAAGAGTTTCACACAACAAGGAACCCTTCAGAAACACATGATCATCCACACTGGAGAGAAACCGTTCTCATGTGATCAGTGCGGGAAGAGTTTCACACGACAAGGACACCTTCAGAAACACATGATCATCCACACTGGAGAGAAACCGTTCTCATGTGATCAGTGCGGGAAGAGTTTCACACATCAAGGATACCTTCAGCAACACATGATCATCCACACTGGAGAGAAACTGCATGAATGTGATCAATGTGGCAAAACATTTTTGAGGGCTTCAGGCCTGAAGAGACACATGTTAGTTCATTCACAGGAGAAACCACATTCATGTTCTTTGTGTGGAAAGAGTTTTTCACTTCTGCAGAGTTTAAAAGATCATCAGAAAAAACATACTGGTGTAAGAAATCACTTGTGCTTTGAGTGTGAAAAGACTTTTATTACAGCTGAAGCTTTGAAACGGCATCAGAGGATCCACACTGGAGAGAAACCCTACAAGTGTTCACATTGTGACAAGAGATTCAGTGATTCAGGACATCTGAAAACACACGAGAGGATCCACACTGGAGAGAAACCGTATCACTGCACTGCATGTGGGAAGAGATTCACTCAATCATCTGCTTTACTCAGACATACGAAAAACAATCACAGCAAGTAGTTCATCTTCAGATCCGGAACGTTCAAATGTGAAGCTTCATCCTCACCAAACATGAAACATTAACGGGTCAAGTAATAAAATCTGTCCTAACCAGCGACAACGATTAAAAAGGCGGCAAAGAAACTTAAAGGGTTGGTTTACTACTTTTTTTCTTTGCATGATTGTGTTTATGGGGTGCAATATAACATGTCTTCGTCTTTTTTTTTTTTTTTTTAGCCTTATTTTTCATAAATTTGACCTTTATTGTAAGCCGCTTTCTCCTCTGTCATTTGAACGACCGGTTGACTTCCTGATTCTATGAAACCACTCCCTCAGAAACAGGCATGGGCTCAGATTGGTTCGTTGGGCTGGTGTGTTGTAATTGGCTAAACTGCGTAGTGCACGTTGTCCGGAAACTTCACGCCCATCACCTTTACGGGCGAAAGTCGCATGTGCTCCGGTCAAATGTAAATAATGGTGTCAATACTGCCGTCAGTTTGAGCCAGAATCAGACCCAGAAAGCGGCAATGAAGAGAGTCAAGCAGAACCTCCCCAAACACGGCTCTTACAAAACGTTTCTGAATGGTACATTTTTATTAATATTATTATTCTATTCTACTAATATTATATAAAAATTTCGATACTGTTACCTGAAAATGCCACTGCTGCCACTTGTTAGCTTTTGAGATAGTTTTCTCCTGATTAAACATGTAATATAACTGAATAAATGATTGAGTAATACCGCAGCTGAAGTTTGCTGTTGCGATTACAATAATTTTTTTATTGTATTTTAAAATATTTTAAAAATATATATTTTTTAACTTTATACACGTTTGTCTTATACACACAAAATAGCATCGAACTAACTGGCTACTATAAACAAACAGCTTTGGCATTGGTTTACGTTCTTGATCAAATCAAAAAATTACTTCATAAAGTATACATGGAAAATACATTTACAAAATTAGTACATAATTACAAATTGCAGGTTCAAAATGTTTGTACGCGTTTAGACACACAAAATAGCATAACTAAAGTGGCTACTAACGCCAGCGCTGGCATTTGTTTACATCCTTGATAAAACTAAAACATTACGTCTGAAATTATGCAAACATTTACAATTATTAAGTCTTACTTACAGGTTGTGGCCCAACAACGGCTGCTTCTGGGTTTACAGTTGGAACTGCTTCATGTTTTAGAAACAGTTTCTTGTTTAATCCCGGCATTGAATTCGTGGAGATTCTGGAAGCTGCCTTCCGTAAAGTGCGCAGCACAGAGAGCTAAATTACGATTGTAATTTTCAGGAACATAATCAAACAGAAATTTTAGCCATTGTTGACGAACTACAGCGTCCGTAGGAAGCCCGAGCACAGAAGACCTAATAGCTGGGTGAAAATAACACACTTTCGACCGACGGCATGGCTTCAGCTCTCCACTATAACTCTTCCTCTTCCACAAAGCCGCAGAAATATGGCCACGCCCCCTTTTTTGCATATTCCGGAGGGAGGGTTGATGTAAATGTATGGGTTAGTTACGTACAAAACCCGGGAACTCTGCTTACGTTGAACTTTCAGCGCAGCAACTTTGCAGATACTGTTCATGTACCAACAGCAACATTACAGACTATTTCAAATGAAAAAAGTGAAATTGCAATCAACCACCCCTTTAATCTGAATTTATCACAATGAGTAAAGTTCATCTTTATTTACTCAACTGAGAGATTCAGATCAAAGATGGAGTTCCTCCCAAAAGAACATCGTGGTTTATTCTTGTATATAATTTTGCTGCATGATATAAATTGTTTAGTAAAATGAATTGTTACATTTCTTATACTGCATAACAAAGTATCACTAGTAGTTTGTTTAAATATGATATAATATTTTATATAGGAAAGCAAACGTTTTTTTTTCCATGTACAAACTGTTCTTTCTGTAACACTTTTAAAAGAGACAGATTTATCTTTAAGCTGTCCTTTATTGGTGTTTTTAAAACAACTAGTTATTCTTCCACTTAGTAGCTATGTTTCAGGTTTTTATGTGCATTTTGAAGTATCACATCAGAAACGAGTGATGGAATTGCCAATAAAAATAAAAAAATTCAAAAAGGTTTTTACGCTCTCTTGAGGTGGTGTTTGACGTGTGCAAAAAAGAGTTAATGGGAATAATGGGAGATGGAAACACATTTGCTGAATAAATTCTGACCTAGCAAAAATGAAAGCCATGTGACTAATCGGTTGTTTCCGCTGATGGTGTTTTATTTACTGTCGGTTACTAGGTTACCAATATCATCGTCCTCCGCTCTAACAACCTGATTGATTGTGAGCACCCTAATTTATTTATTTATTTTTTACTTTGAAAAGTTTAGCTTCATGTTTGGATGGAAACCCAGCTAAAGTGTATTTAGAAAACACAGATGTAAGATATACTTTGCAACTGACCTTCTTTTTTTATTCTCTTGAGAAGCTTCGCTATGATCAGGGCCAGCGCTACCTAACCTAGACAGAGTAGGTAATTGCCTCCATAACCAAAACATCCCCCATACGCTAGTACATGCAACTCCGACACTAGGTATCCCGAGAGGCTGGGCGACGGTGTGTATTTTTTACCCTTTCCCAAGCCACATCTCAACCGAGATAAGTGTCTGCTCTGGATTAAGTTATGCGGTAGACCACAACACCAACTAAACGTGGATAAATTAAACAAGGATGTCTACATCTGTTCTAAGGAAAGTCAGCAACGTATTTGAACGTTATCTTTAACATCTTTAACGTAGCGTTAGGGTAACGTTAGCCTAACATTAGAAAGCGTTAACGTTAGCTTCTAGCTGCGTTGTACATCATGTCACTTCGCTTCATTAACATATCTGTAAATAACCGAGATAACAAATGTTAGCAATGTTGTGCTGAATGATTCATGTAAATACTGTAGCACCAAACTAACGGAGAGGTAGGTGTTGCAAGTAGCTGAATAAAGACGCTACACATACAGCGGGTTAAGATACGTGTATTTATATCTTGCAGAACTCACATGCCCACACAGCACAACAACTGCTACTTCCTGTTACATGTTAACATACCCAAGTTCCCCACAAGGTGGAGCTGCTGCCTAAACAGTACAACAGGATACCCGGTAACAGCTCCCCTCCTGTAGTAAGATATCCAAACATTAAATGGCATTGCCCACAAACCTGAACTCCATTAAACTCTACCTGTTAACTCTGCAAAGAACACCCCAACGTATTAACAGGTTATTACCATGAACAGAACAAAACCTAATTTACCTAACCCAGCTGTTGGAACACAACTACCGATATGACAGCTTTAGCAGTGTTCTTGTTTTCCAGTGTTCACTTTCCTTGTTCAGTTTGCTCCACTTACAGGTTCAATCTATCCCGAGGCTTAATTAGCCTGCCACTCCTGGAGTATGCCTGGCCCTGCTCCGCTCGGAGTGACGTGCAACTGGTTTGTGATGAATGGGTTACCCCCCCCCTGACTGGTGCCTGTCTCTTCACTGCTGTCCTCGCTCACAGAGCCCTCCTCTGTGGCATGTGCGTCCCCGGGACACTCAGGGGAACGTTCTAGATGCCCTGATGACAACGAGGGGACTCTCTCCGCAGGTCTAAGATCGACCCTGTTGCGACGGTATGTTGTCCCCTCCACATTAACAACATAGGACCTGGGGCCCGCCTGCTGCAGGCACACCCCTTTTCTCCACCGGCCAGTCCTGTCCCCAGCGAGTGGTTTCATCCTGATGGGCTGGCCGATGTTCAGCTCAGGTAAATCTTTGGCTGATCTGTCATAGCTCAGTTTCACACACAGTTTGTCCGGTATCTCATTGATGACCAGGGGCATCAGGAGCTGGTCCGCCACAGGGAGGTGCGTCCTCAGTCTTCGCGACATCAGCCGCTGTGCAGGACTGCAGTGCAGTCCTTCGGTGGGTGTGTTTCTCCAATGCAGAATAGCTTTCCATGGGTCCTCGCCAGCAAACGCGGCTCTTCTGCACAGGTTTTTTACAATCTTTACTGCCGACTCTGCTTTACCATTGGCTTTTGGTTTGTCTTGGCGATGAGGTAACATGCTCAAAGGACCACTCTTTTGCAAATGTCCTGAAAACTCCACATGCAAACTGACATCCACAGTCAGAAATGACCCGGTCTGGTATGCCATGGCGTGCAAATTGAGCCTTGCACCTCAGGACCGTAGTATCAGCTGAGAGGTCAGGAAGCAGATCGACCTCCCAGAAGTCAGAGTAATGGTCCACCACGAGCAGGAAATCCTTTCCTGCATGGTTGAACAGGTCCATGCTCACTATCTGCCAGGGACGTGTGGGTAGTGGGTGTGACATCATGGTCTCCTTCTGTTGTTCATGTGCATACTCATTGCACACAGAGCATTGTTGCACAAAGTCTTTGATTTCCCCCTGCATGTTGGGCCAGAATAGAGTGTCACGAGCTTGCCTGTAGCTGGCCTCTCCCCCTATGTGGCTGTAGTGGATCCGTCTCAGCATTTCCGGTCGCAAAGTTTTAGGAATGATAACACGCTGGCTTCTGAAGAGTATGCTGTCTTGCACACTGATTTCGTCTCTGATGGCCCAGTATCCTCTAATCACTATGGGCGTCTCCTCTCTACAGTCTGGCCATCCTTCAAGCACGACAGTCTTGAGCATCTGAAGGCACTCATCCTTCTCTGTGTGTTGTCGGATTTGTGTGAGGCGTTGGCTGGTGACGTTCAGGTAGTCTGTCTGCTGAATTGACCGTTCGCAAAAGCCACGCCCCTTAGTTATTGTTACTACGCCCGTCAAACAATTGAGAACCAGACACATGGCTGGGTTGAGCTCCATACATTAAGTGATTGGTTTTGGAGTAATGCAGCAGACATATCCTCCAGAGCACGACAGAAAGTATAGACAGAATAGCGCATGGGAGCACATGCACAAAACAGTTTTGTAAAATTATATATCAATCATTTTTATTTGATCATATAGCCTATCATTTTACAAAACTGTTTTGCGCATGTGCTCCCGTGCGCGCTATTTTAGTCACAACACTGCAATCAGAGGACGCGCTGAAACCATCAACTCTCTGTGCTGTTCTCTTCATTCATAACTCGTAGCCGACTGAGAAGGATATATTTGTGTAAATAGTTGTGCAACTGCGCGAACTTTGTTTTGAAGTTTAATGTTTGAGTTCCAGAGGAATTTGTGTCTGTGTACCTGTTCAACCACATCTAAGTTTCGTAATTAGTAAGTCTGTGCTTTTTCTCTTTTTTCTCTCTTGTTTGCTGACTGATGAGGGGCCGCAGTGCCGTAGTGAAACGGTGTTTGTACATGTAGCCTATTTTTTTATTATTGTTGCAAGCAATCATAAAATACAGCAAGCCCGTGCAGACCTCACTGCCATAGGCGCATCGTTTCACTATCTTGCTGAAATCGGAATGTTTGACGGAGGTCCTTCTCCTTAGTTACAGTTGCTGAGCTAGGATAGGACGAGAACCGGTCGAGGGCGGGGTTTTGCGAACGGTCAATTGCTGCGGTGTCGTACTGTTCCTGCTGCAGGCTGCAGACCATTTCCCGCCTGTACTGTGTGTCTGTGCTCTGTGGTGGGGTAGCAGCTCTGCTGAGCGTGTCACTGATGTACATTTCCGGGCCTGGCTTGTACACCACTTTGAGGCAGTAGTTCTGAAGCGTAAGGAGCATGCTCTGGAGACGCTTTGGTGCACTGAGGAGGGGCTCAATGAAGATGGACACCAACGGGCGGTGATCTGTCTCTGCTGTAACATCACCTCTCCCATACAGGTAGTAGTGGAATCGCTGACAGGCAAACACAATGCTCAGGCATTCTTTTTCTATATGAGCATAATTTTGCTCTGTTTGGGACAATGCACGGGATGCAAATGCAACTGTCTGCCCTTCCTGCAGCAAGCAGCAGCCCAGGCCTGTCTGGCTGGAGTCACTCTGTATGGTGACCGGCCTGTTAATGTCACAATATCTCAAAACAGGTACAGCTGTAATCAGCGTCTTGATCTCCTTCATGGCCGTGTCGTGTTTTGGCAGCCAGTGCCACTGTACATCTTTATCGAACAGCCTCCTCAGTGGTTCACAGACCTCTGATAACCGCGTCATGAACTTGGACAGATAGTTCACAAACCCCACAAAACGCTGCACGCCTTTAGTGTCTGTGGGGTTAGGCATGTCCAGAACTGCTCTGACCTTGTCAGGGTCGGCTTTGAGGCCCTCGGCCGAGAGGACGTGGCCGTGAAAGCGGACTTCCTTAACTCGAAATTGCAGTTTCTTCAGACTCAGCCTCAATTTTACTTCTCTGCATCTGTCCATCAGTGCGGTGAGGTTTGCATCATGGTCTCCAATGGCTTCTTCCTCTGTGTCGCCACAGCCCACAATTAAGATGTCGTCAGCTATAGGCTCAATTCCTTTCAAGCCCACCAGGAGCTCCTGCTGCTTCCTCTGATACAGCTCTGGCGCAACCGACACGCCGGAAGGGAGTTTCAGCCAGCGTTTCCTGCCCCACGGCGTCCAAAATGCAGTCATCAGGCTGCTCTCCTCATCCAGGCGGCACTGTAGAAACGCGTCCACCAGCTTGAAGATACGTGCTTTTGGCAGTTTGTACAGCACATCGTCTAAGGTGGGCATGAGGTAATGGGACCGCTTGAGAGCTCGGTTCAGGGGTCTGGGGTCAATGCAGAGCCTAAGTTTCTCTGGCTTCTTCACTATGACCAGATTACTTATCCAGTCAGTGGGTTGTGTGACTGTGACTAAGTACCCATCTCTTTCATACTGGTCCAATTGCGCTTCACCGGCTGCTTTGAGGGCCACTGGTACGTTTCTGGGAGCGCACTGCACAGGGACCACAGTGCTGTCCAGCTCAAAGTGTGGGTCGCCAGGCAGGGAGTCAATGGGGCCGTTGAAGACATCATGGTACGTGCTGATTAAGCCCTCTTTAGACAGCATGCTCAACTTGATGTGGTCTACACTATTCAGCTCCTCTGGAATAGTGAACCGTATCAGACAGAGATCCTCGCATGTAGAACTCGAAAGCAGTGGCCTCTGGTCGTATTTCTTGATTTCAAAGTCAAGTTTGTGTCTCTTGCCTCTAATGACGCACTGAGTACTGAACAGGCCCATTGAGTTCATCCAAGCACTGTTGTAAAGTTTCAGTCTGGTGAGACTAGGCTGAAGAGCCGTCGTGGGCGATAGTGTCATTTTGTCCTTAATGCTCATCACGTTGCAAGTTGCTCCAGAGTCGAGCTGGCACCTCTGGGGCCCATTCTGCAGTGGGAGGTTGACAAACCACTTCTTACCCTGTGTGTTCACTACTCCTATGCTCATTGCTGTGTAGATTTAGTTGCCGCCATCATCATCTTGGTCCTCTTCAGAGGGGCCGTCCATATTGTGCAACTGGCGTGTGTTTTGGCCTCTTTTCATGCACACTTTAGTGAAGTGATTGGGGGTGCCGCACGAGCGGCATGTTTTCCCAAAAGCGGGGCACTGGTCCCGCCCACGTCTGTGTTGAGTTCCACAGTACCTGCACTTGCCTGTCCCTCTCATGCTCTGTGCAGGTTTGATGGTCTGCTCAAATGGCCCGCCGTCGCTGTCCCTCTGCCACATTAAGGCTTTCCCCAGCAGGCGGCATCAGTTATTCCAAGAACAAGCCTGTCTCTTATAAGCTGGTCTCTTAAGGTTCCACATTCACATGTTGCCGATTTTTCTCTCAGTCTCGTAACAAATGCATCAATAGTCTCACCCTCCTCTTGTCTAAGATTTCCAAAGACGTACCTCTCGAAGATGACATTTTTAATTGGTGTAAAGTAGCCTTTAAGTGCTTCCAATATATCTTTCTGCTGGTCTTGTGTGAGACCCAGGTTGTGCTTGTATAAGTGTCGGCACTCACTGCCCATTAGCCGTCTCAGTGTTGCCGCTTGCACGTCCGCATCTTTCTCACATAGTCCGGTCGCCAGCAAGTAATCATCAAACTCTGCTCGAAAACTACACATACAGCGGGTTAAGATACGTGTATTTATATCTTGCAGAACTCACATGCCCACACAGCACAACAACTGCTGCTTCCTGTTACATGTTAACATACCCAAGTTCTCCACAAGGTGGAGCTGCTGACTAAACAGTACAACAGGATACCCTGTAACAGTAGGCTACTCTTGGTAAAAAGGCGTGTCCTGAAACGTATGCAACTTAGACCTGTACATATTTTATTTGATTATGAACCATTAATTACATATTGAAGCACAACATTTTAGACAAATTTCTACCAAAACAACTGGGGAACTTTGTGTTTTTTTGTGTGTTTTTTTGCGGTTTATCACGTTTACACTGACCTGTAAATTTTTGCCTGGAGCTGAAGCTTTTCATCGACCTTCTCAACAATAAAATTATTAATATAACCGTCCAATGCATAGTTAAGGCGTTTTTGGTGACTTCGAGATGATATATAATCTTTCTGTCTCCAAAAATCATCAATTGCCTCCTGTGAAATGTCTCCTACTGTGACAGCTGCCAGCGCCCGAGTGTCCGAGTGAGTGGAGGGGGCGTGGCTTAGCCATGGGTCAATTTCCACCGGATCAGCGCTGGTTCTCCCATAGATATACATAATAGAGTGCCGAAGTAATGACGTCACTTTGTAGGCCAACCCGGAAGTTAGCGGCGCATGGGTTCCCTCGATCGAAAAGCTATGCATTTTCCCCATAGACTTTTGGAAAATCGCCAAAAATAAGATCTGTGTTCAACAAAGAGTTGTGACCCTTACACGTTTTGTCTATCAATATAATCTTTACAAGTTAATCCAAAATGTATACATTTTGAAGCCTAAATAAAGCCGTCAGATATAAAATGCTAACGGTAGGCTATAAACGGACTACAGCACACCACTGTAGGTGGTCGCGGATCAACGTCATCATCAAGCTTCCTCAAACTTTATTTAAAAAACACTCTCGCTCATTATGATCTGCGCTGTGAATGAATGGTATGAACACTTATCCACCTTTTCATGAGAAATATTACCCATTCGTTTTTCCCCAAAAAATTTTAGAAACTAATTTTGTTTATGCGTGCCTCTCTGAGATTTTTGTTATCTTTTGTTAATGTTTTATTTATTCGTTTATTATTTTGTTAGTTTATATAAACCTTAATATTATTTTCTTTGTGATTACGATTATTATGCCTGATCATTGTGCCCCAAATAAACTTTAATAAAAATGATCTTTCACTGTATTATGTTTGATTGTAGTTTTGCATACCATTTGCTAATTCGCCAGAAAAAAACGCGCTTTTACCATCTCAGAAGCACTAACGTTAGCTATGGCCGTATCAATTTCCAATCGTATGTCCTTTTTCTTAGACAGAAAGGCCATAGATCGACGAGAGAACCACTATAAATCTGGACATGTACAGTGCAGCTTAGATGCTGGTTCACTTGTGGTTGCATCTCGGGACAAAACAAAACACCATTGTCGAACAGTCTCTCCACAGAAATAAAGAACGTGAGGCTGAAACGCGGGTTAGTATTGATGACGTCTAAAGTCCCCGCCAAAGGATGTAGTCCCTTTTAGCAACTTGTTAGCAACCACCGTTTTTAAGTCACAATAAAGTTTTAAAAAATTACAAGCAGGTTATAACTGGTGTGTTTTATGTCATAGATCAAAACGTGAAAATATTTAGAGGCTTTGTTAACCACAGACCTTATTTCAGGCGATTTAGCAAAAACCCATTCAAAAAACCCATAGACTTTAGGGCGAGGGAACCGGAAGTGCTAAAATAATAACTCACTTCCGCGTTTTGGCCTACAAAGTGACGTCATAACTTCGGCACTCTATAAAGGCTAGATGTCTTACGGCGGAGTCTCGAACGGCATCACCCGGTGGCCATCTTGTCACAGGCAAGCTTTCTCTAAGGTGAGTGATCTGCACGAACACAAATACTCTTAACTCGCTGAAGTCTTGACGGATTTACAAACGGTTTGGTTTCTTACAAACGTTATTAACGTGGCTATAATTCTGGATGCTTGAACATGTTGAAATATATAATATTATAATTATTCATACGTATGCAGTGTCATAACTACATCTCTGATGTTTATAACAAACCAACCCGTTTGAAAATCGGTAGAAAATTGAGTAAGTTATGGTTATTTAAAAAGTACATGCACCATTAAAACAATGTTACGAGTGAGCGAGCTGACTGTGGCAAGATGACCGCCGTGTGCGGACATCGACCTCCATTGGCCAGCAGCGCGGACGAGACATCTAGCCTTTATTATATGATATGGGTTCTCCTGCCGGAGATGGACTCGCGCTCTACGGGCGAACTTCGAACTTCAGACCGCCGTCCTGCGTTTCACTCACAGCCGAAAGATGCTGCGACGCGACTGACTCCATAACCTGCCAATAAACAAACAGTGCACAGTTCTAAAGGACTTTTTTTTTAATCTAAATTAATTATATTCATTATCTTTAGGAATAAAGTCATGTTTTTTATGCAAGGCATGCATTTCAATTGGCGAAAATACAGACGTGACACTCGTTTAGGTGACTCACATTGCGTCACCAGTATGTTGTTTTGGATTAAATAAAATGAGTTAAAGCACAGTAATGATTTTATAGATAAAACAAAACACACACCTGAATTTCACAGAGGAAATGCACCAATTCTGCAACGCTGAGAAGAGAAGAAGAGAAAGTTCTGGAGAGAAACAGCCCGCGCTCACTCAACCGTTGAGTTGTCCTCATGTCGAGGGTGGAGGGGTGCATTGTTTTAATTGAGTAAACTTACTCAATTTCTTAAGAGTGCTAAATATATTAATAATATTGTTCGGTTTAATTCTCAAATATTTTGATAGAAATTTCACACATATATAAAGTGTATTATAAAAAAAAAATTGGTTAGTCAAATACTTAATTCTTTTAGTGAAATGTTTTTAATATATAATAGTACATTTTAGACTAAATTAACTGTTGGATTTTTAGTAAATTATTTTGGTATGTTAATTACTTTGATTTTTACTAAGCCACTGAATAATTTTTTAGAGTGTTTGTAAATGCAAACCTGCATTTCTGCAGCTGACTGACTTGAATTATGATGGCGCCGAAGCGAACAGATCCTTCGAATGCCGCTAAGCGAAAGGCTAAACCGCACGTAAAGAAGCGCAGCTTGTGCAAATTGTCACATATTTTGGAGTGATTGTGATATTTTTTTTTTGAGAAGTTCAAATGTGCACATAAATGAATAGTGTATGCAATTATTAGTGAATGAAAAGTTTTATTTGTGTGTATTTTTTATTTAAACAGGGACAATGTAAAATATACATTAACCTTAAAAAGGAGAGATGCATTATACCAGGTTGTAGCACTTGTGCTAATTTTCACCTGTAGTCCCTGGGCAGGCTGATGTCAACAGTCTTACAAAAAAAAAAAAAAAAAAAAAATACACATGTCAATAATACATTTATCCCAAAAACAGCACAACAATGATCACACCTTTCATTCATTTCACAACATTTACAAATACAATCTCACATACATATCAATTACAATACATTATGTAAACATGTTTGTTTTAAAAGAAGCCATTTTTTGGCCCGTTGTGATTTTTTATTTAATTTACACATGTGGTCAGCTCTGTTGGCAATTTATTCCACTGTCTAAAATATATCAGTTTTATTTGTGTATATACGTTGTCTTCATGATTTCAATTATATCATTATGCTTATAAGTTAAATGTAAAAAAACATTTTTTATGTAATATGTATCTCTTATGTTTGTGTGTAGCCTACGTATATATAGGCCAATATATACATGACACACACACACACATTCTTGCATTAATAATAAATGATTCCGGAATTTTAGTTACATCTAAAAGCTATGAGACATCCTTATTTTAGTTTGATATGTTTAATAGATGGTTTGCAGTTTTAAACGGAATTTGGCGCGTTTTTGAAAGTCTACCGGCTCGGCGATGACGACATCATTCGCGCGCTCCCTTTTCAGTCAGTCTGCTGAGATGAGCAATTGACGCCATTTCGCGTAATATTTCATATTCACCTCTTTACACCGTTTAAACTTTACACTCATCATTCTACAGGGTCATCTGAAAGGTTTTCATCGGGTTTCGACGCTATTTGTGTGTCTGAGAAGAACAGACGAGCTGATGATGATTCACATACAAACCGGTAACGTTAAGCTAGTGAACTAACTTTATTGTTATGAATGTATGTATTAGAACATCGAACTATATTTCGATTATATGGACAAATTACAATGATATGATGTGTTCTTAGTGTCTTGGCTGCCAGAGCCAACTCTCACGCGACACTTTTTACACTTTCTAACTCAGAGAAAAATCGCGAATCAAAAAACAGTGACACCGACAGACAAGCTCTCTCTCAGATTCTATCAATTTTATTACGAAACTCAAACAATAAATACCGTTTTTTTGGCGCTTGTGAATGTGACGACACAGTTCAAGCAGCACGTGAACCGATTATACTACAGTATATATAACTAGTTAATAGTAAATAAACACGATTTGAGAAATAATGATACAGAATAATAGCAGTTAACTTATAGTCATACTGAACAATATGTATGTTGAAAGATACAGTGCAACTTAACGAAATGTAGCTCATTATCCGCATACATAATTGATATTGAATCACACAAATTGAAATCGTGAAATTTGTCAAGCAATAATAAAAACAGTAGCCCACCAGTCATTGTACCATGTAAACATTGTAACATTTTGTCACTAAAATTCAGTTGAATTACCAAATTGACTATCATAATACACTTATTGTAATGCAAGGCTTTTTCATTACAATAAGTGTAATGTATCCCCCCCCCCCCCTTCCATAATTCTCACTCCAAGCTAAGCTCAAAAGTTGGTAGCCCTGAATTTATATTACTGATTTTTTCTGTATAATTTGAGAAATAATAGTGATATTACAGTACTTTTATAGGCTTTCAGCATGTATTCTGACTCAAACAATATATTTTTTATTCACTTAAAGTGAGATGATCTGCTGATCATGAATGGCTTGTTGAATGAGTGTTGATAGTCTATGGCTCATTATCGGATCAGCTGAAAAGCCTCTTTATTTCATGTCAATAGATCTTGTTTTCATTTCATTCATTATGCTGATGTCTTCAGATCTGTAAATTGCCACATTAAGCTCATTTTGTTGTCAACAGACTTGAGCAAACATCACTATCAGGTACTGTGACATCTACAAGATATAGGTAAGTTTCATTACAGCATTTATTTCATTTATCTGTGATGAACCATGTTTCACTTAAAAAACAAAAACTGAGACAATAAACCAAAAAAGTTGTCAAGTTGGTGTTTTATTTAGTGGTACTTGCTAGGGCTGTAACGATACGCGATATGAAACCGAAATCGCGACACTCAGATCCACGATCCTGTGTCGCGGTGTGATAAGGGAGAATCGCGACACACCCCGTGACTACCTTTCCAATCATGTGACGCCTGTCTGCAAAAGTTGAGCTAGTTGAAGAGCGCGTGGAAACATGGCAACTAACCCAGAGATTGCGGACCCTCCCTCCTCATTTAAGTCAGCAGTATGGCAACATTTCGGCTACCCGGTGGAGATAAAGGATGGCAATCGTGTATTCGACAAGACCATGGGCGTCAGTTTGGTTTGAAATGTGCTGGGGACAGAGACGCATTCGGAAGTGCTTTTTTAGAAGTGCTGGGTAGGCCTATGATGACGCATTATTTTTCTTTCTCTTTCACGCAGGTCATGTTTTGAAAGACTATCCTGTAGCTTATGCTACTAATGTAGCTCTCCAAGCTATATGCTCTCCACAGAACATAAAATATTCATTTTATTTTATTTTTTGTGTTCGCATTTACGAGGAAAAAACAATGTTATGGACGTGACAGTTCTCGGACTGCTTTAAAACTTGAAAGACCTCAAACAGAAAGCACAAAGCCTTTCTTTAAAGTGAATTTCGTTTTGTATTAATTGTATCTTAATTTTAATCAATGTTTCATCAATTGCCTGGATTTAATAAATAATAAGTAAAGCACTAGATATCACGACACGGAGCCGCCGGCGCTGCTCTCATAAATGAACAGAAACTCCGCATAGCCTACTTTCCTCACAGACCTGAGAAATAAATCTATTATCTACAGAATGCTTGAAATCATACTTTTAAACAGAACAATTCAAAACGCAAGAAAACTATGTAATCCGAAATGTGCATTTCTCTGGTGCAAATGGCGCGTTCACTACTGCGAATATTGCGAGTCAGCAATGTCACCTTCATCTTTGCAGCCGACACATAAAACACTAGTTTATTAATAAACAATTAAAATGTGTCCTTGCTATATTTGACATATTCATAATTATTATTTTTACCGGTTCTTTGACAGCTTTTAGGTGCTTTATTGGCAGCGCCACCCTTACAACATAAACGCGTCACCACTGCATCAGCACAGAAAACATGGATTCTTTTTTTTTATCCCCCAAAAAAAAATCGTGATACGAACCGAATCGTGGGTCAAAAATCGTGATACGAACCGAATCGTGGGTTTGGTGTATCGTTACAGCCCTAGTACTTGCAAATTTGCACATTTTATTTCTATTTATTCTTTCATTTTTATACTTAGCTACATTGTTTACATTTGGTATTTTTATTTGCCTATATATTAATGAGAGGTAAGATAAATCTAAGAATTTAAATATGTGGATGAAATTCTTAGAAATAAAAAGAGATAGAGTTTGTGAATTAGTATAAAACACTTTGCAATTAATTTACTTGAAAATGACTTTACTAGATGGAAAGGTGAACATAAATATTTAAAATGTGTAAAATGGTATACAAACAAACCCACTAACTGATTTCATCTGGACAGATTACAGATGACAGATTTTTAATACAATTATCATTATTTTACTAATGCTCACATCAATTCACCAATAAATGCTGGAATATTCCCATCAGCTACAAGTGAAGACGAGCATCAAACCACCAGGAAGAGCTGAAATCTGCAAAGACAGAGTTTATTGAAGGACAGTGAGAACAGGAGAGATCCAGAACACTGCAGAATGAAACACACTGAAAAACAAAGAGGTTGGTGTTTATTCCTGATTTTTCATTAGTGAGGCTGAAGAACATTAAGGTTATAAAGCAGTTCATCAGATTTAGTGTTTGTAGATCAAATGGCGCTTGTTCTATCCAGACTGGACTATTGTAATGCTCTCCTGGCTGGTCTCCCAGCTTGCACTGTCAAACCTCTGTAACTGATCCAGAATGCTGCAGCTAGAGTGGTCTTCAACGAGCCGAAGAGAGCACACGTCACTCCTCTCCTCACAAAATTGCACTGGCAAATTTTTTTTTAAATAGTTGCATTGGATTGTACTGTGAAGGGTCATAGCACTTACATACTGTTGGCCTACTGCTAGTTTAATTGCTTCTATTGTTACTCATTTGTAAGTCGCTTTGGATAAAAGCGTCTGCTAAATGAATAAATGTAAACGTGCTGCGTAACACGAGAATGAACCTCATTGGTTCTTGCTGAAGCTCAAACGTACTGCGTAACACGAGAAGTAACCTCATTGGTTCTTGCAGAAGCTCAAACGTGATGCGTAACACCAGAATGAACCTCATTGGTTCTTGCTGAAGCTCAAACGTACTGCGTAACACGAGAAGTAACCTCATTGGTTCTTGCTGAAGCTCAAACGTGCTGCGTAACACGAGAATGAACCTCATTGGTTCTTGCTGAAGCTCAAACGTACTGCGTAACACGAGAATGATCCTCATTGGTTCTTGCTGAAGCTCAAACGTGCTGCGTAACACGAGAATGATCCTCATTGGTTCTTGCTGAAGCTCAAACGTACTGCGTAACACGAGAATGAACCTCATTGGTTCTTGCTGAAGCTCAAACGTGCTGCGTAACACGAGAATGATCCTCATTGGTTCTTGCTGAAGCTCAAACGTTCTGCGTAACACGAGAATGAACCTCATTGGTTCTTGCAGAAGCTCAAACGTGCTGCGTAACACGAGAATGATCCTCATTGGTTCTTGCAGAAGCTCAAACGTTCTGTGTAACACGAGAATGAACCTCATTGGTTCTTGCAGAAACTCAAACGTGATGCGTAACACAAGAATGAACCTCATTGGTTCTTGCTGAAGCTCAAACGTGCTGCGTGCGTAACACGAGAATGAACCTCATTGGTTCTTGCAGAAACTCAAACGTGCTGCGTAACACTAGAATGAACCTCATTGGTTCTTGCAGAAGCTCAAACGTGCTGCGTAACACGAAAATTAACCTCATTGGTTCTTGCAGAAACTCAAACGTGCTGCGTAACACTAGAATGAACCTCATTGGTTCTTGCTGAAGCTCAAACGTACTGCGTAACACGAGAATGAACCTCATTGGTTCTTGCAGAAGCTCAAACGTGCTGCGTAACACGAGAATGATCCTCATTGGTTCTTGCAGAAGCTTAAACGTTCTGTGTAACACGAGAATGAACCTCATTGGTTCTTGCAGAAACTCAAACGTGATGCGTAACACAAGAATGAACCTCATTGGTTCTTGCTGAAGCTCAAACGTGCTGCGTGCGTAAAACGAGAATGAACCTCATTGGTTCTTGTAGAAACTCAAACGTGCTGCGTAACACTGGAATGAACCTCATTGGTTCTTGCAGAAACTCAAACGTTCTGCGTAACATGAGAATGAACCTCATTGGTTCTTGCTGAAGCTCAATTGTGCTGCGTAACACTAGAATGAACCTCATTGGTTCTTGCAGAAGCTCAAACGTGATGCGTAACACGAGAATGAACCTCATTGGTTCTTGCTGAAGCTCAAACGTGCTGCGTAACACGAGAATGAACCTCATTGGTTTTTGCAGAAACTCAAACGTGCTGCGTAACACTAGAATGAACCTCATTGGTTCTTGCAGAAGCTCAAACGTGATGCGTAACACTAGAATGAACCTCATTGGTTCTTGCTGAAGCTCAAACGTACTGCGTAACACGAGAATGAACCTCAGTGGTTCTTGCAGAAGCTCAAACGTGCTGCGTAACACGAGAATGATCCTCATTGGTTCTTGCAGAAGCTCAAACGTTCTGTGTAACACGAGAATGAACCTCATTGGTTCTTGCAGAAACTCAAACGTGATGCGTAACACAAGAATGAACCTCATTGGTTCTTGCTGAAGCTCAAACGTGCTGCGTGCGTAACACGAGAATGAACCTCATTGGTTCTTGCAGAAACTCAAACGTGCTGCGTAACACTAGAATGAACCTCATTGGTTCTTGCAGAAACTCAAACGTGATGCTTAACACGAGAATGAACCTCATTAGTTCTTGCAGAAGCTCAAACGTGCTGCGTAACACTAGAATAAACTTCATTGGTTCTTGCAGAAATTCAAACGTGATGCGTAACACGAGAATTAACCTCATTGGTTCTTGCTGAAGCTCAAACGTGCTGCGTAACACGAGAATGAACCTCATTGGTTCTTGCAGAAACTCAAACGTGATGCGTAACACGAGAATGAACCTCATTGGTTCTTGCAGAAACTCAAACGTTCTGCGTAACATGAGAATGAACCTCATTGGTTCTTGCTGAAGCTCAATTGTGCTGCGTAACACTAGAATGAACCTCATTGGTTCTTGCAGAAGCTCAAACGTGATGCGTAACACGAGAATAAACCTCATTGGTTCTTGCAGAAGCTCAAACGTGATGCGTAACACTAGAATGAACCTCATTGGTTCTTGCTGAAGATCAAACGTGCTGCGTAACACTAGAATGAACCTCATTGGTTCTTGCTGAAGCTCAAACGTACTGCGTAACACGAGAATGAACCTCATTGGTTCTTGCAGAAGCTCAAACGTGCTGCGTAACACGAGAATGATCCTCATTGGTTCTTGCAGAAGCTCAAACGTGCTGCGTAACACGAGAATGATCCTCATTGGTTCTTGCAGAATCTCAAACGTGCTGCGTAACACTAGAATGAACTTCATTGGTTCTTGCTGAAGCTCAAATGTGATGCGTAACACTAGAATGAACTTCATTGGTTCTTGCTGAAGCTCAAACGTGATGCGTAACACGAGAATGAACCTCATTGGTTCTTGCAGAAGCTCAAACGTGCTGCGTAACACGAGAATGATCCTCATTGGTTCTTGCAGAAACTCAAACGTGATGCGTAACACGAGAATGAACCTCATTGGTTCTTGCTGAAGCTCAAACGTGCTGCGTAACACGAGAATGAACCTCATTGGTTCTTGCAGAAACTCAAACGTGATGCGTAACACGAGAATGAACCTCATAGGGATGGGACGATACACTTAAACTCACGATACGATGCACCTCGATATGCCAGGGTCACGATACGATACGTCACGATACGATATCAAAAAAGGGAAAAAAAGAAAAAAATATTACTGTATAACAACAACTTATTTATTTTTGTTTCAGCTGCACACAGGGAAACACAAGGCCTAACTGGCCAAACACACACAACTGAAACGCGCTCACACACACACAACTGAAACGCGCTCACACACAACTGAAACGCGCTCACCGCTCACACACACACACACACACACACACAACTGAAATGCTCACACACACACAACTGAAACGGGCTCACTCGCACAATCTGAAATCACACACACAACTGCTCACACACACAGACAACTGAAATGCTCACACACACACAACTGAAACGCGCTCACACACATAACTGAAACGGGCTCACTCACACAATCTGTTTTGCACGCGGACTTGACGGAGGTAGAGTTGGTGAGTTACTCTATTGCCGTCTTTGTCTTTTTTAATGAGAAAGTCAAAATACTGCCAGACATATATGACTTGTATCCAGGCGGAGCGTCCTCAATTTCGACCTCATTTGACTCCATGGTCGGCTGTTTGGGGGCAAGGCAGTTGGTGCTAATTCTAATATTTGTTAGCTCGCTCTAGACTGCAGTGTTGTTGTTGCAGCGCTGTCTTGACGTGATGACGTACCGCAGCCGCACCGTTCCCCGGATATATATATTTTTTCATTTAGTTTTACCCTGCTTGATCAGCAGATAGTGCTGCCAGCCTGTCACCATAGACTGTATGTCTTCCCCATATACATACACACACACATATAATACACTAAATTATTTATATACTACGCAAATCATGCAGCAGTGCCATGTATCTTTATTTCGCGATCCATTTTTTTTTACCTCGATGCGTTTCGTCACGTTTTGTATCGCGATATTTTGTCAAACGATATTTCGTCCCATCCCTAGAACCTCATTGGTTCTTGCAGAAACTCAAACGTTCTGCGTAACATGAGAATGAACCTCATTGGTTCTTGCTGAAGCTCAATTGTG
Source organism: Phoxinus phoxinus (assembly GCF_949152265.1). NCBI lineage: Eukaryota > Metazoa > Chordata > Actinopteri > Cypriniformes > Leuciscidae > Phoxinus > Phoxinus phoxinus. The sequence goes on along the minus strand of NC_136895.1, from coordinate 31,033,489 downwards.
CTGCGTAACACTAGAATGAACCTCATTGGTTCTTGCAGAAGCTCAAACGTGATGCGTAACACGAGAATGAACCTCATTGGTTCTTGCTGAAGCTCAAACGTGCTGCGTAACACGAGAATGAACTTCATTGGTTCTTGCAGAAACTCAAACGTGCTGCTTAACACTAGAATGAACCTCATTGGTTCTTGCAGAAGCTCAAACGTGATGCGTAACACGAGAGTGAACCTCATTGGTTCTTGCAGAAACTCAAACATGCTGCGTAACACTAGAATAAACCTCATTGGTTCTTGCAGAAGCTCAAACGTGATGCGTAACACGAGAATGAACCTCATTGGTTCTTGCTGAAGCTAAAACGTGCTGCGTAACACGAGAATGAACCTCATTGGTTCTTGCTGAAGCTCAAACGTGATGCGTAACATGAGAATGATCCACATTGGTTCTTGCAGAAACTCAAACGTCCTGCGTAACACTAGAATGAACCTCATTGGTTCTTGCTGAAGCTAAAACGTGATGCGTAACACGAGAATGAACCTCATTGGTTCTTGCTGAAGCTAAAACGTGCTGCGTAACACGAGAATGAACCTCATTGGTTCTTGCTGAAGCTCAAACGTGATGCGTAACACTAGAATGAACCTCATTGGTTCTTGCTGAAGCTCAAACGTACTGCGTAACACGAGAATGATCCACATTGGTTCTTGGAGAAACTCAAACGTGCTGCGTAACACTAGAATAAACCTCATTGGTTCTTGCAGAAGCTCAAACGTGATGCGTAACACGAGAATGAACCTCATTGGTTCTTGCTGAAGCTCAAACGTACTGCGTAACACGAGAATGATCCACATTGGTTCTTGGAGAAACTCAAACGTGCTGCGTAACACTAGAATAAACCTCATTGGTTCTTGCAGAAGCTCAAACGTGATGCGTAACACGAGAATGAACCTCATTGGTTCTTGCAGAAACTCAAACATGCTGCGTAACACTAGAATAAACCTCATTGGTTCTTGCAGAAGCTCAAACGTGATGCGTAACACGAGAATGAACCTCATTGGTTCTTGCTGAAGCTAAAACGTGCTGCGTAACACGAGAATGAACCTCATTGGTTCTTGCTGAAGCTCAAACGTGATGCGTAACATGAGAATGATCCACATTGGTTCTTGCAGAAACTCAAACGTCCTGCGTAACACTAGAATGAACCTCATTGGTTCTTGCTGAAGCTAAAACGTGATGCGTAACACGAGAATGAACCTCATTGGTTCTTGCTGAAGCTAAAACGTGCTGCGTAACACGAGAATGAACCTCATTGGTTCTTGCTGAAGCTCAAACGTGATGCGTAACACTAGAATGAACCTCATTGGTTCTTGCTGAAGCTCAAACGTGCTGCGTAACACGAGAATGAACCTCATTGGTTCTTGCAGAAACTCAAACGTGATGCGTAACACGAGAATGAACCTCATTGGTTCTTGCAGAAACTCAAACGTTCTGCGTAACATGAGAATGAACCTCATTGGTTCTTGCTGAAGCTCAATTGTGCTGCGTAACACTAGAATGAACCTCATTGGTTCTTGCAGAAGCTCAAACGTTCTGCGTAACACGAGAATGAACCTCATTGGTTCTTGCAGAAACTCAAACGTGCTGCGTAACACGAGAATGAACCTCATTGGTTATTGCAGAAGCTCAAACGTTCTGCGTAACACTAGAATGAACCTCATTGGTTCTTGCAGAAGCTCAAACGTTCTGCGTAACACAAGAATGAACCTCATTGGTTCTTGCAGAAGCTCAAACGTGATGCGTAACACTAGAATGAACCTCATTGGTTCTTGCAGAAGCTCAAAGTTCTGCGTAACACGAGAATGAACTTCATTGGTTCTTGCAGAAACTCAAACGTGATGCGTAACACGAGAATGAACCTCATTGGTTCTTGCAGAAGCTCAAACGTTCTGCGTAACACGAGAATGAACCTCATTGGTTCTTGCAGAAGATCAAACGTGATGCGTAACACTAGAATGAACCTCATTGGTTCTTGCAGAAGCTCAAACGTTCTGCGTAACACGAGAATGAACCTCATTGGTTCTTGCAGAAGCTCAAACGTGCTGCGTAACACGAGAATGAACCTCATTGGTTCTTGCAGAAACTCAAACGTTCTGCGTAACACGAGAATGAACCTCATTGGTTCTTGCTGAAGCTCAACCGTGCTGCGTAACACGAGAATGAACCTCATTGGTTCTTGCTGAAGCTCAAACGTGATGCTTAACACGAGAATGAACTTCATTGGTTCTTGCTGAAGCTCAAACGTGCTGCGTAACACGAGAATTAACTTCATTGGTTCTTGTAGAAACTCAAACGTTCTGCGTAACACGAGAATGAACCTCATTGGTTCTTGCTGAAGCTCAACCGTGCTGCGTAACACGAGAATGAACCTCATTGGTTCTTGCTGAAGCTCAAACGTGCTGCGTAACACGAGAATGAACCTCATTGGTTCTTGCTGAAGCTCAAACGTGCTGCGTAACACGAGAATGAACTTCATTGGTTCTTGCAGAAGCTCAAACGTGCTGCGTAACACGAGAATGATCCTCATTGGTTCTTGCAGAAACTCAAACGTGCTGCGTAACACGAGAATGAACCTCATTGGTTCTTGCAGAAACTCAAACGTGCTGCGTAACACGAGAATGAACTTCATTGGTTCTTGCAGAAGCTCAAACGTGCTGCGTAACACGAGAATGATCCTCATTGGTTCTTGCAGAAACTCAAACGTGCTGCGTAACACGAGAATGAACCTCATTGGTTCTTGTAGAAACTCAAACGTTCTGCGTAACACGAGAATGAACCTCATTGGTTCTTGCTGAAGCTCAACCGTGCTGCGTAACACGAGAATGAACCTCATTGGTTCTTGCTGAAGCTCAAACGTGCTGCGTAACACGAGAATGAACTTCATTGGTTCTTGCAGAAGCTCAAACGTGCTGCGTAACACGAGAATGATCCTCATTGGTTCTTGCAGAAACTCAAACGTGCTGCGTAACACGAGAATGAACCTCATTGGTTCTTGCTGAAACTCAAACGTGCTGCGTAACACGAGAATGAACTTCATTGGTTCTTGCAGAAGCTCAAACGTGCTGCGTAACACGAGAATGATCCTCATTGGTTCTTGCAGAAACTCAAACGTGCTGCGTAACACGAGAATGAACCTCATTGGTTCTTGCAGAAACTCAAACGTGCTGCGTAACACGAGAATGAATCTCATTGGTTCTTGCTGAAGCTCAAACGTGATGCGTAACACGAGAATGAACTTCATTGGTTCTTGCAGAAACACAAACGTTCTGCGTAACACGAGAATGAACCTCATTGGTTCTTGCTGAAGCTCAACCGTGCTGCGTAACACGAGAATGAACCTCATTGGTTCTTGCAGAAACTCAAACGTGCTGCGTAACACTAGAATGAACCTCATTGGTTCTTGCTGAAGCTCAACCGTGCTGCGTAACACGAGAATGAACCTCATTGGTTCTTGCTGAAGCTCAAACGTGCTGCGTAACACGAGAATGAACTTCATTGGTTCTTGCTGAAGCTCAAACGTGCTGCGTAACACGAGAATGATCCTCATTGGTTCTTGCAGAAGCTCAAACGTGCTGCGTAACACGAGAATGAACTTCATTGGTTCTTGCAGAAGCTCAAACGTGCTGCGTAACACGAGAATGATCGTCATTGGTTCTTGCAGAAACTCAAACGTGCTGCGTAACACGAGAATGAACCTTATTGGTTCTTGCAGAAACTCAAACGTGCTGCGTAACACGAGAATGAATCTCATTGGTTCTTGCTGAAGCTCAAACGTGATGCGTAACACGAGAATGAACTTCATTGGTTCTTGCAGAAACTCAAACGTGCTGCGTAACACGAGAATGATCCTCATTGGTTCTTGCAGAAACTCAAACGTGCTGCGTAACACGAGAATGAACTTCATTGGTTCTTGCTGAAGCTCAAACGTGCTGCGTAACACGAGAATGATCCTCATTGGTTCTTGCAGAAACTCAAACGTGCTGCGTAACACGAGAATGAACCTCATTGGTTCTTGCAGAAACTCAAACGTGCTGCGTAACACGAGAATGAACCTCATTGGTTCTTGCTGAAGCTCAACCGTGCTGCGTAACATGAGAATGAACCTCATTGGTTCTTGCTGAAGCTCAAATGTGATGCGTAACACTAGAATGAACTTCATTGGTTCTTGCAGAAACTCAAACGTTCTGCGTAACACGAGAATGAACCTCATTTGTTCTTGCTGAAGCTCAACCGTGCTGCGTAACACGAGAATGAACCTCATTGGTTCTTGCTGAAGCTCAAATGTGATGCGTAACACGAGAATGAACTTCATTGGTTCTTGCTGAAGCTCAAACGTGCTGCGTAACACGAGAATGATCCTCATTGGTTCTTGCAGAAACTCAACATGCTGCGTAACACGAGAATGATCCTCATTGGTTCTTGCAGAAACTCAAACGTGCTGCGTAACACGAGAATGAACTTCATTGGTTCTTGCTGAAGCTCAAACGTGCTGCGTAACACGAGAATGATCCTCATTGGTTCTTGCAGAAACTCAAACGTGCTGCGTAACACGAGAATGAACCTCATTGGTTCTTGCAGAAACTCAAACGTGCTGCGTAACACGAGAATGAACTTCATTGGTTCTTGCAGAAACTCAAACGTGCTGCGTAACACGAGAATGAACCTCATTGGTTCTTGCTGAAGCTCAAATGTGCTGCGTAACACTAGAATGATCCTCATTGGTTCTTGCAGAAACTCAAACGTGCTGCGTAACACGAGAATGAACCTCATTGGTTCTTGCAGAAACTCAAAAGTGCTGCGTAACACGAGAATGATTCTCATTGGTTCTTGCAGAAACTCAAACGTGCTGCGTAACACGAGAATGAACTTCATTGGTTCTATTTTGAAAGGAGAAAATTGTTGATTGATTCAATGTTGAGTGAAAAAATTACAATGGCTAATTAATTGTTCATTTTAAATTAGTAAGTAATTACAGTTTTTTATTAAAATAAATGTTATATTTCTCTGAGAGACTGTCAGAATTGTATCACTGTTGTATAGTTTTAAAATTGATCTAATATATGTAAAAGTCCTTGCTACAGAAACATGGGTCTTTTAACTATCATTTCAGACGTGATGCTGGAGAATGAGGAGAAACATCATCATGTCAAAACTGGAGAAAAAACTCACTCACAGACTGAAAGTCTTTCTTTACTGAAAAGAAGAGACAAGAAATGTTTCACCTGCAGTCAGTGTGGAAAGAGTTTCACACGCAAACCGAGTCTCAAGGTTCACATGAGGATCCACACTGGAGAGAAACCGTTCTCATGTGATCAGTGTGGGAAGAGTTTCACACATCAAGGAAACCTTCAGAAACACATGATCATCCACACTGGAGATAAACTGCATGAATGTGATCAATGTGGTAAAACATTTTTGAGGACTTCAGCCCTGAGGAGACACATGAAAGTTCACTCACAGGAGAAACCACATTCATGTTCTTTGTGTGGAAAGAGTTTTTCACTGCTGCAGAATTTAAAAGCACATCAGACAACACACACTGGTGTAAGAAATCACTTGTGCTTTGAGTGTGAGAAGACTTTTATTACCAATGGACAATTGAAACTGCACCAGAGAATTCACACTGGAGAGAAACCTTACAAGTGTTCACACTGCGACCAGAGATTCAGTCGGTCAGGAACCCTGAAAACACACGAGAGGATCCACACTGGAGAGAAACCTTACAAGTGTTCACACTGCGACCAGAAATTCAGTCGGTCAGGAACCCTGAAAAAACACGAGAGGATCCACACTGGAGAGAAACCCTACAAGTGTTCACACTGCGACAAGAGATTTCGTCGGTCAGAACATGTGAAAACACACGAGAGGATCCACACTGGAGAGAAACCCTACAAGTGTTCACACTGCGACAAGAGATTTCGTCGGTCAGAACATGTGAAAACACACGAGAGGATCCACACTGGAGAGAAACCGTATCACTGCACTCCATGTGGGAAGAGTTTCACTCAATCATCTGCTTTACACAGTCATATAAAAAACAATCACAGCAAGTAGATCATCTTCAGATCTAGCACTTTAGGTCTAATGCTGTGTCCTCACCAAACGTGACACAATAATACTGTTAAGTAATAAAATATCTTCAATATAAATCTGTCCTAACCAGCAACAGCGAGAGCGACAGAACAAAAGAAACATCATCTAAATACGTCACATTGAATAAAGTTCATCTTAAAGACCAGCAGTTTTTACTGAGATTCAGATCAACTCAAAGATGGACAATATCTATTAGTTTTATTCTTGCATATCATTTTGCTTCATGATTTAAATGATAGTAGTATAATATTTATTATTACACTTTTATTAATGAAAGTTGAAGGTATTTACAGGTTCAAACTGTTCGTGTTCAAAAAGCTGAAGAAGAGGCTGATGCATTTTTAACTTGTTCTTCATTGTTGTTTTTAAATGAACTAGTTCTTCCACTTGTCGTGTATTTAGAAAAAAGATGCAAGATTTACTGTCATGTAGGTTTGCAACTGGCCTTCACTTTTATTATCTGGATATGCTTTGCTATCTTGTTAGTAAAAAAAAAAAATGTTGTTTTTACTTTTTTGTTTTTGCTTCACAAAGTATTATATATATATACATGTATAAAAGCATTATTTTTTAGATATAAAATCCATGAAATGCCCATATGTTTGGTTTTATTGATGTTTTGCATGGTTTTGATAATCTGCCTTTGATTTCGTCTCACAGCGATGACGTCATCACTAGCGCATTTTTCCTTCAGTCAGGGAGCGTCTCAATACTCAAACTGATGCTTCCTCATTCCTCCGTCCTCCTGCCCGTGACCCTGAAACCGATAAGTGTCAGCCATCTTGAAGGACATCTCAATTCTGTAATTGCACTGCGAGGAATAAGGAGTTATGAACCTGGGTGTGCTCTTTGATACCAATCTTTCATTTGAAAGTCACGTGTCTAGTATCTGTAAAACCGCATTTTCCCATCTTAAAAATATATCTAAATTACGCCATATGCTCTCATTGACAAATGCGGAACAGTTAGTTCATGCGTTCATGACCTCAAGGCTAGATTATGGTAATGCTCTACTGGGTGGTTGCCCTGCACGCTTAATAAACAAACTACAGCTAGTTCAAAAAGCAGCCGCTCGAGTTCTTACCAGAACCAGGAAGTATGACCATATTAGCCCCGTTCTGTCAACACTGCATTGGCTGCCTATTAAACATCGTATACATTTTTTAATATTGCTGATCACTTACAAAGCACTAAATGGTTTAGCTCCGCAGTGCTTGAGCGAGCTCTTAACGCATTACAGTCCTTCACGTCTATTGCGATCTCAAAACTCCAGCCAGTTAATAATACCTAGAATATCAAAATCGACTGCTGGCGGTAGATCCTTTTCCTATTTAGCACCAAAACTCTGGAACAGTCTTCCTACCATTGTCCGGGAAGCAGACACACTCTGTCAGTTCAAAGCTGGATTAAAGACACATCTCTATGACCTAGCATACACATAACACATTATAGACTTCTATAACTCAATGTTAGGCTGCATAGATTAGGTCAGCCGGAACTGGGAACACTTCCCATAAATCCTGATGTACTCGTTACATCATAAGAAGGATGGACGTCTACGCTAATTTTAGTGTCTTTGTTTATCCCGAGGTTTTCCCGCAGCCTGCCGGATCCAGATCTGATGAAGGACCTTCGCCTGGACCCGATGACAACGCAGTGCTGAAGTGCCAACTAGCCTCTCCCTATGGAGGATCCCTTTACCACTCTGCAGTATCTACCCCGTAGTGATAAAATACAATTCTGTATCAAATTTATACTGTAGGCAGGACACAGACTGATCTCATGAAATGGCGTATGTGTGACACGCCAATTCGTATTCCATTCGGCGTGCTATCAAGACGCATACACGCTTTTTGCCGTGTTTTTCAATCACATCTGGGGATATGGTTAGTTTCGGCGTAGACATACACGCGGAATCACATCCGGGGATGATGGTTCGTTTCGCTCAGAACATATGACAGATTTTTGACTCCGTCAAATTATTACCCCCCTCGTTGAAGCCAGTACCTGATTCCCTAATCCTAACCGCACTTCTAATCCTAACCCCTCACCCACAACTAATCCTAAACCTACCCATACTAGGGCGTAGACATACACGCGGCGTAGACATACACGCGGATAGCTCAAAATGCGTACAGATAACATGTTTGGCAGTGACGTGTATGTTTACGCAAAGTCATGATGTCATGTTGCAGGACAAGTAGTTTGTTTAGGCTTGGTTTGTAGAGAATTACAAACATGCGCACATATTGTCATGAACCGGGTTTTCCTTCTCTATCTCTCTGTCTCCCTCTCGTGGTTTGTTTCTTCTAGACTCGCACACACACACTCATCTACTCATTACCCTCTCGTTATCACTCCCAGTTGCTCCCTATATCCTCTGCTCATCACTCTCTTCTCTCTCCACCTGTACGCCCTTTTCCCTGATGAGACGCTCTATTTCTAGTCTCCCTCTTCCCTTTGTTCTCCGCCAGATTATTATATCATGTCTCATACGTTACTGGATCTCTTACCTTCTGTCCTGTCGTGTCCTGTCTGGAACGTGTTGTTGTCTGGTGAAGTTTTCGCTAACCTTCTCTACACAGCTGACGTGAGTCTGCTGTAGCCTGTTGCGCCCACCGCTCACCTGGACCCGCTCACTGTTCTCGCCGGGCTTCCCCGCTACTGGCGGTGCGCCAGCCTCCTCGTTTACATTTTGAAGAGACATTTTCTGTTTGTGTTATCGCCTTGTTGGCTGCCTGTGTTCCCTTTTGTGGATTTCCTGAGTTTATTAAAGAGACATTATCTGCATTTGCGTTTGGGTCCTCTCTCTTTCTGAACCGTGACACATATATTCAAACGTACATAACTATAGAAATAATTCTTGATGCGCCATCAGCGTTTCTCACAGGTTCGCGTTTAAAGTCTTTTTAGAGAGAACGGTGTCGTCTTAGCGGCCTCTAATTTAATAACAAATTATCCTTTCAATGAAAGTGAATCAATCAAAACTAACTTTAGCTGGAAAATAACATTATTCAGGAACCGCTATGAAGCCAAAACAATCTGTTACCTTAAATTATACGTTTATCTCTGTAAAGCAGCTTTGAAGCAATCTACATTGTTAAAAGCGCTATATAAATGAAGATGACTTGACTTGACTTGACATGAGCGAGGATGCACAGGCGTCTATATGTGAAAGTCTTTCTTGGCGAGAAACCTGACGCACGTATAAAATCACATGTGCCACAATAATTCATATTTATGCTTTACCTTTGCTGATTAAAGCTACAATATGTAAGATTTTTTAAATAATATATCCAAAAATCACTTGCACAGTGTGATACATTTCCTGCAGTTACTTACATTATCCCAAAAGTTCCCAAAGATTTTTAATTTCAGAGAAATTCCCATTTTAAATAATGTCTCCTCCATGTTCACTTGTCGCCTGTCAATGACGTAATATCCGCGTTGTCCCTGGTTTCCGCTCATACTGCCATAGTAACCATGGCGACATCTGCATTACGTCTAGCGGCTCGCTCACGCTGTTGTTGTTCGTTCAAACAAGGAAATTGCAAGCAGACTTTGGGACAAAAGGAGAACCAAAACGAGGATCAATATCAGCGTGTGTTTTCGAGATGCGAGAGCTCAACATCCGCGACTAACTTCGACTTGGCAGGGACGCCACTTGCATGTACTTTATTAGACAGGTGAGCAAATGTACACACAACTAATCAATGTTATATAGTTCAACATGATGAAATGTTAGGATATGATCAGTATGTTATTCTAATGTTGATCTAGATTACTGCTAGTCTCATACAGACAAACTAACACAGAATAACCTACTGTAACTCAACAACCCCTAGGAATTTTTTTTTACATATTGTAGCTTAAAAATAAACCAAATAAGTTTCGCAGTCGGGTCTTGTATCACCCTGAAAACGTTTCGCTAATACTTTATAATAATGGTCCGTCATTAATAAGTAATGCAGGACTAATGTGTAGTTAGTCAGCTACTTCAGCAAACACTTCAGCTACTACTATTAATATGGAAACAAGCTTAACTAATCAGTGAGTAATATCGAATTTAGGATTAAGATAGTTCCTTCTTAGGTAGGTAATTACTGAATGAGATTGGCATCATTATGAACTAACAGGTAATTATGACAAATTATAAAGAATTACTAATCACAGCATTAAAGTGTCTGAGACGCAATTGTCTTTTTTTACTCTCTACTTGGTCATAAAATGCATAACTAATTACTCAAGTGTTGCCTATAGTCACTATGCAGGAACTACCAGTGATCTGGACCATTATTTTAAAGTGGAAAAATATGTTTTTCACTTTAAAATAATATACTTGTGTGTGAGTGCTGTATAGGCTCACCCCTTCATTTATGTGCATTTATGATCACTGCATTGTGTTGGATTTATTGATTTTTATTGGACATAAAAAAAAAGTGTCTCTAAATGATTGTATTTCCCATTCATTTCATATGTGCCCACTTTTGTCCACGAAAGACCAATTCAGTTCTTTCAACCACTTAACATTATTTAATCGAGTTAAAAAAAATGTGCGTGTGTGTGTTCAGGTCACAAAAGTCTTGTACCTCTCAGATAAAGGAAACTATTTGTAATTAAAAAAAAATTGCCAACATTGTTCGTAAGGCCCCCTGAAGGTTAAATAAACTGTCTAATAAATAATTTTTCAACCTACACATGACTTTGATTTAATTTTTGTTTACATTAACTTTTAGCGTTATTTTTGTGCGTCCTATTTTGTAAATAGTTAGCCAAATTTGGCGCGTTTTTGTGGCATCACCGCGCTGACGTCATCAGTAGTTTCCTTCCTCGGTCAGCGCGTTTGTTGTGTATTCTGAGGTAAGTTCTGCAGTTCAGATATTTCGCGTATTTATTTACACATCCATAAAATACACTTTACACCGTTTGTTTCAGCAACATTTAGGTTATTTCTGAATGGATTTCATCAGATAAAGCCCCAAATGTGCGTCTTTTCTGGCGTCTGTACTCTGACTGATTTAGTTCAGCACAAAACGAACATCTGAGGAAAATGAATGAAATGAAATCATTCAAACATTAACGATTTTGTCATACGTTTCATTTTTAGATTGACAATCTAGTGTTATTGAATGTATTATCTCAAACTTGTACGTTTTGTTCTGTGAGGGAATTTCATGGGGATAGAAACATTTATAACTGTCTTGGTCTTTAATGTGGCAAGCAAGCAAGCAATAGCCCTCATTCTCTGTTAAATATAGACCCGATATAGTCCAGCTATGTATAACCCACTTCTAGCCAAAATAACATTGAATCTGGTTACATGTAATTTTTTCCAAAATAACTTGCAAAATATTTGATATTCCATCATGTAAGCAAAGTCAACTGTGATTACAAGGTGTTTGGTTTCATTTCTTTGACATGTTCTATGTGTATGTGCGTAGACACGATCTAGCTCGTATAGTCAGCCCGGCTATTTGTAGCCCACTTATAGTCGAAACTGATTATTTGTAGTTTTAATTAATTGTTGGGCAGGCAACGATGGTTGATATCCCATCATGTTCGCATTGGTAATAATATCTACAAGGTGCCAGTCATTTCATGACATGGTTGATCTGTAGTCACGATTTAGCTCTGAATGATTTCTTCTTGATTTTGTCAGATCTGCTCCTCTTCCTTCAGTGAAGCCCCTCCTCCTTCAGTGAAGCTCCTCCCACTGCAATTCACCAATAAATGCTGGAATATTCCCATCAGCTACAAGTGAAGACGAGCATCAAACCATCAGGAAGAGCTGAAATCTTTTTTTATTGAAAAAAGTTTATTGAAGGACAGTGAGAACAGGAGAGATCCAGAACACTGCAGAATGGAACACACTGAAGAACAAAGAGGTTGGTGATTATTCCTCATTCTTCATTAAAGGCACAGTATGTAAGTTTCGCCACTAGAAGTCACTTATTCAAAACAAAGGCATAGCTTGATGCCGCTGTGAGTGAGTCAAACAAGTGTGGAAAAGGTACAGGGAACGAGCTTCAGCAGAACAACAGTGAACGGCGAACAGTAGATGTATAGCGTACGTCAATGTTTCTCAACTGGTGGGTTGCAAGACCGTTTTTTTTAGCGGGTCGCATTGTGTGCAGTCAAACAAACAAGAACAAACGTAATTCTCTGGTTTTCTGATGCCTCTTTTGTTTTGAAAGACTCGTGTGCAAGCTGGTGACACTTCTGTCAGATGCTGAGAGAAACGCGTTGGTCTAGGGCTGGGCAATAAAACGCTAACGATATGTATCGCGATAGACACGTAATCGATATCAATAAAAAATGCGTTCGATGTAACGTTCAATTTTTTTTTTTTTTCTTCGTCGGAAGAAATCAGAGGTTCCGAAGCAAGTTTGGTTGCATAAACCAAAGGCACTCACTCTCTGGTAACCTAGCAACGTAGGGAGTGACCATAGGGAGTGCACACGCACACCGGACGAGAAGTGCAGCGCCGAGCCGCATGGACAACTCTAGGTATCGCACACCGGACGTGCACTTTCTCAGTTTATGGCCAGCATATATTGTTATGTTTAAGGACATTATGGAATTAAGATAATATCTGTACTATGTTATGATTGTACTGTACTACAATCGTTGCTAAGTCTGCAGTCTGAACACTTTACCTCAGAGCGTCCGTTAACTGAATCAATTGAGAATATCATCTGAAAATCCGATAACATCAGCAATGTTCATTCAAGCAGCAGATTTCTGTGAATGAATGTAAAGCTAAATGTATATTGCAGCACAGGGTGACGTCAATATACATTAACGATGATTTGAGACAAATAAATGTCAACTATGTAAATGGCGCTCTGTGGCGCAGGATTTTAAACAAGGTCCTGAGCTGTTGCTGGGCGCCGCGGAAAGAGCGCTGAATGGCACCGCCGTGTGTGTACACTCATAGAGAATAATGTGTTAGAATTTTAAATACGATGTGGTGCACGACCGTCGTCCCCGACTGGTAATAGGCTACCACAAACTTGTTTTACCACCTTAGCCGCGCTCATCCTTTGGAGCACAGCCGTGACTGTGTTGACATTTCTGACTTTATAACTGAGGGGATTATATTTAGAGGAAGTTTAAGTAAAAAAAAAAAATTGTTTAAATGTAATATATAAATAGGTCATAAAAAAAAATCAATAATTATCGATATCGACCGATATGAAACACTTGTATCGTGATACCATGGCCGCGGGAAGTAGGGGTGCTGAGGGTGCTGCAGCACCCCCTGACGACAGCTGTTTCACTACATTGGCATTTAAGATGACATGACTTTAAATAACTTTCAACATGTTTTTTAAAACACCTTCTACCTTTATAAAATTACTCTAAAGATTATTTCGTTTTGATATGTTGTCGAATATGGTTTTATAACTAAAAGAAATGTATATAGCCTACCAAAAGGCAAAAGCCGATCCCGCATGGAGTAACACTGCTGAGGACCAGCATCTCAGAACTCATTTGACACTCATTTAATGCATGATCTTGTTCACTCAGACGTCGGTGAAAAAATTTAATAGATGTCTTGATTAAAGCATTCTTTGGCTTTAGGAGAACGTGTTTTTCCATCCCACTCTTTTCCATTGTTTTTCAGTGTGAACGCACTCGTGTTTAACTGTTGCGCTACATATTTAGAAGACGCTTTTATCCAAAAAAGGAACAAAGCAATTCGTCAAATGTCATTCATAATACGGATTAGACAATAGTAATACAGGGCTAAGATTATCACAAATAAACACAAGATTTTGACGCATATCCAAGGGTTTGTGGCGGGGAGTGTGAAGCGCGCACTGCATGGCACGGAGGCGCGGGCGCGAACTCCTATCAACAGTGAAACAACTTCTATAGGCCTAGTTGTTTTTAACCGTGAAAATACTCTATAATTTCTGGTCATACAGAAAATAATAATACATTATTCGTAACTACTTTTATTTGTGTAAACTCACAATAACAAGAAAACGTTGTGCGTTTGTAAAATAAAATAAAACAATCATGCCGCGCTTTCATGATCTCCGTGAACTGGAGCGCGAGAACTGAAATAAAATATAGCCTATGCCTGTGTAGGCTAAAGCTTGAAATATCCACTTTAAAACGAACAAATTCAAATCGAAAGCTAATACATTTTGTTCTGATTATGTAATGCGTATAAAAAGGTGCATTTCTCTTAAGGCGCATCCACTTAACAGCGGAGATGGAGATGTGTTTTTAGCCGACACTGATTTAGAAAACAATAGTTTATTAATAAACAATTCAAATGCCTCGTTATTTTTTCTGACACATTTATTATCATTAGCCTATAAATCGCCTTTCTGTGGTTGCAGAGACATAGACTCTTCTCATTCAGCACTGCGGGAAAAATATAATTTCCAGGTTCTAATTTTGTCTTAGAAAAATAGTAAAATAAAAATCTATATTAATTTGTGAATATTTTAAATGTTTAATAAAGGGACAATAAGTCATAAACAAAAATTCGTCTATATTTATTTTTTTTGCGCAGCATTCGGTCTAGCCTACAGTTCAAATTAAAATTGTGTTGGTCAACTTAGCGTTTTAAAAATACAACAACCGTTTTCGTTTTGGATAAGTGCCCTGGATATAAGCCTACCTCTCTATCTCTCTTAAATATTTTTGTTCTCTCTGTTTTGTCATTTAGTAAACTTTATAGATTTCAACCATATTATTCCTTCTTGAGTCTCTTTAACAAGAACTTAGATTAATGTATGAATTGAATAGTGATTTTGTGACCTATGATGAGGGAAGAACCATGATACCCTTGGTAGTATCAAATGATAGCCTATAGCGATGTCATCAGGATACACACACCGGTAGGCAGTGGCCATCCTTACCTGGTGACCACCACCATAATTTATAGTTTACCCACCTCTTTTTTTGGTTGCGCTCGCGTCTCGCGCATGACACAGCGTTCTCAAAACGCAGCACTCTAGTTAAAATAAGTTAAACTAAAACGCGCCTCGAGACCTTGCGTTTTTCCCTCTTCCACTGCCCGCGTTTGGCATCTTGCATTTTCGCTTTGAAAGATTATGCATTCTGTGTGAACCGGCACATAACTCAACTGAGCATGTATCATAAGGTAAGATGCAGCTTTTTGTGCTGTGTTTTTAAAATGTATCATGAGTTCTGAGCGTTCTCACATAACTCTGTCCTCATTCCTTTGTATGGTCATCTTTTTGTTTGGGCTTTTTAATATTATGATTTTGTTAAAAAAATTCTCTACCATCACCACCCCGCAATATCAAGCCCCGCCCCATTAAGCCCCGCCCCCAGCACCCCCTAGATAAAATACGTAAAATACGTTCTTATAAAATAAGCCTCTGCGTGATACAGTTTTCAGCCATATCGCCCAGCCCTACGTTGTCCTGATTAGCATCTGCGGTCAAGTCATTTATAAGCACTTTTTACAATACAGATTTACACAGGAGCTTTACTGTGATAACAGGAAAAATTGCAGCAGCTCTAGAAGAAAGTCATGTCCTGTTTAAGTAAGTAAAGTGTTGATTCATTTCCGTTGTCAAAAATAGTTTGTTATTAAATTAGGGGATGTTCACAGACACAGTTTTTAGCTGGAAACAGAAAGGTTTTATTGCGCTCTGGTCGTTCATACGACAGCGGCCTGAGAACGCAAACTTGGAAATAGGTTTTGTGAAAACTATACCTTTATCATCTCCGTGTAAAATTCAAAAACATGAATCAGTGAAAACGTTGACGGCATGCACAGGTGTGTAGTCTTTTTTTACAAAGTGAAATCGCCAATAACTTGTCAGGTAATTTAATACAGTGTTTTTAGTCGTTTCTCGTTTCCTTGTGTTGCTAAATGTCACGCAATTATTTTAAAACATTGTATGATGGAGAAAATGCTGTATTTGTGTTACTACAAATAAAGCTCTTGTTCTGGTTATGCTATGCTAGTCACTTGACAATAGTGGTGTTGTCTGAGGCATGTTAAAAACATGGTACTGGCGGTAAATCAATAAAACAAGAGATTTAAACAACAATACTAACCATGTTGAGCTATATAACTGTGATTCATTTTCTGTCGATAAGGTAGGGCGACCATACGTCCTCTTTTTCCCGGACATGTCCTCAGTGTTTCCCCTACAATGTATTCAGTAGCGGCACAGTGCCGCCGCTGGATTTTCAGCGCCACTGCAAAATCTTCACATGATCAGTAATATTACGACATTCACTTACACACTGTAAAAGTAGACGCCTCCGTCTCAACACGCGACAGTTGCAACGTATATTCACATCAAATGTTAACGCAGAGGAACTGGACACTGCAGTTCACAAAAGTTCATTATTTGCATGTAATTTAAAGCTTTGCCGGTTAAACATGTCATACACACGCTTATGCACTAAAAGCCTGTCGAACAGCGCCTGGTTACTGGGATAAGTTATCTTTCGAGTCTTATTGCGCTAATATACTGTCAAATACACACAAGGTTTACATAAACAAAGTTGGTTATGTCTAAAGTGAAAGAAAACAGAAAATGTAAAGAAAATCTGCTCGTTAAATGCGTGTATATTAAACGCGTCGTGTTCATGTCTTAAAGAGACAGTAGCGTATACCGGTAATAGTAAACATGCTGCCGCTTGTCCTTAAAGTGATAGTTCACACAAAAATAAAAATTATGTCATTATTTACTCTCTAATGTTGTTCCAAACCTGTATTAATTTCTTTCTTGTGCTGAACACAAAAGAAGATATTCTGAAGAATGTGGCTAACCAAATAGTTGCTGGTCCCAATTGACTTCCATAGTAGAAAAAATATATACTATGGAAGTCATATCAACTGTTTGGTTACCCAGATTCTTCCAAATAACTTTTATTTTCAACAGAAGAAAGAAACTTATTTGGGTTTAAAACAAACAATCAGGCCTTGAATCTGTTGATGGTATGTCATATTTGTATGTCTCAAAATGTCCATTTCTATCCTCAAAATTCGTCAGAAGTCATGGTTTAAGGGGTAATTAAAAAAACATTAAAAAATCTTCCGGAAGTGCATGCCCCCGGACCCTCACGCTCGTGGCTTGGTAACAACCTCCGGCACGTAACAGCACCGCTGCTGGAAAAATTTCTAGGGGAAAAACTGGTCCTCTTTTTCCCGGACATGTCCTCTTTTTCGACCTAAAAAAATGCTATTAGAATTTTCGGCTTTTGGTTTCTACAGTCGCAGTTTTTGCATTGCTTTAGGTCCCGCCTTCTCGCACGCCATCATTGGTCATGTGATGAACACAAACATTGGTCAAACTGCATTTCAATCTTTCCCCTCAGAACCACGAGAACACAAGAGACGGCAGCGCAGCGCTTGCTTATCAACAGTGGCACATGGAAAGTCATCTTTGGAAAACAGTCTCGACCAGTCGAGCCACGAACGCCGTGCTAAGTGAGCTGGTCGATAGGTCACAGTTCATCTCACGTAGCACGGCGTTCGTGGCTCGACTGGTCGAGACTGTTTTCCAAAAGATGGCTCCTGCCTGTATACGTGACGTGTACTGTCTTTATAAAATATCTTCTTATTAAACTGTCTGCACACTTACACAATTCTCAATGCTTCGGTTTGCATGTAGGGACCCTCATTATGCTGCCGTGTTAGTGTGGGGCTATTTTGAGGCTTGTTAGCGGTATTAACCAGCGATTTACTTTGAATTACTCTATGCCCCATATACTAGCGTTATAAGCTAATCAGGTTTTAGAGATAAAACTCTTTACATTCGATTATCATGAAAACACATCCCAGAGAACGATCGACTCGGTAACCATGTGTTAATTACCCCTAGGTTAATTTTTCGCCGGAATTGTCCTTTAATACACAAGTCAACAAAATATATAACACTGTTTTGGTGGTTTTGGGATATTTTAATTAAAAAATCGTACATATTGTGCCTTTAATGAGGCGTAAGAACATTAAAGTTATAAAGCAGTTCATCAGATTTTTTGGAAACAGAAAATAAACAGTTTAGTCAATAAATAATATTGGGGACACTTTCTTTGTGCAGGGAACAAAATGGGGCCTGAAACTTGATTGTTTTTATTTAATTGTCAGTGAAACAAGATTTGATAAGCATTCACATTGATTATAAACATCAGGAGACCAAACTAAATATGATCTCTTATATTTTACATATTTATATCAATTTTTTTTATCAGTAAACTTTAAAAACACTCAAATTAAACAATATTGAGAATGGGAGATTTTTAGCATAAATCAATCAAAATCTCTTTTATAGTTTCTGATAAACTTTTTATTGTTATTTGTGCTAAATGCACTCAACATTACAATGGATTGAGATTATTTTCATGTAGCCATTGTCTACTTGCACTTTTTAAGGATTTATTAAAACGTAACTTTCTTTAATTTCAGGCCTTATGGAGGAGAATAAGGAGAGGGAAGAGGAGAAACATCATCATGTGAAAACTGAAGATGAAACTCACTCACAGACTGAAAGCATTTCATTACTGAAAAGAAAAGACAAATGTTTCACTTGCCGTCAGTGTGGAAAGAGTTTCACATACAATTTGAATCTCAAGATTCACATGAGGATCCACACTGGAGAGAAACTGCTCGAATGTGATCAATGTGGCAAAACATTTTTGAGTGCTTCAGTCCTGAAGATTCACCGGACAGTTCATTCACAGGAGAAACCACATTCATGTTCTTTGTGTGGAATGAGTGTAAAATACAAACAAAGTCTTGAGAAACACATGATCGTCCACTCTGGAGAGAAACCGTTCACATGTGATCAGTGCGGGAAGAGTTTTAGACAATCAACAAACCTTCAGGAACACATGAACATCCACACTGGAGAGAAACCATACGAGTGTGATCAATGTGACAGAATATTTTCGAGGGCTACCGGCCTATCGAACCACATGTTGGTTCATTCACAGAAGAAACCATATTCATGTTCTTTCTGTGGAAAAAGATTTGCACGTATACAGAATTTAAACCTTCATCAGAAAATACATACTGGTGAAAGAGCTCATAAGTGCTTTGAGTGTGGGAAGAGTTTTTTTAGAGCTGTAGATTTGAAAAAACACTGGAGGACTCACACTGGAGAGAAACCTTACAAGTGTTCACACTGCGACAAGAGATTCCGTCGGTCAGAACATGTGAAAACACACGAGAGGATCCACACTGGAGAGAAACCATATCACTGCACTGCATGTGGGAAGAGTTTCACTCAAATATCTTCTCTACAAAGTCATATAAAATACAATCACAAGTAGATCATCTTCAGATCATCCAGCACTTTCAGGTCTAATGCTGTGTCCTCACCAAACGTGACAATTATACAGTCAAGCAATAAAATCTCTTCAAAATCTGTCCTAACCGGCCACAACGAGCGACAGGACAAAGAAACATCTTCTAAATTTGTCTCAGTGAATAAAGTTATTCTTCAAGACCAGCAGTTTCAACTGTGAGATAATTATTCTTGTATATAATTTTGCTTCATGGTATAAATAAATATCATTATACTTTATTATGAGTTAAATGTTATGTACATTTTATGGTGCATTTTTATCGTAGGTTGTTTTTACTTTTATGAAGGAAAATATAATTTCTCTTTTTTTAGAGAGATCTGTCACATTTGTTTAAACTTTGTATTTTCACAAGTTAACTTTCATTGTTCATTTTTCTGTCTACTTATTCTTGCATCACATAGAACTAAAATTATGAAATTATTTATATTTAAGCCATTAAAATATCGTCATTGCTTTGGGCTTTAAATTTATTGAAAAAGCTTTAAACGCCTAATATATTTCACCCCACTCATGACTGAGATTGAATGGACTGCTGTCTGTCTGTAAGCGTTTTCTTTTTTGTTTGATATGTTTTATTGATGTTTTGCTGTTTTATACAGCATTTGGCGGGTTTTTGATAATCTACCGTTAATTTCGACTAGCGGTGATGACGACATCACCAGCGCGCGCCCCTTCAGTCAGTGGTGTCGATTCTTCTGAGGTAAACAGTCCACGCGTTTTCGTGTTACTCTAAAATACTCTACGCTGTTTAATAACATTTTACGCCGTAATTTCTGAATGTTTTCCATCGTGTTCGGCGGTACACTTAAGGAAGAAGATATCAGTTTAACATAAAAAACGGTAAGATTTTAGCGAACTGCTTTGTAGCCATGTGAATGGAGTTATTAGGAACTAAATGTTTGATAAAGATGGGTGTCATTGGTGTATTAGGCTACTAACTTTTTTTTTCTGTATCATTTGAGAAATAATAGTACTGATTCTTGAGGTAAGGGACAAACATATGTTTTAGAAGTTAGTTTTTAATATTTAATACATTATAAACTGATATATTTTTGGACAAATGTCTCAGCTTCAGCTAATGAGCCATGTATGGGAACAACATTTACATTTGCAGATGCTTTTATCCAAAGCGACTTATAACTGCAGGACTACAGCAAGCGAGTCATCGTGAAGAGGCAAAAATAACGCAAGTGCTCAAAATACAAAGTTCAGGCATTGCTCAGAGTAGTATAAACCAGACAAGGGAGGATTAAAGGAAAAGGAAATAATTATTTTTTTATTTTTATGTCAAGTGCTCACGGAAGAGATGAGTTTTTAGTTGTCTTTTGAATGTAGTCAGGGATTCTGCATTGGGACGAGGGTAGGGAGATCATAGCCTGGCACCGCCCTCCTACGTACTTCCGCTCGATTTCATTTCTCTTCAGTACTTACGGTACGTTCACACGGGGCTTCAGCGTCAACGCTTGACGGAAGGCGTGGCTGAAGTTTGGCAGACGCCATGGTCATAGCAGCGTCAGCCAATGAAATTAGACAGGAATGACAGGATGAACGTGAAGAACGTGATTGGCTGCCGCCTGGCTACTGTATTTGCATAGAGCGATCCTGATTGGCTGACGCTTCCGTCTGCGGCGCTTCACTGGCGTTGCTCGCGGCAGAAGTTGAAAAATTCTCAACTTCTGCCGCGAGCAACGCCAGTGAAGCGCCGCCGACGGATCCACAATCCTTTTCGGCAACGCTTGACGTCACCCATTCAAAGTCAATGGGAAGCGTTGACGCTCACGCCCCGTGTGAACGTACCGTTACGGTACGTTCACACGGGGCTTCAGCGTCAACGCTTGACGGAAGGCGTGGCTGAAGTTTGGCAGACGCCATGGTCATAGCAGCGTCAGCCAATGAAATTAGACAGGAATGACAGGATGAAAGTGAAGAACGTGATTGGCTGCCGCCTGGCTACTGTATTTGCATAGAGCGATCCTGATTGGCTGACGCTTCCGTCTGCGGCGCTTCACTGGCGTTGCTCGCGGCAGAAGTTGAAAAATTCTCAACTTCTGCCGCGAGCAACGCCAGTGAAGCGCCGCCGACGGATCCACAATCCTTTTCGGCAACGCTTGACGTCACCCATTCAAAGTCAATGGGAAGCGTTGACGCTCACGCCCCGTGTGAACGTACCGTTACGGTACGTTCACACGGGGCTTCAGCGTCAACGCTTGACGGAAGGCGTGGCTGAAGTTTGGCAGACGCCATGGTCATAGCAGCGTCAGCCAATGAAATTAGACAGGAATGACAGGATGAAAGTGAAGAACGTGATTGGCTGCCGCCTGGCTACTGTATTTGCATAGAGCGATCCTGATTGGCTGACGCTTCCGTCTGCGGCGCTTCACTGGCGTTGCTCGCGGCAGAAGTTGAAAAATTCTCAACTTCAGCCGCGAGCAACGCCAGTGAAGCGCCGCCGACGGATCCACAATCCTTTTCGGCAACGCTTGACGTCACCCATTCAAAGTCAATGGGAAGCGTTGACGCTCACGCCCCGTGTGAACGTACCGTTACGCCGGGTTCACACCGCACGCAGAAGCGACGCGGAAGCGGCGCGGAACGGAGGCCGCTTCCTTTCGGCGCCCATGTTAACCTATGGTGTCGTTCACACCAGACGCGGAGCGCCGCGGCATGCCGCGGCCGGCCCGCGCCGTGAAGCGCCAGTTTCGGCGTCTGGTCTATTTTTTGCGCGAGCCGCGAGTGTTCCGCGTCAATTTTCTAATTAAAATACAGCGAGAACACACAAACAATCAGGGAAACAGAGAGAGAGAGGCAGGCAGGAGTTGATAAGTGAAAATGGATGATGTCAAATTACTCGCACTGGGAAACAGGAAGAGGAAAATAGATTTAATAAATTTGAAGAGAGGATGCATATTTCAACGGTATATCTACACTAGCCTACTAGGCTACTGTCTACCATATTCTCTCTCTGGCTGCAGGTGTGTCTCGACAACGGATTAATAAAAGAAGTGTACAAACTTCTTGGTTACAGAAACATGGTGTATTCATTTTATGAGGTTATTTACTTAACCATGATGTAAAAAATAGCTCTGAATAAACAACAACTGAGCAGAAGCGCTTGTCGACCTCGGCGAAGAATACGCGTCTGGTGTGAACAGGCACGCGCCGGGCCGCGCGTGATTTTCCGTTCCGCGCCGCTCCCGCGTCCGGTGTGAACCCAGCGTTAGTCTGGTCTCGCTGTATATTCTAAGGTTTCCAGAAGTTGTTTTTTGTTCGGGCCAATCAACGAACAGAGGGAGTGGCTGAGAACGATGACGTTGATGTAGAGCGCCAGTTTGAGTCGTAGTTCAGTAATGGCTGCGGAGATAGATGCGAGCGAAGCCATTAGGTCTGTTGTTGCAACACTGCAGAATATCCAGAAGTTAAAACCGGAGCAAGAACAGTGTTTGCTGAGTTTTGTTGGTGGCCATGATGTTGTGGCCCTCCTCCCCACGGGGTTCGGGAAAAGTTTGATTTTCCAGCTCACTCCGCTAGTGGTGAATGAGTTGGCTAATGGTGCGTTCACACCGGACGCGAATAGCGCGTCCGGCGCGAGTGATTTCAATGTTAAGTCAATGCAAAGACGCGTTACGCGCGTAAAAGAGGACCAAGTGAAAGAGGCAGAAAAGTAAGGAGTTCGTGCTGCTCAGCTCGGCGTTCACGATGACCGTGACATTTTGGACGGAAACTTTAGCCTGGTGTTCGGAAGCCCCGAGTCCTGGCTGCTAAACAACAAATGGCTTTGATTTCCTTGTGTACTTTTGTAGGAACCTGGTTGTTCTGTCAGTTTTACATGTTGTAAATGTTTAAAAAATGTGTTTTAAAATGTCAAATAAAACTGTGCAAACTCCTTTTTATAAATAAGAAATAAGACGTAATAAGAAAAAGTGCCGTTTATTATACACCTGCACACAGAGTAAGATTATTGATTGCTAATTATAATCGATAAAGTAACATTATATACAGGGACACTTAGTGTATAGACATTGTTTAAATATTTACTCTTTGTACATAAATAATTAAACATGTACATCAACGTTCAAAGTTACAAAATATGCAAGGAAGTAGTTAAAGTGCTACAGCTCTCCAGTCTTTCAGCCGGGCACGCATCCATTGCCATAAGTCCTTAAAGTTGACCTTGGACAGAATGTTTCTGTTGAAGTTAGGGAATGAAGTGAAATGTCTTCCCGGTTGGTGTTTGAAAACTTCGTTCTTGTTTCCGGCCAGTTCCGTCGCATGCCATACGTCACGACCACACGCTAGCGATTGGTTGTGACAGATCCAGAGTGACTCTGGGCAGATCCAATAGTTTTGAACTTCAAAAGAGTACCCGCCTACCAGGAAGTTAACGTTTCTCTCTTGAGAGAGGCCAGACTAAGGCCCTGTCCCAAATGGCACACTCCGGACTTGTGGACTTCCTCAGAGTCCACACTTTGGTGACGTCATGTAGTGCAGACTTATAGGGCCCTTGGCACGAGTCCACGAGGGCACATTGAGAGGTATTTTTGGGACAGACTCGATCGCCACGCCGGAAATAGGAAGACGGTCCGGTTGTTGTTTAAATATTATATTTCTACATTTACATATGATTCAGTAAAGCCCTGACATTCGGTTATATTTATTTAATGAATCATAATGCGATCATAGCCTATTATTCAGTGCGCTATTTATGTTTATATTAAATATAAATATATATTTATATTTATGTTTGAGACATCAACCACTGGTTGATGACAATATGTTTGTATAAACTGTAGGTAACTGGTAAAATGTACACATAGGTCATAAAAACTATAATGATATTTACACTCTTCTCATCCATGTTAACGTGAGCGAAAACTCCTCCCATTCGTTGTCTGATTGGCCTTTCGCAAATTCGCTAGGACTCCTGGGTAGTTAAAGTGCGTGAAGCCTGCATCTATGCGGGCTTCGCGGAAGACCGCTTCAAGGGTACAAAGGGGGCGCTGCTAAGCACACTTCAGAGCGTTAAAATGGTGAATGGGACGGTCTACGGACTCGTAGACTCAGCGAGCACGCGCAATTTAAGTCCACGAGACCGAAAGTCCACATCAAGTGCGCCATTTGGGACAGGGCCTAAGGCCGTTTCTCAATATGCGTTCTTGTCTGTACTTGTGTTCTTGTGGACTTGTGAAACGTCATCAGTCGCTGCCCAAGTACTGTTCCAATTCAAAAGTTCACATCTAGCCAAGTCCAGTTCAAATCCCCGGATGTGTTCTTGATCCGCCCCTTTTACCGAGGATGCATGTAGAGGTGACTTGTGCAGACTTGAGACAGACAGGTATCCCAGAATGCATCTCGTCCCACCAGCAAGCGTCAATGGCAGAGGAGAAAACCCGCGTAATATCAAAATACTACTGTTATCGTGTCACGAAATGTAATTCTAAGAGTGTTTCAGTCGAGAATGTAGTTGTTTAAAGCTTAAATCTGTGGTTTATTTATAAAGATAGCGCCTATTTAAAAAATGTATCTGACGTTTTCGAAGTTGTGAGATCCAGGCGATCACCGGGCGCTCAGCGCTCAATAACCCCGACTGGAACAGCTTTTCCTCGGCTAGTGCTTCTGATGTTTGCCGCTGGCTTTGGTGTCTCTAGTCTAGTGGTTAAACGTCAGATATAACTCGTCTTGTGTATATCTAACGGGCGATCTTTGGTCTCATTAATCTATAATTTGTTCCATGGCAAATCGTTTTGGCTGAGGGCAAAGTGAAGTTTCATAATTTTATATATTTAGGCTATTTAACTTGTTGAGCTATCTATAGGCTATTTTAAGCTGACTTATGTTTGACTGAATTGCTTTATTTATTTTTATTTACTTATACTTTTATACTGGATATCAGATCATTAAAACGGACATTTAACAAAAAGAGTCAGGGTTGTGTAATTTTATTTTAGGCTATATATTTTAAAATATATATAATATTTTTTATATTAATTTTATTATACATTCTCTTCACTGTACATGTATAATAAAATAAAATGACACAACCCAGTCTGTTTTTTAAATGTCAGTTTTAATGTTCAATAATGTTTAATATTTTTTTTAATGAAAGCAAAAAGAAGCAGGGTTGCGTTTTATTTCGTGTTGTTATGCAGTGAAGATAATCAATGTACACGTTGCCTGAACCACATTTGTGTGGCCATTTAATGTGTTTAAGATTTTTTTTTTAAATGAAAAGAGGCAGAGTGTTGTTTTATACCATATTTCGTTTTTGTTGCCTAAATAAAAATATACATAAAGAGATAACCGGAGTAGCCAGAGCGTGCTGAGTGACGCGATCAAGAACACCGCTGTCCCAATTGCAGAATAACCGGACTTGCGTCCTCTCGTCCTCGGGAGTTCGTTCTCCTAAGTCGAACTTGGCAAGTCTGAACTACCAAGGACGCAAGTCCGAAGTTTGCGTACTTGGTATTGAGAAACGGCCTAAGTACTGAAGAGAAATGAAATCGAGCGGAAGTACGTAGGAGGGCGGTGCCAGGCTAGGGAGATCATTCCTCCAGCAGGGAATCGTGAATGAGAATGTTCTGGAGAGTGATCTTGTGGCTTTCTGTGATTGCACAACGAGCCGTCGCTCATTGACCGATCGCAGGATGTACATTATTTCACTTCATAACTTAATTTGTGTCAAATCCGTAAGATTAATTAAAAAGCACGATATTTTGATTTGATCCATCCAACAACAGTATTGCAAACGTGCAATAGTGAAGTATTCAATTATATAATACTGGTGTTCAGTAAAGGAGCCAAATAAAAAAAAAAATCTCTAAAATGCAGAGCAGCTGAAAAGCCTCTTTATTTCATGTCAATAGATCCTGTTTTCCCCTCATTCATTATGCTGATGTCTTCAGATCTGTAAACTGCCACATTAAGCTCATTTTATTGTCAACAGACTTGAGCAAACGACACGATCAGATATTGTGACATCTACTAGATGTAGGTAAGTTTTATAACTGCGTTTATTTCAATAATCTGGATTTAAACATGTTTAATATAAAATATTATATTATATATTATAAAGATTGTATTCTTTCATCTTTATTCTTACATATATCTGGTGTCTGTTAATTGTTATACTAGGCCTACTTATTTTTTTATTAAATTCTTTGCTAATGAGAGGTAAGATAAATGTAGGAATAAAGTATGTGGTTGACACTTTTCCATTCATTTACTTAAAAATTACTTCTCTAGATAGATATGTGACCATAAATAATTAAAATGTGAATTAGTATAAAAAGATAAACTCAGTAAGTGATTTCTTCTTGATTTTGTCAGATCTCCTCCTCCTCCTTCAGTGAAGCTCCTCCTCCTTCAGTGAAGCCCCTCCTCCTTCGGTGAAGCTCCTCCCACTGCAATTCACCAATAAATGCTGGAATATTCCCATCAGCTACAAGTGAAGACGAGCATCAAACCATCAGGAAGAGCTGAAATCTGCAAAGACAGAGTTTATTGAAGAACAGTGGGAACAGGAGAGATCCAGAACACTGCAGAATGGAACACACTGAAGAACAAAGAGGTTGGTGATTATTCCTCATTCTTCATTAGTGAGGCTGAAGAACATTAAGGTTATAAAGCAGTTCACCAGATTTAGATCTGTTATAGTATAAACAATCTAGTTATTCTAGAATTCTATCTATTTATTAATCTAGAATTATAATTAAAGCAGCAAATAATATGAACCGGGTGCAATTTATTAATTTTTTTAAACAAGGATGTAACGAATGGGCCAGAATCATGATTCGATTTCTCTTTGCAAAATTCCACATTCCTTGTGCTGCCACCCCCTTTGACTCAGATATGTAAAACAAGACTCAAATAACCTAAATTTCCGCCATGGCTCCGCCGTGGCTGGATTTCGTGTGTCTCTTGACACCTTTACGACTCGTGAATGACCACGCAACACAAGACAGACACCCCCAGATCTTGATAACCGAGCTTCAAAGCCCCCAGAACGCTCTCCTCACCCAAGGGGAGGAGGGAACACAGCGCAACAGGAATGTCTGCGCGTAGACACACACACATGAGTTCATTCACGGACTTTTCTCACTGAAAACTACCTTTTAAATGTATGAAATGTATCGCTTTTGTGGTTAAATGTATGTACATGTAGCTCTGAGGTGCCCAGGATGAAAACCAAACTCTATATCCCCAGAATTACAAACAGTCTTATATCTCTGTGTTCCTGACTCGCAAAATTGTAGTTTGTGGTGTCTGTAGAATTGTAAAAACCCGACGGTGTCGAATCTCGACGACAAATCACAAAAAGACGCATTATTTCAGAAATACCATCTTTCTGAGAATAAATGCTCAATTTTGACATCGCTATAAATTATGTAAGGAGGGTTGGACGATTCAAACAAAGAACGTCTTTCCCGCCTCCGTTTCTGAACAACGATTGGCCCAACCACGAAAAATAGGTGTAACCCAGCTGGCCCTTAAGGCCAAGCCTCTGCCGTTATTCTTAGCACTCCGCCAAAGAGAAGAATCTACTCATCTTCACGAGAGAAAACTTATTTCCGTCTGAGTTTAGTCACCTTTCGGTAAAGTATTACATTCGTGTGAGCTGCCGAAATTGCGCAACACCTGCGTCAGAAAGGAACTCCGGGAAACTGCAGGACAATCTGAAATCAGCACACACACCTCTGAGAGCCGGATCAAAAGCAAGTATTTTATCTCACGATTGAAACTGCTGTTTAAAGGTTGTCTAGAATATTCCTGCGAATATTTTAATACATACTTGGGGTCTCTTTGGAAAGTAACTGAATTGAAAATTGTCGCTCTATCTCTCTCTCACTCTCTTTCTCTCTCTCACTCGCTCCCTGATTCATTCTCTCATTCTTTCTCTCTCTCCCCTCATATTATTCGTTAATTTGATTTATTTCGTTGGTACCTTATGTGTTTTGTTTTACTATATATAAATGCATATTTACTCCGTGTCAAATTGTAGTTTTGTATTCTTTAGTCTGTTTTATTAAAATCCAATAATTGCATTTAAGATTGAATCTGTTATTTGCTCACAAACTCAAAAGTCAATGAAGCGCAAGATCTAACGTTACCTAAGCTTTATTGCGTATTATTTAAGTAATACAAACATAGGAACTATTAATTGTCCTGATCAGATATTTAATCTTCCTAGGAAGTACGTTTATTGATGTAGGATAAGGAAATCTGAATTTTAGTTTGCCGAACAAACAAAAATGCCAGATAACTAAACTAAATTGATAAAGGTTACGTGTACATGATTAAATATTCCCTTTATTGGGAAGGTTAATATCTTAAGATAACAAACGCAAATCATATTCATAGACTCATGAATATCCAGTCCATTTGAACTAATATTCCCCGAGACTCATTTGAGACTGATTGTTGTTACAAGGATGTTTGTTATCTGAAAGTCAATATAAATATTATCTGAGCTTTTTTTTCTGTTTATTTTACATCTGGTTCACAATTACTGCAACCATGTTACCAAAATTATGGATATGTCTTAATTAGGGATGCACCGATACCACTTTTTCCAGGCCGAGACCGATACTTTAATTTTTGGTACTCGCCAATACCGATACCATAACCGATACCTGTATTTTTAATTTTCAATTAATTTTTAATTCATGCATTTGTAATTTTTAAACGTATTGATAGAGAAACCAAAAGAATATCAATCATATTAGTTGTTTATTAAATTTAATCTTAATTTGTTCATCAAATATATATATTTATTGCACTGCATATTCATTACTGTAGGCTATAAATTAAATATAGATGGATCTTTTTGTAAAGTTAACAAAAGGTAGCCTATTTAGTCAAGAGCAGTGAGTAATTTATTTGTCCTTTGTTTGATTAACATTAAAACACAACAGCAGATTAATTACACCGCTGCCCCTTTAAGACCGAACGCACGGACCCCATTTGAATTTACCGTCTGTTCACTTGAGATATAACAGACTTTGTTTATCAGGATACTCGCCAAGACGGCCGTTTTTACATAGTTTTGTGTGAATTCTTACGTACAAGCGCAAGACGTGAAAGACTTCAATTCAGTATCGCGCGCTGAGACGCTGGTTTTCAGGGCACGCACTTTGGATGTTTGAAGTTCATGGAACTTCTTGACCTGCAAATGTCGTGTAATAATGTAGGCAACCACTCGTTAAACATAAATAAGGTAACAGTTCATGTTTTACTTACATATACGATTTCGTATATATACAGGATATACATATAGGATTTTTAATCTAAATAACACGTGCTGAGTGAACGATCAGCAATCAAGAGCATTCAACAGAAGTGCGCTCTCTCTCTCTCTCTCTCTCTCTCTCTCTCTCTCTCTCTCTTTCTTAATGGTTAGTTATCTTTAATAATAAGCTACATGCCACGTTTTACCGTACTTTCTTTGCCATTGACATCCGACTGAACTACAAACTTTCCACTGGCGTCTGAAGCCTTGTTTATACTCGACAGGTCCGCACGAGCGCGAAGGTGCGCGCGGCAAAAATGGCGTCATTGCGGTGTGGGCGGTCGTGCGCGTTGGGTGCGCAAAGGCCCATTTCGCCTGGCGGTGTGCACGGCAGATTTTGTAACAGCGCGCGCGGCTCCGCATCCAAAGATGAACGACTTCGAGCCGAATCTGGCCGAGCACGACCTTCTCATCACACCAGCACCCAGTTTGCGCGTCTAAATTAGTTGCTTACATTTAAAAAATGAGCATACAATAGCATAAAAAGCCTTTTTAATGAACATAAAGGTCCATGTTTAATACAAAATGTACACGAAAGTTAATGAAATGTTTAGCGAAATTAGAATTTTTTTAAGAGATCGTTAATTTAGTTGTATACACACATGTATTCCCATATATAGGCTAGCCTACAAATATTTTGTTCTACTGGCACGCGTAATAATCTCAGGGTTTACTGGGTTTTACACGATTATTTTTGTATTGGTGGTGGTATACTAAAATAAACATTGTCACGTGTTTATATTTATCTTCTCACCGATTCCTGATGTTTTAGAGTACTGATCGACCGATTTATCGGTTTATCAATATTTTTCCCGATATTTAAGCATATTCCCATAATCGGGTATCGGTTTTGTAATATCGGATTCACCGATAAACGGCGCCATCTTGTGGGCGTTTTGAGAATTCCGCCATTGCAGCACCGCGTCTGAGCAGAGACGAGACAACAACAACTGCGTGCACAGCACAGGTAAAGTAGGCTATATGTAGGCCTACTTGCTTTGCTTCAATTATTCAACCTTATTTAACATAACAGACATAATGCACGAATGAGAATTGAGACATAAATGCCTGATATGTAGTTTATTTATGCTGCTTGGCGTCACTAAAAAAAAATCACGGAGTCACGTAGCCTAATCCGTTGTGTCCTGTGACTGTGACGTAACTTTACATGAATTAAATAAAACCGACGTGAATGAGTGCATGTTGGAAATAAAAGCGCTGAATTTAATTCTCTCTCTGTTGTATTCGCTCACCATTAGTCGCGTAAAAAAAGTTTGTTCATATTAGGGATGGGCGATATGGCCTAAAATCCATATTGCGATATACATTGCAGCCTCTTGCGATAACGATATATATCACAATATATAAATTATAATAAAACCATTTCAGAACAGGTTACACAGACCCTAAGGAAAGCCAAACAACTGCTAAATGTGTTTTTTTTTTTAAGAAAGAAAGAAAGAAACAGTGTATGTAGTTTTGAGAACATTTATTGTGCAAAACTGTAATTATACAACATCATGTTGCTGATAAATAAAATTCAAGTACACTAGACTTTAAGTAGCCCTAATGTTTATATTATGGCTAGCAGCTTATGAAACCCCAAATTCAAAATTAGAATATTGTGAAAAGGTTTTCATAAGCTGTAAGCCATAATCATCAAAATTATAAAAAATGAAGCCTTGTAATATCTCACTTTGCATGTAAAGAGTCTATATAATATATTAGTTTCACTTTTGCATGATATTCTAATTTTTCGAGTTTCTCCTGTTATACGTCAACTAAAGAAAATGCTTCAAGTATAAAAGGTTATTTACAGTAGTGCCATGCCATAGACAGTAAAAACTGCAAAACAGTGCAGAAGGCACTCCAAATCAAATGTAGTTTTAGTTTGGCTATTTTTTTAAAGGACACAAAAGATGCAAAGAACAGAAAAACTGATGTCTTCTCAGTTAAGAAGCAACACAACAACGAATATTAAAATCGGGCACACACAGAGATGTTGTGTTTACACCACTATCACTCCCTCCAGGAAATAAACGAAACCATGGCTCTGGTTACTGATGGATTTATTGCTTTGTCATCTTTTTCTCCGTCATCACATTCACCGTCAATGAAATCCACCGTCAAACTACAGTATGACGTAAAGGATAAACACGTTCACATACAATATAAGAGGTAAATACAAAAACAAATCGGGAAATACAAACGTAATACACATACCTCGCTGGCTGCATATAACCAAGAGGGAATGAGTTCACTTGAAAATACCCGGTTCAAAACACAAAAATGAAAAACATCTTCTTTAACGTTACTTCTCTGCTCAAATAACGAGTAACTCTTGTAATACACACGCGGAGAATAACTTCTCACCAAAATGTAAACCTTCCTGTTGCACCTTAAAGGATCCGTGTGCAACGCAAATGTACTTTAGTTCCTCGTTAACATCAACACTTAATATTCATGAATAGATGAAACAAATAACAAAAAAAACCATGTTAAATAACAGAAATAATATGTATGGCAGTTATACTCCCACCAAATGACTATTTGTCATTTCACCTCACAATTTAAACATTTTCACATCTTAATTTCAACCATACAGCATGCTTTAAACCTTACAGTAGCATAAAATACTGTATTCATGAAATAGCAACCATAACCTTTACTCTGCTTCAAGCAATACGACTGTCTTTTGTACAGGCCTATCAAGGTAGACTGGCTTGGCAATGCGTCTTCCCTGGCTGTCTAAGGTCGAGTCACTAATCAACAGTTTCACCTTTCTAACCTTTCCATCAGTGCTCGGATACACCTCTGTCACTCTTGCCAATCTCCATTGGTTACGTGGAGAACTGTCCTCCTGCAGGATGACAATGTCGTTAACTTTCGTATTTCTCTTCTCTTTCTGCCATATTTGTCTTTGCTGAAGATTAAGGAGATACTCCTTCTTCCACCTTGTCCAAAATTCGTTTGCCAAAAACTGCACCTGGCGCCATCTCTTGCGCAAGTATAGATCCTGACTCACAAACTCCCCTGGAGGTGGGAATATTATGTTAGACTTCATCATAAGAATGTGATTGGGCGTGAGAGGTTCAAGGCTTGTTGGGTCATTTAAATGCTCGATTGTCAGAGGTCTGCTATTTATAATAGCCATTACTTCATACAGAAAGGTTCTGAGCGAGGCACTGTCGAGTCGTTTAGCAGACTGGTCAAGGATTGCGGTTAAAACACTTCTGATCGTCCTTATTTGCCTCTCCCATACGCCTCCCATGTGGCTCGATGATGGGAAGTTCATTATGAACTCACATCCATATTCCTTTAACTGTTCATGATCCAAATTCTTCATTGCCTTCATGAACTCTCCTCTTGCACCTACGAAGTTAGTGCCTTGATCACATCTCAACTGTCTTACATGTCCGCGTATTGCGATGAATCCACGCAATGCGTTGATAAAAGCATCTGTTGTGAGGTCATCAAGCATTTCAATATGTATGGCTCTAGAGCACATACAGGTGAAAATAAGACCATATTTCTTCAGTTCCTTTCTTGCTTCCTTCACATAGAATGGTCCAAAGCAGTCTATGCCACAATATGTGAAAGGAGGTGTCATTTCCATTCTTTCTTCTGGCAAATCTGCCATTTTTGGATCTTGTGTGTTCCTTCTGTACTTTCTGCATGTTGTGCATTTGTAAATATGTGAGGCAACTGCTCTGTTACATCCTATGACCCATACTCCATTGGATCGCAATTCATTGGCCGTCATTCCTCTTCCTTGATGCTGCACCTTTTCATGGTAGTGCTTAATAAGCAACAACGATACATGACTCTTATTTGGCACAATGGCGGGATGCTTGACATGAGGATGAAGAACAGATCTTGTCAAACGTCCTCCAACCCTAAGCACACCATGCTCATCTACAAACGGACTCAGTTTGTGTAGTTTGTTGTTTTTGGGTTTTACTTCCTTGCCTTGCGTTATACCTCTGATTTCACTGCTGAATGCTTCCCTCTGAACCAACTTGATTATAAACAGCTCTGCTTCCTGTCTGTCCTCAATACTTGTAGCTCCACTTACTTTATCTTTGATGCCCTTGATCTGTTTAGCATGGCGTTTTAGAAGAGCAATAGCCTTGACAGCTCTTTTCCAGTCAGAGAACTTTGTTAGGCGGTCTAACAATGACCTCTCCTCCCTCACCTTGGTGTTGAGCACCAGGGCCTTTCTAAGTTCCGGATCATCATCATAGACTTCTCCCACCATAACATCTCCTTTGGGTAGCTCTCTTTCCCATAAAAAATCTGGGCCAGTGAACCAATTTGAAGCAACAAGCTGATCTGCGGAGAGACCTCTCGACGCATGATCCGCAGGATTATCTTCAGACTTTACAAAGTGCCATTGTGCAGGATCTGTAGTGGACTTGATTCTTTGGATTCTGTTCGCTACAAACACATGAAAACGTCTGGCATCATTGTTTATATAGCCAAGGACGACCTTTGAGTCAGTCCAAAAATGTTCTTGAAGACCCTCTATTTCAAGCTCACTTCTGAGCATAACACTTGTTCTTGCTGCTACAACTGCAGCCGTCAACTCAAGCCGTGGCACTGTGGTTACCTTGGTAGGAGCAACCCGTGCCTTTCCCATGACTAGCGTGCAGTGAACCTCTCCCTTGACGTCGACTGCTCTGAGGTAAGTACATTCCCCATAACCGATGACACTTGCATCTGAGAAGTGGTGAAGTTCGTACTGCTTGACATCCTTGAAGTTATCTGGGATATAACACCTTCTGATCCTTACATTAGATAAGTTTCGAAGATCTTGTAGCCAGATTTCCCACTGCGCTCTTAGCTCTAGTGGGAGCGGCTCATCCCAAGTTACTTTGTCTCGACACAGTTGTTGTAGGATCTGCTTTCCACGGAGAATAAAAGGCGCTACGAACCCCAATGGATCGTAGATGGAGGCTACTGTAGAAAGTACTCCTCTTCTGGTATTTGGGTGTTCCTTGACAGTTACTCTGAACTGGAAGTCATCAGAGGATACACACCATTGAACGCCAAGAGCTCTTTCCATGAGTGGCTCTCCCAAAGCCATATCCATGTCCTTGACACTTTCAGCACACTCGTCCTTCGGTACGGATTTCAATACCTCCTTGCTGTTGGAGATAAATTTGTGTAGTCTAAGCTTGCCTGTGCTGCAAAGGTCTCTCGCTTCCTTAATCAGTTGAATTGCTTCGGCGTCAGATGTTGTGCACACCAATCCATCGTCAACATAAAAATTCCTTTGGATGAACTTAACAGTGTTTGGGTTAAATTTATCCTGACCTTGAGCGGCTAGATGCTTAAGTCCAAAATTGGCACAACCAGGTGAGGAGGCTGCCCCAAATAGGTGGACCTTCATCCGAAAAATTGAGGGTGGAGACTCTAGATCACCGTTCTCCCACCATAAGAACCTGAGGTAGTCTTGGTGCTCAGGCCTTACATGGAACTGGTGAAACATTTTTTCCACGTCACACATGATGGCAATCGGGCCCTTGCGAAACCTACAAAGGACTCCCACCAAGGTGTTTGTGAGCTCTGGTCCAGTAAGAAGTTGGTCATTCAGTGACGTTTCTCGAAACCTTGCTGAGCAATCAAAGACCACTCGTATCTTCCCAGGCTTTTGGGGGTGGTATACGCCGTGGTGGGGAATATACCAGACTGGTTGATTGTGAAGCTCTTCTTCAGGGACCTTTTCTGCATCGCCACGAGCAATGATGTCTTTCATAAACTCCAAGTAGTCAGTGCAGTATTGTTGGTCTCTCCTGAGCCTTCGTTCCAAGGACATTAGGCGTTGAACAGCACATGATTTATTATTTGGTAGATTTGGTCTGTCTTGTTTGAAGGGCAAGGGCATCTCAAAATGACCGTCTTGCTTCTGTCTGATTCCGTCTTTCAATTTAGCCAAGAAGTGAAGATCTTCTTGAGAGAAGGATGTCTCGTCTCCAGCTCTCTCACTGAAATCAGATTCCAACATCTTAATTATGTCATCTGGACTGACCATTTCACTGACCTGGGTATTGCAAACATAGTGGACTTCTCCTTTAAGCTTGACCATTGCATTCACTTCAGGCATGACTTGTTTTACGATGATGCGATGGCTTACTCCAATTGCATCACCGTAGTGTTCACCTGGGTCACCATAACTCACTATGCTCCATCCTAAGTCGGTCTTCTGAGCAAATGGCTGGCTTTCCTCTCCACAAACGACTTCTCGTGGCATTAGAGCTTGTGGGCAATTGTACCCGACCAACAGACCAATTTCGCAATCCTTTTGAGGCGCGATGTGGTCAGCAAGATGCTCCAAATGAGGCCATGCCTTTGCTGTCTCAGGCACTGGGATGTGTGTGCGATTAGCAGGGATGAAGTCACGAGTGTAAACTGTCGGCACTGTTAACTTCTTGGTGGAATATAGGCCCCTTATTTGTAGGCTATTAAGTCTTTTACAGTGAATGATTGTCCCTTTTGACGACATCGTAGATAGTTTTAACTTCACTTGTTCCGTGTTTGTATCAAGAACATCTGCCACTTCATTAAGAATGAATGAAGAGTCACTCTGTGAATCTAACAGAGCATAGACGAGAACTTCGTTGTCTGGATCACTTGACGTTGACACATAGACAGGTACTATTGCCGACGTCTGTGTACTATTAGTATCTTGTACAACTCTGTTAGAGGTTGTTTCCTTTGTGACGTCTTGTGGTTGAGTTCTTTCCTTAGATTGTTCTTTCTTTAGTTCTTGGTCCCTTTTTGAACGTTCTTCGTGCAGGCATGTGGGGTGCCTCCTTGAGCATGAATCGCAGACCATCCGGTTACTGCAGCTCTTAGACTGGTGGCCAGGGCTCAAACAGCCGAAGCACAGTTTTTCACTTTGCATAAATTTTACGCGGTCAGCAACTGGCTTCTCTCTTAATTTATAGCACTTGTGTAAGCTATGTCCTGGTTTTTTACAAAACACACATGTAACTATTTTTCTCTCAGTGGTGTTTGTTGTGAAGATCTTGGCACCTACGGTTTGGTTCTTGGAGGTCATAATGTTCTGGCTTCTCATCTTTGCTTTATCAGATTCACCTTGCCGTAATGCATGGAAGGATGTAATGGGGTTGCAAGCGATGCTAGCCTCCATTGAAAGGAACGTCACAAAATAACTGAAGTTTGGGAACCTTCCGTGTTCAAGTTGATATTGTGTGGCTTTTCGGTTCCATCCGGAGCTTAACCAGTCAGGTAACTTGGCAGTAAGTTTTTGATTCTCAATTCCATCATTCAGAATGTGGAGACTGTCATTGTTAGCCATAGCACTTTCGCAACTGCGTAATAGGTCCACAAATTTTCTCAACTCAGCACTCTCTCTTGAAGCTATTTTTGGCCATGTATGTAGTTTGTCTCGGAAAGCCTTGGCAATTACAAAGGGTTGGCCATATCTTTCATTGAGTAGGTCCCATGCTGCATTGTATGAATCTTCTGAACCAGACAGAAAATGACCTTCTAGGGCTTCTCTAGCAGCTCCTCCGACATATTTTTGAAGGAAGAAGACTTTCTCTGCGGTTGGAATATTCTTTTTCTCTATAAGAGTCTGAAAGGATGATTTCCAATGATTAAACTTGAGTGGATCCCCACTAAATATTGAAGGTTCTGGAATGGGTAGCCTGTTTGCTGTCATAGCTTCAGCTAAGACCTTCACCAGCTCACGCATGTCACTTTGGAGTTCACTTCTTGGAGTCACACTCAGTGGTGGTGGATGCTGATCAGCAATACTCGCTTGATAGATTATCTGCATATCTGTAGGCAACTCAGCCTCAGGGTTTTGTGGTAAAAAGTCTTGGGTTGGATAGAACTCATTTGCATTGTACACTAGAAGCTTTGCTTTGGCTGCATTAAGCCTCTTTAGCTCTTCCAAACGCTCAAGCTCTCTTTTCAAATTTTCAACTGACCTTTTTCTTTCAGCATTCTCTTCATGCTGTCTCTTTAACAGAGCAGCCTCTTGTTTCTCTTTTTCTATCTTACGTTCAATTTCTTCCTTTTCTCTTTGAAGACGGCGAGTTGATGCAGCTGTTTCTTGGTCTGCAACTATCAACTTATCCTCAGTTTCAAGTCTCTGCAATTCTGCTTGGTGGGTTTCTTGCTCACCCATAATCTTCAATACAGCCTGTGTATGTGCATACTCAGCAGCAGCTTCTTGTCTTTTAGATGAGGATACAGCAGAGTGAATGGATTTAGACTTAGAATTATTGCTCTGAGATGAAACACTGGAGGTTGAAGATGCGAATACAGATGAAGCATCAGGCCAAATAATTTCCTCCTTATTTCCTTGAATTTGAGACTGTGCATTCTGTATTACAATTCTGGTGATGGATGCACATCTGTCCACCTTGCATCTCATGTCATGAGTTGGGCTGTCAATCTGTCGGTATTCATCATAAACACTGTTCAGCTCAGATTCTTCTCTTTGAATACATTTAATGTGTTCTTGGAGGATATCACTGGGATCTTGTTTGATTACAGATTTTTTAGCCACCTTAGTCAAAACTTTCCAGCGTTCATAAATACTGCCAAAGCGAAGTAATAATCCTTTCACTTTTTCCTTCTGATATTCCCTTCCTTTTTCTGTTAATGTTCGATCTCTTTCACTTCTACGAGGCTCTGCAGGCTGTACTGCTTCTTGTACAATGGTAGACTTCTCTGACACTTGTTCCTTTTCATTTGTTTGAGACATCTTACATTATCTGGGAATTGCTTGTACACTTAAAAATTAGCTGTGTAGTTAACAGCAGATTTTTTTTCTTTTTTTTCTGAACAATCAATTAAATTGTGTCAATGTCCTTTAGATCAACCCTTCAATTAAAGCAAAATTGTAAAGGCTTGGTGCTATTGCATTTAAGTGAACATCTTTAAAAGATAATAAAAAACTTCAAAAAACTTCAATATATTGACTTGCTTAAATGTGCACAAATTATTCTCCTCTTTTTAAAGTTATCACTTACTTTCTTCAATAGACAATATCAATATATTCCCCTTATACAATTTAAACCACAGTTATTATTAAGGTTGCACAGTCCCTTGTAGTGTTCAAACTTATTGTCAACTTTCAGAACACAAGCTTAAGTGTCTGACTTATGGACGTCTAATAATGAAACACTGATGAACTGCAGGTCCTTAACGGTAAACGTGGGCTTATCTGTGTAATGTTACGTGACACAGCTGGTCTGGGGCGGGCACGAGCAGCTTCGGGAACGTTGACGCGGGTCCGAGCCGGGCGCGAGCAGCTTCGGGAACGTTGACGCAGGTCCGAGTTTGACTATCACTCCCTCCAGGAAATAAACGAAACCATGGCTCTGGTTACTGATGGATTTATTGCTTTGTCATCTTTTTCTCCGTCATCACATTCACCGTCAATGAAATCCACCGTCAAACTACAGTATGACGTAAAGGATAAACACGTTCACATACAATATAAGAGGTAAATACAAAAACAAATCGGGAAATACAAACGTAATACACATACCTCGCTGGCTGCATATAACCAAGAGGGAATGAGTTCACTTGAAAATACCCGGTTCAAAACACAAAAATGAAAAACATCTTCTTTAACGTTACTTCTCTGCTCAAATAACGAGTAACTCTTGTAATACACACGCGGAGAATAACTTCTCACCAAAATGTAAACCTTCCTGTTGCACCTTAAAGGATCCGTGTGCAACGCAAATGTACTTTAGTTCCTCGTTAACATCAACACTTAATATTCATGAATAGATGAAACAAATAACAAAAAAAACCATGTTAAATAACAGAAATAATATGTATGGCAGTTATACCACTGTTTTGTGAATACGTGCTGGTATTCAGTGACATGTTTCGTGTTGAGGTGGTAGAACAGATTAGTCGTGTGTGTTACTGAACTGTTGCCCCACACACTCTGTATAGTTTGCTGCTGCTCGTCGGACGGCTTAAATCCGAACCAAGTCCAAATAATGGATGTTGCACCGATCTTTTTCACCAGCTCCTCCGTTTCGCTGTCAGCCATGTTTACTCAAGATGACGACGAATATGATGCGCTTCAGCCGGTTGCAGCTCGCAGCTCTAAATTTCGCGGGTAGATTGCGTCATCAACATGCATTATCGCGATTAAAATCTCTATCGTAGGCCAATTTTGTATAGTTTATATCGCATATCGTTTATATCGCCCATTACTAGTTCATATTGCTGAGCACTCACTGGGTTGATGATCAGGAATGCTCAAGCACGGCCACTGCATGAAACTTTTAACAAGATTCACTTGTTTAAAACACCCTAAATGATATTAGCACTTATTATATAACCATTATTTCGCTAATACACATCTAAATAAATACAGCTCTGTGGAAATTAATTATTGATTATTTCCACGAATCAGCGCCGCCGCTCCCACCAGGCGCATCACACGCTGTGCGTAGGGCACTGAGTGCTGAGGGGACACCAACAAAATAGCCTTTTAAAATCTCAAATTAGTTAAAATCTCCCGGAATCTAGAGCGAGCGAGCGCACCCGCGAGACAGAGACTGTGCTTCAAACCGCGTAGCGCGTGCACGGCAGAGAGGGAGAGAGAGTAAGCGCGCGTGCCTTATGAAGCGCATGTAATACTTTTTTTTACCTCATCAAAGCTTTTATTTTTAAACAA
Organism: Phoxinus phoxinus; assembly: GCF_949152265.1. NCBI lineage: Eukaryota > Metazoa > Chordata > Actinopteri > Cypriniformes > Leuciscidae > Phoxinus > Phoxinus phoxinus. Next base: position 30,993,065 of record NC_136895.1, on the reverse strand, counting down.
AGACACTTTAGTAACAGTGCACTTCATTTTTTGCCCTCAGACCCCTCTATCTATTGGTGTATAAATAAATTTTTTTTTGGTATACAGGAGGGAGTGATTGTTATAAATAAAATGGTTTGTTCAGTTCAGTTGTGTTGTAATAATAGTGTCAAAAACAGAAGTATAACAGTAAATAAATATCGGTTCTGCATATCGGTTATCAGGCACATAAACATGCAAACAATCTGTATCGGTTTCAAAAAATCAATATCGGTCGATCACTATTTTAGAGGGCAATTACTCGAGTCGCCCCCTGTCGTTTCAAAGAATAGTACAACGGCGAGCGCGTCAAGTATAAACACCTCGACCGTTTGGAGAGTCTGCGGAGCCAGGCGAAAGTATAAACAAGGCTTGATGCGCTCAACCAGCTCGCGCATCTGTGCCACACCACAGCTATGGCGTTACTATATTCTGTTTACTTCATAAACAGCCTTCTTTTTTATCCCCATTATAAATTCTGTTGTCAGTGTTTCTTTGTCTGGACACAAACACTGTACACACGCTGCCTGGTATCGGTTGTTGGTATCGGGGTATTTTTACGAGTACGAGTACATGAGCTCAGTATCGGCCCGATACAGATACTGGTATCGGTGCATTCCTAGTCTTAATACAGTTTAGCACATTCCAAAATATTGTTATTATCTTGCTAAAAAATCATATAAATGCTTTAGAAACAGCCGTACTCTGCTAGCTTCAATGGCTTACACACACCGCTTGAACCTTCTATTAAATAACCATTCTTTCTGGTTCCTCGAATCTGGGAGCCTTTTTCCAGCCGTGCGATATTGAGTACACATTAAGTTTTTTATTGCAATTTAGTTGTAGTTGGGAGTATTTACGTGTATATGTGCGGTCAAACTGTAAACACAAACCATTCACAATTAGTATCCAGTCATTTTCACTTCTCGAAATACATTTCTACAAACATAAACATCAGCTTAGATGATAAACATTAAAGTATATACTTAAATCAAAGATATCCCCTACAGCAAATATCACATGTGATATGTATATTAGCATGAAACATTATCACATGTGTGATACAACTGTCAATACAGATTTCTATAAAACAGTCGCTGTATTACAACACGTATTAAACTATGTTTAACAAATAAATGCAACATATATTGCATGAATATTTCAATAGGTAATTTAAACTATAGATATCAAAACAAACATAATAAACAAACTAATAGCATTAGGCGCTAATCGCAAATAGCGATCTACATAGTGATTCAATACATATATATAATTTAGATTAAGGTTTTACTTTTATCTGTAATTGTTATAGAACATTAGAAAGTCTGCATATGAGCATCAACATGGCTTTCTCACTCAGATTCGGTTCAGTTCAGGGGTTTTTTCTACCTGTGCCTCTTCCTAGGCGATCACATGAACGTCCTTAACACCGTACACCGTTTGTATGACTCTGCATGCGACAGTCATGCGGTCGAGCAAATCCACCATTTAAAAATAAATAAAAATATTGTTGTTGTCACACAATTTAGTTTTGAGAGTTTTTTTTTTTAGGCGAGAATAATTCATTTAGGGTATATCAAACGGGCAATCTTTGGGTTAAGGGGAAAATAAAGTTTAATAACTTTATATTTAGGCTATATTTAACTTAAATCATGTACTATAGTGCTGCTTTTGTACGTTTGACTCAATAGTTTGCTTGCGTTTATTTCCTATTGTGTTTTATAATAGCTATTGTTGTTAATTTAAATATTGTTGTCCAATAAATATTATTTTATATATAGTATGCCATATTTGGTATTGAGAAATGGTCCGTTAGTGATTGATATATATGGACTTCAGTGAAAGTTACATTATAACACCGTTAGATGGCTGTCTTTAAGAGTTAGTCAGAACAAGGAACTTGTTTTAGAGCTGTTGTGGGAAATCTTTTAAAAAGACAAAGATCGCTTTCCTCAGTGGACACTCATTCAAATTTTTTATAATGGATATAATATAATGGACATCGACCTGAGGAATGAATGCTATATCAGATGCAGGTAATGCACTAGTTTAGTCAATCGCTCTCATAATACTGTACTCTATATAATACAATAAGCTTCAATGAAGTGACTTTGAATCCGTGGCGGATGGAAGTAGTTCTGCACAAAAGAGGGTTTTTAGAGACACTTAACTGAACTGTTGTATAAACACAACATAACACTTTTTTTTTTTTTTTTTACTACATATTTTTTCTCTTTGATTGATTTACTGAGCACTTTTTTAACTTTATTTTCAGACCAGATGGATGAGGATGAAGTGGATAAACGTCAAAGAAGATCTCAGAAATGCTTCACCTGCACTCAGTGTGGAAAGAGTTTCCTATACAAAAGTAAACTTGATGTTCACATGAGGATCCACACTGGAGAGAAACCGTTCACATGTGATCAGTGTGGGAAGAGTTTTACAAGGCAAGGACACTTTAAGGAACACATGAACATCCACACTGGAGAGAAACTGCATGAATGTGATCAATGTGGCAAAACATTTTTGTGGACTACAGCCCTGAAGAGACACATGATAGTTCATTCACAGGAGAAACCACATTCATGTTCTTTGTGTGGAAAGAGTTTTTCACAACTGCAGAATTTAAAAGTACATCAGAAAATACATACTGGTGTAAGAGATCATATGTGCTTTGAGTGTGGGAAGACCTTTATTACAACTGAACATTTGAAACAACACCAGAGAATTCACACTGGAGAGAAACCTTACAAGTGTTCACACTGCGACAAGAGATTTAGTCGGTCAGAATATCTGAAAACACACGAGAGGATCCACACTGGAGAGAAACCGTACATGTGTTCACACTGCGACAAGAGATTTAGTCGGTCAGAACATCTGAAAACACACGAGAGGATCCACACTGGAGAGAAACCTTACAAGTGCTCACACTGCGACAAGAGATTTAGTCGGTCAGAACATCTGAAAACACACGAGAGGATCCACACTGGAGAGAAACCTTACAAGTGCTCACACTGCGACAAGAGATTCAGTGATTCAGGACATCTGAAAACACACGAGAGGATCCACACTGGAGAGAAGCCGTATCACTGCACTGCATGTGGGAAGAGTTTCAATCAATCATCATCTCTACGCAAGCATACAAAAACTCACATAAAGTAGCTTAACTTCAGTTCTATCAATTCAGTTCGGTTCTAGCAAATTTTCTCTAGGGAGCATGACCCCGAACCCCCTTAACTACCTCATATTTGGGACACCGGTAATACTAAAACTCTGCCTACAGCCCTGGCCACAACCATCGAAAGTATAAACGAAACATTGTCAAAATTTGTCACATTAAATAGTTTATCTTTAAGAACAGCAGTTTTACTGTGAGATTCACATCAACTCAAAGATGAAGTTCCTCCCCATAGAACAATATCGCATATGTCATTTTGCTTAATATAATCTATATGTTTAAAAGTACAAGTGTTTTTTTTAACATTGTTTAGAAAAGTTATTGCTCAGGAAGCTGAAGAAGAGGCTGATTGAGATGATTTGCTATCTTGTTAGTCAATAAAGAGAGAGATATGTCTTATTTGTTTCCAATTTTACTTTCTTTTTGTATTTGCTGCACCAAGTATTAAACTTTTATGCTCCATGTTTATTGTCTGCTCCTTCTTCTTGCATCATTAATAAATAATTGTATAATTTTACTTTAGCACTGTAACACTAAACAAGACTTTGCAGGGAATGAATGAGTGTACATGGTTTAAATAGGACAAGACAAGGTAACAAGGTAATGAGACACAGGTGGATGCAATCAGGGATGATGAGTCTGGGCAGTGAGTTATGGGAAATGTAGTTTATGAGGGAATGTCAATAGTCTGATGTGGAGTGCCCTCTGGTGGCTTTCAAGGGCACTCCAGCTGGTGACCGTTACATAGCCCCCCCCCCCTCAAAGGAGCGGCTTATAGACGTGACTTATAGGGTGAAGGGGGCCAGGGTGGATCCGACGCTTCAGGGGCAGATGCGGCAATCTTGTCTGAAGACACCGGCGTAGAGGCGGCCATCTTGTCCTAAGACAAAGGTGTAGAGTTGGCCATCTTGTCCTAAGACAAAGGTGTAGAGTTGGCCATCTTGTCTGAAGACACAGGCGTGGCTGCTGCCATCTTGTCCGAAGACACAGGCGTAGATGCTGCCATCTTGTCCTAAGACACAGGCGTGGCGGTGGCCATCTTGTCCTTAGATAAAGATGTAGAGGCGGCCATCTTGTCCGAAGACACAGGCATGGCTGCTGCCATCTTGTCCGAAGACACAGGTGTGGCTGCTGTCATCTTGTCCGAAGCCAAAGGCCTAGATGCTGCCATCTTGTCCTTAGACACAGGCGTGGCGGTGGCCATCTTGTCCTAAGACACAGGCGTGGCTGCGGCCATTTTGTCCTAAGACACAGGCGTGGCTGCGGCCATCTTGTCCTAAGACACAGGCGTGGCTGCGGCCATCTTGTCCTAAGACGCAGGCGTGGCGGCGGCCATCTTGTCCTAAGACACAGGCGTGGCTGCGGCCATCTTGTCCTAAGACGCAGGCGTGGCTGCGGCCATCTTGTCCTAAGACGCAGGCGTGGCGGCGGCCATCTTGTCCTAAGACGCAGGCGTGGCTGCGGCCATCTTGTCCTAAGACGCAGGCGTGGCGGCGGCCATCTTGTCCTAAGACGCAGGCGTGGCGGCGGCCATCTTGTCCCAAGACACAGGTGTGGCGGCGGCCATCTTGTCCTAAGACACAGGCGTGGCTGCGGCCATTTTGTCCCAAGACACAGGCGTGGCTGCGGCCATCTTGTCCTAAGACACAGGCGTGGCTGCGGCCATCTTGTCCTAAGACACAGGCGTGGCTGCGGCCATCTTGTCCTAAGACGCAGGCGTGGCGGCGGCCATCTTGTCCTAAGACACAGGCGTGGCTGCGGCCATCTTGTCCTAAGACACAGGCGTGGCTGCGGCCATCTTGTCCTAAGACACAGGCGTGGCGGCGGCCATCTTGTCCTAAGACACAGGCGTGGCTGCGGCCATCTTGTCCTAAGACGCAGGCGTGGCGGCGGCCATCTTGTCCTAAGACCATATCACCCTGTAGCCCAAGACTGGTTTCCCACTGAAGCTAAGCGGGGCTGAGCCTGGTTAGTACTTGAATGGGAGACCTCCTGAGAAAACCAGGTTGCTGCTGCAAGAGGTGTTAGTGTGGCCAGCAGGAGGCGCTCACCCTGTGGTCTGTGTGGGTCCTAACGCCCCAGTGTAGTGACGGGGACACTATACTGTCAAAGAGCACCGTCCTTCGGATGAGACGTTAAACCGCGGTCCTGACTCTCTGTGGTCACTAAAAATCCCAGGATGTCTTTCGAAAGAGTAGGTGTAACCATCCTAGCCAAATATGCCCAGTGGCCTCTGTCCATCATGGCCTCCTAATCATCCTCCTATATATATATATACTGATTGGCTTCATCACTGTCTCCTCTCCACCAGTAAGCTGGTGTGTGGTGGGCGTTCTGGCGCAATATGGCTGCCGTCGCATCATCCAGGTGATGCTGCACATTGGTGGTGGTTGAGGAGATTCCCCCCTTCTATGTAAAGCGCTTTGAGTGTCCAGAAAAGCGCTATATAAATGTGATGAATTATTATTATTATTATAAGACACAGGCGTGGCTGCGGCCATCTTGTCCTAAGATGCAGGCGTGGCGGTGGCCATCTTGTCCTAGGACACAGGCGTGGCTGTGGCCATCTTGTCCTAAGACACAGGCGTGGCTGCGGCCATCTTGGCGAACTACAGGAGAAAATAAAATGAGGCTTTGCGCACTCAACGCGCACGACCGCCCACACCGCGACAATGTCATTTTTGCCTCGCGCACCTTCACACTTGTGCGGATACAGCGAGTATAAACCAAGCTTTATGAATGCGAAGCAAACATCGATTATAAACATCAGGAGACCAAACTAAATATGATCTCTTATATTTTACATATTTATATCAAAAAAATGTATCAGTAAACTTTAAAAACACTCAAATTAAACAATATTGAGAATGGGAGATTTTTTGCATAAATCAATCAAAATCTCTTTTATAGTTTCTGATAAACTTTTTATTGTTATTTGTGCTAAATGCACTCAACATTACAATGGATTGAGATTATTTTTCATGTAGCCATTGTCTACTTGCACTTTTTAAGGATTTATTAAAACGTAACTTTCTTTAATTTCAGGCCTTATGGAGGAGAATAAGGAGAGGGAAGAGGAGAAACATCATCATGTGAAAACTGAAGATGAAACTCATTCTCAGACTGAAAGCATTTCATTACTGAAAAGAAAAGACAAATGTTTCACTTGCCGTCAGTGTGGAAAGAGTTTCACATACAATTTGAATCTCAAGATTCACATGAGGATCCACACTGGAGAGAAACTGCTCGAATGTGATCAATGTGGCAAAACATTTTTGAGTGCTTCAGTCCTGAAGATTCACCGGTCAGTTCATTCACAGGAGAAACCACATTCATGTTCTTTGTGTGGAATGAGTGTAAAATACAAACAAAGTCTTGAGAAACACATGATCGTCCACTCTGGAGAGAAACCGTTCACATGTGATCAGTGCTGGTCACAAAAAACACTGGAGGTCTCACACTGGAGAGAAACCTTACAAGTGTTCACACTGCGACAAGAGATTCCGTCGGTCAGAACATGTGAAAACACACGAGAGGATCCACACTGGAGAGAAACCGTATCACTGCACTCCATGTGGGAAGAGTTTCACTCAAATATCTTCTCTACAAAGTCATATAAAATACAATCACAAGTAGATCATCTTCAGATCCAACACTTTCAAGTCTAATGCTGTGTCCTCACCAAACGTGACAATTATACAGTCAAGCAATAAAATCTCTCCAAAATCTGTCCTAACCAGCCACAACGAGTGACAGGACAAAGAAACATCTTCTAAATTTGTCTCAGTGAATAAAGTTAATCTTCAAGACCAGCAGTTTCAACTGTGAGATAATTATCCTTGTATAAAATTTTGCTTCATGGTATAAATAAATATCATTATACTTTATTATGAGTTAAATGTTATGTACATTTTATGGTGCATTTTTATCATAGGTTGTTTTTACTTTTATGAAGGAAAATATACGTTTTTTTCTTTTTACAGGTTCAAACTGTTTTTGATATTTTTGTTTTTGTAGAGAGATCTGTCACATTTGTTTAAACTTTGTATTTTCACAAGTTAACTTTCATTGTTCATTTTTCTGTCTACTTATTCGTATTCTTGCATCAAATAGAACTAAAATTATTAAATTATTTATATTTAAGCCATTCAAATATTGTGATTGCTTTGGGCTTTAAGTTTATTGAAAAAGCTTTTAAACGCCTAATATATTTCATCCCACTCATGATCTGAGATTGAATGGACTGCTGTCTGTCTGTAAGCGTTTTTATTTTTGTTTGATAGGTTTTATTGATGTTTTGCTGTTTTATACAGCATTTGGCGGGTTTTTGATAATCTACCGTTAATTTCGACTAGAGGTGATGACGACATTACCAGCGCGCGCCCCTTCAGTCAGTGGTGTCGAGTCTTCTGAGGTAAACAGTCCACGCGCTTTCGTGTTACTCTAAAATACTCTACGCTGTTTAAATAACATTTTACGCCATAATTTCTGAATGTTTTCCATCGTGTTCGGCGGTATTCGTGTACACTTAAGGAAGAAGATATCAGTTTAACATAAAAAACGGTAAGATTTTAGCGAACTGCTTTGTACTTTTTTACTTGAGGTAAACGGTTCACGCGCTATATCACGTAACTGTACAATACAATTTACACGGTTTACGAAACCTTTTACATGGTCTTTTCTGAAAGGTTTTCATCATGTGTCTGTTTCTTCTCCCATATAAAACGGTAAGATGTTAGCGAACTACTTTGTGGTTATGATTTTATTAGGGAATCGGATTCATATGGACGCATAACAAGGTTTGATAATGTCATCACTGGCTGTCTTTATATTTAAATATTACTGTTGTAATATTTTTTCTGTATCATTATTGCATTAGCTATATTCTTGTTGAATGTGTGTTGATAGTCTATGGCTCATCATCTATTAGTAGAGCAGCTGAAAAGCCTCTTTATTTCATGTCAATAGATCCTGTTTTCCCCTCATTCATTATGCTGATGTCTTCAGATCTGTAAACTGCCACATTAAGCTCATTTTATTGTCAACAGACTTGAGCAAACGACACGATCAGATACTGTGGTGATCAGCTATTGTGACATCTGCAAGATATAGGCTAGGTACGTTTTATAATGGTGTTTATTTCAATAATCTGTGATGAACCATCTTTCATATGCAACACAATTGGTGCGTAATTTGTTTCTTGCAAATCTGTAAATATATTTTTATGTTTTAATCTTTTTTTATTCTTAATTTTTTTATAATGTGACCATAAATACTTAAAGTGGGTGGATTATTTTTTTTCCCCAGTAAGTGATTTCTTCTCTATTTAGTCAGATCTGCTCCTCCTCCTTCAGTGAAGCCCCTCCTCCTTCAGTGAAGCTCCTCCCACTGCAATTCACCAATAAATGCTGGAATATTCCCATCAGCTGCAAGTGAAGACGAGCATCAAACCATCAGGAAGAGCTGAAATCTGCAAAGACAGAGTTTATTGAAGGACAGTGAGAACAGGAGAGATCCAGAACACTGCAGAATGAAACACACTGAAGAACAAAGAGGTTGGTGATTAGAGATGTGACGGTGATAATATTCTCCCACCGGTTAATCGACTTGTGACAACACCGGTAATACCGGTGCACATATAACGAACAACCTCGATCCATCAGGAAACGCCACATAGGGCGCTGAATTTCACTGCGCTTCATGAAGAGTTTTTCTTTTGCGTGAAGAAGCCGTTCACCAGAGATGTGTTAAAAGATCGGAGTGCATTCATGATTATTAGGCTACCGGTATGATAATCCTCCTGGCGCCGGGTCTGAGTGAGTAATTTACTCTCTTACCTTTGTTCTTTGATTAACATTAATGACACTTTAAGACCGGCCGCTGCTGACAGAGATGCGATCTGACACGCGTCCCATTTTCTCACAAATCTCTATTTTAGACTTTATTTAAATCATATAAGACTGCTCTTATGAGGACACTCGACAAACCGGACATTTTGTCATAATTTGTGTGTTATGGTTTGTTCAAGACCGAAAGAGAACTCCATATACTGACGCGCGTCTTTTCTGTGGGTCGCGTGTGTGTGTGTGTAATAGGCAGGACATACAGCGCGGTCTCTTTAGTCTTGTCGCGCTTGAACGGTTTAAAAGCATTCACATTAATAAGAGCGTGATCATACAACGCTAGTCAATTGTGTTAAATATTTTTAACGCTTTAAACTTTTTTTTTTTTTTTGCGGTGCCGCGGTGGGCAAGTGATGAAACCGGTGTTGTGACTGAACACCGTGTAACACCGGTAACACCGACTATCGTAGCAAGCCTATTGGTGATTATTCCTGATTCTTCATTAAAGGGATAGTTCACCCAAAAATTAAAATGAGCCCATGATTTACTCACCCTGAAGCCTTCCTATATGTATATGACAATCTTCTTTCAGACGAATACAATAGGGATGCACCCAAATGAAAATTCTTGGCCGAAACCGAAAAAGAGGAAACCAAGGCCGAAAACCGAAACACGAAAGAAATTATGCCAATTATTAGTACCACTGCATTTATGGCTATGACTGTGTACTAACTTTACTAAAATCAAGGCATTGTAATTGCATAAATATTAAAGTTTCAAAGAATAAATCAATTATAAATTATGCAAATATTTATTTAGCACATTGCAACAATGCACAGTATAAAATACAATTCTAACTAAAATGTTTAACTTGACGCCACTCATGTGTACATTAAATAATAATTAGGGCTGTCAAAAGATTAATCGCGATTAATCGCATCCAAAATAAAAGTTTGTGTTTACATAATATATGTGTGTGTTCTGTGTATAATTATTTATATATATAAAAACACACACAATCATGTATTTAAGAAAAATTGGTTCTATTTATATACAAAATATTTATATATTATATAAATTATATAAATACAGTATATAAATGCAATTATTCCTTAAATATATACATGAATGTGTGTGTATTTATACATAATAATTCTACACAGTATACACTCATATATTATGTAAACACAAACTTTTATTTTGGATGCGATTAATCACGTATAATCTTTTGACAGCCCTAATAATAATAATGTACAGGCCTACTGGCAAGCAGAAAGGTTTTAAAATCAAATATTCTCTCATAAAAACAAAGTGCATTTAGGTCAAGTGCATTTTACATTTTTCTCTGTAGGACTACTACAGGAAAGTGCATTCAGAACAAGTGCAACTGCTTAAAGATACAACAATATTTTCTCTGTAGGCCTTCAACATAATAGTCAGTGTTGTGCCAGTTCATACTTAAAAAGAACTAGCTCAGAGTTCAGTTCACATATCTAAAAATGAACTAGTTTACGTTCATTTGTTAAATTCTTTTAACAAAGATGTAGGCTATTATTAATAATAATGTTATTTCAACACAATATCTCGTTATTTCGAAATAATATGTGTGCGTGCATCTGTAAATCCGGTGACGCGTGTATTGATTTTTATTAATAAACAAGTGTTTTCTCTAAAAGTGTCGACTCGGCTGCAAAGATGAAGTTGACGATCGCCATCTCCGTGTGAACGCGCTTATAGAGAGAAATGCACATAAATAAGCCTAATAATGGATTACATAATCAGAGTAGCCTTTTTCTTTTTGAATTATTTCGTTTAAAGACATTTCAAGCTTTGTGTATTTGATGTTTTTGTCATGTCGGTGTGAGGCATACACTGAGTTTCGTTAAGTTAGGATGTGCTCTAGTTTACGTGCAATGCAAGTGAGCGCGCGGGCGCCTCCGTTATATTTGTTTCGTCGGTCTTTTCATTAAATACAGGCAATTGGTTGATGAAAAATTTATTAAAATTAAGATACAATTTATACAAAACGAAATTCACTTTAAAGAAAGGCTTTCTATAACAACTTCAACTTCAACGGTCAAAATCATGTCTCATATTGCGCATCCTATCTTACTCGGTCGTGCTGTTCACTTTTCATAAATCAACATAAATGGAAAAAAAAATAACATTATAATATTTTAACAAATATGAAATGCGCTTTTTTTAATGGCTACAACAGTATAGTAGGCCTACATAGCCTACTCTCTATTTGTACACATTTCTGCACATTCATTTAATTCTGAATTTTGCACACAAGTTGAAAGGCATTTGTTCAAATCAAGTTCACGGATAATTGTGCGTTCATTTATTAGCCTAATTATTATGATACTACAATCCTAACAAATAGGCTATGCTATGTACAAAAAATCAGATGAGCCCATAATATGAACGGTTAAGCATTTTCCTCCCATAGAAAACCATTAGGCTATAAGAACGCTTAATGTGGCTTCATGCAGATTAGGATGTCCCCTTATTATGTCGAAATAACGAGATATCGATACTAGGCTACTGTGTCCGCCGTGGTCTCCTTTTTGATCAGTGAAAACGATTTTTGCTTGTTTAGGATCTGACTGTCCAGCGTATTTGAAAAAGTTAAGCAAACTTTCCTGTCTTTTTGACATTTTTCCCCTGAGTGAAACGATCGAGGCTAACGGCAATCTCAACTCGTACAACAAGCGCGCAAGTCATGTGTCACAAACATTGAACACTACACAGACAGTAATTTTTTTTTTCATTTAGGCAATCAGGCCTAATTTTAGTGACACAGGAGGTGCCGGATCCAATAAAAAAGGTTCCGGATCCAATGTCGGAGGTGACGGAACATGTTCTGGCGTGTTCCGGCTCAAATTAAGCCCTGGTAAAACCTGACTTTTCAAATGAGCGTGAACTGCGCGTGCTGTTCATTCCTGCCAGAGTGAGCACCGCTCTCGTTCACGTTCATTGTATGAAAAGTGATTTGTTCAGTTTAGCGTTTGGCGAAAATATGAACGCGTTCAGTGAACGTCGTTCATGCACAACACTGATAATAGTGTATCAAAACAAAGACTGCCATAGCCCATGTGTTAACTGTAGAACTTTAACAACAAATGCACCAAGAATTGCAGATGTGCAAAGTGGATAATAAATATTTAAACACTAGAATGACGACATCTGTGATTCTGCAGTCACTGCTGCACATGTGGATCTCACACTCGTCCCATTTACTCTCAACGTTAATTTAAGACTTAACTTTAATTTAAGGACTGCTCTCATGAGGATACTCAACAAAACTGACATTTTGCCATAACTGTGTGTTATTATTCGTTAAGCACGAAAGATAAGTCGATTCTGGCGCGCGTCGTCGTGTGTGTGTGCGTCGTGTGTGTCAGCAGGACATTCACAGACAGCGCTATCTTTTGTCTTTTTGTGCTTGCATGTTTAAAAGCATTTGCATGAAGAAGAAGGCTGCTTTATGTGGACGCACGGTGAATGATATCAGGCGCAACCACTGCAATTAAACAAATTCGAATTCATTTCGGCCGTGTTGTTTCGGTGATAAAAGTCTTTCGGCCGAAAACCGAAAATGCCCTTTTGGGCCATTTTCGGCAGAAATTTTTCGGCGGCCAAATATTCGGTGCATCCCTAGAATACAATCAGACTTATATTAAAAAATGTCCTGGAGTCAATGAGTATATTTTTTGGAAGTCAATAAAAGTGTTCCACAATTAATAAAGGCCTTCTGAAGTGAAGCAATGCGTTTGTATAAGAAAAATATCCATATAAACCAGTGGTTTTCAAAGTCTAAGACAGTGGCCCTCCCTTTTGACATAACTTACCCAATGGCGCCCCCCCCCTCCCCAAAAAAATGAAAAAAAAGCAATTATAAAAAATAAATAGCAATGTCAGACTCTTAACTCTTTGTGTTAACATAAAAAGTGCTGAAAAGTGCAGGTAGGCCTTGTTTACACCGTCTATCAGTGAAATGTGACCCAATTCCGATTTTTTGCTCATATGTCACACAGATCGGATGTCTTCTATGACCGTGTAAACAGGAAAAAAAACGCATGTCTTCGGATATTTCGAGATCGGTTTCAGGCCTCATTCATATGTGGAAATAAATGAGATATGTGCCAATCAGTGATGCGCGGGTCAATGTATAAACAACCCGCACCCGACCAACGTTTTCAACTAACCCGCCCACAACTCTGACCGAAAAAAAAAAAAAGAAAGAAAATATTGTACCCGACCCGCTTCCTGACCCGCATTTGTTTAAAGTAGCTAATAAATGCTCATCGTAGCATCATTGGGCCATACGTAGGATGCGCGTTTTTCTGAATGCTGTATGATAGCCTATAGCCTAGTGTTTTGTAATAAAGGCTTGATTTATTCATTCATTTCGTTTCATTTTCTTAACAATTAAGATGCTGCATGTGTTTATCCAGTCTAATCGAAGTGTGCGTCTCTCCCCGGACTTTCCCAACAAAAATCCCGGCCCCTCTCAGCAAATACATAAAACTGACATTACTGAGCTATATGCGTTTAAAAGTAGCCTATTAAAATGGCACAATGGCATTGCTCAGTTCAACGCTTTGGGAAATCGGGCATTTTGTCCCGCGTCAGCTTTTATTTAAAAGTTAATAACGCGCTCAACATTCAGGTAAATAAGGATTTCCCACTTTCATCTCTGACTGAGCTCGTGCGTCATCCTCGCACCAGTTATTAAGCCAATAAAGTGTAGACCTGTGTATTTCATAGAAAATTGTGTCTAGTAGGCTACTATATAAATTACAAAGGTTTAATTGGCATCTTTATTTCAAATGACCCGACCGACCGTGACCCGAATATCATTAAAAATATTTTTGGATGACTCGTAACCGCGGGTGACCGCAGGCACCCGCTCATTTTGGATCAACCCGCGCATCACTGGTGCCAATGCGACTGGCAGAAACAGGCAGATCGGATTTTCTGAGGCGGTTAAATGACGAGAGCAACCCCGACGCGCATCTGCAAAGGGACGGATGGCCCGACGAAACATCGTAGGAGAGGAATGTGGACAAACGTTGACACATATATTAACATATCAAAGGTTGGCTTGCTCATCCTAAAATTTCAGACTCACTGCTCCTCGTTAAAGCCAATATTTAATCATATGCTCCCGCCAGTGCTGAGATCTCTCTCGCACACAATAACTGACTGCAATGATGGCACTTTTCGTCCTCCTCCACCTCAAAATCATGGTGATATTTGGCGAACTTTACATATCACAGAGCTAGCATCAAGCATATTTCGCGTTCGTCCATCTGTGCGAGAGAATTTAACCCTTTAAGCATGGGCGCGCGATGTTTCAGATGGCAAGTGTAACATGAATCGGAAACAATTGAAAGAACGTGTTCGGACGGTCAAAAATCTGATAAAGGTAACAAATCAGAATTGGTCATCAAGTCCTGCAGTGTAAACAAGGACTTTTTTTAAAGAATAATAACAAATTTAACTTTTTACATTTATTAATTTAAACTAATTAATTATTAGGCAATAATTTTTACCATTCGCCGCGCCTCCCCTGGTTTGCTCTGGCGCCCCCCTGGGGAGGCGCGCCCCACACTTTGAAAACCCCTGATATACACATTATTGACTAAAATAACTAGCAGACGGCCGTACGCATCGATTTACACCAAAAGAGAAACACTTGACCCGACGTACAACGTAAAGACGAACGCGGTTGCCCAGCGCTGTGTGTTTGAACTAAACTTGCGCTACTCCTACATCTACGTCATACATCGTCAAGTGTTACTCTTTTAGCATTAGTCAACTTGCGTACGGCCGTCTGCTTGAAGCTAGTTATTTTAGTCGATAAAGTTTTAAATATGAATATTTTTCTTACACGAATGCATCACTTCACTTCAGAAGGCCTTTATTAACCCGCCAGAGCAGATTGGGACACTTTTATGATGGATAGATGTGCTTGTATGGACATGTATTACAGTGTTTCCGCTACATTCATTCTGCCGTGGTGGTCCGCCACACCAAAAATCATCTAAAGTCATTCGATAGCATAATGTGAGGTAAAAATGAATAAGTAAGTCGTTAAGCTAAAGTTAATGGAAACTCATCTCTCCTCAGTCATTCTCCAACATCGCATTCGGTTACGACAGTAACACAATGACACTCTCTTCAAGAACAATGTTCCCATTATCAGGGGTGCACATCACTTTTTCAGTGAGTTACTCAGGTGAGTACCAGGAGATAGTGTTTGGTACTCACCCCATATGTAGCGTGGCCACAGCTGTCAATCATGACGTCACATTCCCGTTTTTATACCATAAAATAACTAACCAAAACCAAACTAATAAAAAAAATAAAAAAAAACTTAAATTTACATCAGCGTGAAAAAAACCGACCTAAAATGATAGAAAACACCTTTGGAAAAAAATTATTTAAAGTATTATTTGATTGTTCAGATATATTTATTTGTATAAATTAAATATAATTAATCCTTACTAAAGAGAAGTGAATTTTCTCTTTTTATTTTGTTGTTTGATCAATATTAAGTGTACAGATGGCATTAGGTTTATTACGCACTGTCACTTTAAGACCGAGTGTGGCGATCCAATTGCACTGATGCACCGTACGTTCTGTAAAGACATAACCGACTGTGTTTACGTGAATACTCTCCAAAACTAACATTTAGACATAATGTTGTGTGTGTATAAGTCCATTCAGATGCGAAAGAGAGCTCAGTTCAGTCCTTGCGCGCAGCGCGCTGTCTATGTGCAGGACTGCACGCTTCGGGTCGCGCGTGTGTTCGCACAGAAAAACATACCGAATAAAGCTCTCTTTCGCGTCATCACTCTTATTCAGATCTATCCATGTCTTCTCTTTATCCCAGACGTTTACATTTTTTAAACGATTTGAGACATGCATCAAGTGCATGCCAACTCGTGTGCGCCGGGTAGATCAGTACGTTACAATTCAAATGTGCGCATCTACCACAAACGCAAATCAGTTCTGACTGGATCTCTTCCCCTATCGTCCCTCCCTAATTTCCGTCTAGTTTTTATTCGTTGACGTGGTCGTCATTTAAACCGGGTTTTTATTTAGTTTTCGTTTGTAATAAAATGAAATTAACACTGCCTAGGTTCCATTTTGGTGACAGTTACCCTTAAAGTACGCAAAGGCGCGTAGTAACACAAGTGGCATTACGCATTCCTGATTTTTTTCGCGCATGCGTACCATTTATGTGCACCCCTGGCCATTATTATACTTTATTTGTAGATGGTCTATAGTTTGCATAAAATGAGTTTATTGCGCTTTCTAAATCATACTCCTTTCTCCCGGGTGTCTGTTAGATTACAGCACTGGAGTAGAGAGCACTATGAATTGTTCTTCATGCGCACTGTAACTGAAATTTAAAACTGTTAAAAGAAAAGGCTCAATAAACTGCATCAAATATCTCTTTGCTTTAAACTTTTCAATGAGAAGCGCTGCATGCTGTGTCTGCGTTGCTTCAAGTGCATCGTTGCATCTCTACTCCTTCTATCCTATGCTATTGACTTTGTGCGTGTGCTCAGAGATATAATGTGGGGTGAAGTAAAGTGGTAGCACGGCATTTTACAAGGGGTTCCCATAGTGTCTAGCTAGACGCAACACGAAGTTACCGTTCTCGAAAGGGAACTTATTTGGTTACTAACGTAACCTTGGTTCCCTGAGAATAGGGAACGAGATGCTCTGCTCCATGCTCGCTGTGCAGCTGCACTGCAATTTAAAATAAAGGCTTCAATATTCTCGAGAAAAGGAGTTTTCCCATAGCATCTAGTTAGACACAACACTCGTTCCCTATTCTCAGGGAACCGAAGTTACGTTAGTAACCGAATACGTTTTACACCAGCATGCTAATAATGTTTCTTTATTTGACAATCCTAAAGCCTGAACCACTGCCTGCGGCTGCCGTTACATCTCCCTGGCTAAAGCGTTTGTGTTCCCACGAGAAACTTCGCATTTGCTCGCAAAGATCTTTAAGGTTTTGCGAGTATCCAAATGTTTCTTGCGGGAACACAAAAGCATTGAAATATAATTTTTTCCTCCCATCATAATGTTCCTTTATTAGGGGCTCTATAGTATTGTGCTTCTAATTGAATTGTCCAGTACATAAATGTACCCCTTTCATGGAAAATTCCAGGGACATAATGGATCAAAATCATCATAATCTTGTATAACAGTTGTTTGAACAGAACTCAATACTTTCTGTTACATTTGGGTTTTATTTATTTATTTATTTTCACTACATAACTTTTCTTTTATTGATTTACTGAGCACTTCTTAAACTTTAATTTCAGGCCCGATGGATGAGAATGGGGAGAATGAAGAAGGGAATGAAGTGGAGAAACATCAAAGAAGATCTCAGAAATCTTTCACCTGCAGTCAGTGTGGGAAGAGTTTCACACACAAACAGAATCTCAATGTTCACATGAGGATCCACACTGGAGAGAAACCGTTCTCATGTGATCAGTGTGGAAAGAGTTTTACACAATCCTGTAGCCTTAAGGAACACATGAACATCCACACTAAAGAGAAACTGCATGAATGTGATCAATGTGGCAAAACATTTTTGAGGACTTCAGGCCTGAAGAGCCACATGACAGTTCACTCACAGGAGAAACCACATTCATGTTCTTTGTGTGGAAAGAGTTTTCTACGTCTGCAGGGTTTAAAAGCACATCAGAAAATACATACTGGTGTTAGAAATCATATGTGCTTTGAGTGTGAGAAGACTTTTATCACAGCTGAAGTTTTGAAACAGCACCAGAGAATTCACACTGGAGAGAAACCTTACAAATGTTCACACTGCGACAAGAGATTCAATAGGTCAGCACATCTGAAATCACACGAGAGGACTCACACTGGAGAGAAACCTTACAAGTGTTCACACTGCGACAAGAGATTCAATCATTCAGTATCCCTGAAACTGCACCAGACAATTCACACTGGAGAGAAACCTTACAAGTGTTCACACTGCGACAAGAGAATCGGTGATTTAGGATCCCTGAAAAGACACGAGAGGATCCACACTGGTGAGAAACCGTATCACTGCACTGCATGTGGGAAGAGTTTCACTCAATCATCTTCTTTACACAGTCACACAAAAACTCACATTAAGTAGCTTATCATCAGTTCCAGCACTTTCAAGCGGATGCTACCTCTCTTTCCTATTAGTTTGTCTTAACCAGCCACAATCATGGCTGAACTTGCAATGCTCTCCCACATATTTTTTACTATACTAACTGCCCGTGGTTGGTAGCTATGGGTGGGAATAGATAAGAAATATACAGTTTTACACCAGCATGCTAATAATGTTTCTTTATTTGACAATCCTAAAGCCTGAACCACTGCCTGAGGCTGCCGTTACATCTCCCTGGCAAAAGCGTTTGTGTTCCCACAAGAAACTTTGCGTTTGCTCGCAAAAGATCTTTAAGGTTTTGCGAGTATCCAAAAGTTTCTTGCGGGAACACAAGAGAAAGAGAAATATAATTTTTTCCTCCCATAATAAGTTAGTTTATTATTATTAGCCATTTCAACAAAGTTGATAGGAATTTGTTTTGGATCAATGCTCACATACAGCTTAATTGACATAATACACTGACATTACAGCGCATTCCACACATATTTCACAACAACAACAAATCCACAAACATGAAACATAAAAGCCTCATATTGCACATGAGATGAAATAGCCGAATGATCAGATGAAAGGTGCTTGGATGAAAGAAAGCATTCAGTATCCTAGCCTCAGACCATGTTTAGGTGACGTATGGCCTGAGGATAGGTACTGTCTCTGAAGCGTGATGTTCTGCTGGTAATGCTTCTATACCTCTTGCCTGATGGCAAAATATTAAATAAATGATTTGCTGGGTGGGAGGAGTCAGTGGTGATGTTTCTTGCCTTCTTAATGATTCTAATGTTGAAAAGTGAAGCTATAGAGGGCATACTACAGCCAATGATCTTAGATGCTCTGCTCACTACTTTCTCAAGCTGTTGCTTGCCTTGACTGGTTGCATTACCGTACCAGGACAGGATAGAGAAAGTTAGCACGCCTTCTATGGCGGCTCGGTAGAAGTGAGTCATGCATTTTTGGCTTACCCCGAATTTCCGTAACTGACGGAGGAAATAAAGTCTCTGATGGGCTTTGTTTACGATGAGACATGAGAGGTCCCATGAGAGTGACTGGTGAATGGTGGTGCCCAAGAAACGGAAGGACGAGACCCTCTCGACAACCTGGTCATTGATGGAGAGGGAGAGGTGTTGAACAGTCTTCCTTCTAAAATCTACAATCATTTCTTTTGTTTTAGTTGTATTGAGGATTAAATTATTGGTCTCGCACCACTTCACCAGCCGCTCAACCTCTGCCCTATAGCCAGTCTCATCACCATCAGAGATAAGGCCTAATATGGTGGTATCGTCTGCGAATTTTAACAGTCTGACTGATGTTTGATTGGATGTGCAGTTATTAGTGTAAAGTGAGAATAAAAGCGGGGACAGGACACACCCTTGTGGGGCGCCGATATTAAGAATCCTCGTTGATGACACATGATTATTGATTTTAACAAATTGTTTCCTACAGGATAAGAAGTTTAAAATCCATTTACAGAGTACAGCATCAACACCCATCGCTAAAAGAGAGTTATACAGCCTGATAGGGATAATGGTGTTGAAGGCTGAACAAAAATCGAGGAACAGGACGCGAGCATAAGTGTTTTTTGACTCAAGATGTTGGAGAATAAAATGAACGCTCAATGACACTGCATCATCTACTCCCCTATTTGCCCTATAGGCAAACTGATGACAATCCAGTGTGATATGCGCTAGATTTCTGCAGACCAAGCGCTCAAATACCTTCATAACAGTCGATGTGAGCGCAATTGGCCTGTAGTCATTTAGGCAGGTGATGTTATTCTTCTTAGGCACTGGAATAACCATAGCTGATTTAAAACAGATAGGTACAGTTGAGGAGGAGAGAGACCAGTTAAAGATGTAAGTGAATATTGGAGTGAGCTGGGCTGCGCAGTTCTTCAGCGTAGCTGGTGCTATACCATCAGGCCCTGCAGCTTTTCTGATGTTTTGATGGTGCAGCAGCCTCCTAACATCATGCTCTGAGATCGTAAAGGGGGGGAGGGGTGATCAACCAGCCCCGTTAGAGGGAAGCTCGGAGAATTAATCTGAGTTCCACAGGGCTCAAATCTACAGTAAAAATCATTTAGCTTCTCAGGGAGGGAGGGGTCACAGTCTGAGATGTGGTGCTTGATCTTATAGTTAGTGATTGTCTGTAGACCTTGCCAAACACCCTTAATGTCATGGGCCTGGAGCTTATTTTCGAGTTTCACTCTGTAAGTGGTTTTAGCTGTTTTAATAGCCTTTTTGAGTTGGTATTTGAGGAGTCTGTATAGTGCTTTATTCCCACATCTGAATGCAGCGTTTTTTTCCCTACATAACCGCCTTACGTCCTTGTTAAGCCAAGGCTTATTGTTACTGTAACTGATAACAGTTTTGATGGGAATACACACAGACTCACAAAAATGTATATAAGACATTACAGTGTCAGTGAAAGTGTCAATATCATCGTGCTCAAAAACACTCCAGTCTGTGACATCAAAACAGTCTTGTAACATGTCAGTGGCCAGTGGAGAATACCACCTGACCCTCTTTTTCACTGGTTTAGTTGTTTTTAGTTTCTGGCGGTATTTAGGGACAAGTAATATAGTGTTGTGATCAGACTCACCAATCGGGGCTCTGATCAGAGCTTGATATGCTTCTGGAATGGGAGAGTAGCACTGGTCCAAAGTTTTGTCCAGCCTGGTAGGAATATGAATCTGAGGCTTGTATCTTGGGAGAGCTTTCTTCATAGATATATGGTTAAAGTCACCCAGCAGCAGGATTACAGAATCCGGGTTGGAGTTTTCCATGGCGAAGATGTGATCGGCCAGTTCCTGTGTCGCTGACGTCATCGCAGCGCTCGGTGGAATGTAAACAACACAGTATGACTGAGGAGATTTCTCTCGGTGAGTAAAAGGGGATGCATTTAACTGTGAGATATTCCAAGTCCGGCGAGCAGTTGTGTGATAAAGTCTTGGTGGACACACACCAGTTTTGGTTAATATAAATACAAACACCGCCGCCACGCTGCTTAAGGGATTCGCTGGTGCGATCTGCCCGATGAAAGGTAAAGCCATCCAGTTGTAACGCAGAATCAGGGATATACTCGTGCAGCCAAGTTTCTGTCAGGCAAATGGCAGAGCAGTCTCTTAGATCCCGTTGGGAAAGAATGAGGGCAGTTAGTTCGTCCTTCTTGTTTGATAACGAGCGAACGTTGGATAGAGTAAGGCTCGGAAGGGCAAGCCTGTGCCCTCGATATCTTAGCCGAACCAATGCTCCTCCGCGTTTACCTCTCTTCCTCAGCCGGTGTTTGGGGTGTTTCCAAGGGAAACAAGAGTATGAATCTGGCACAAATGACTGTGAAACCGGCAAGTTGTCCCGAATGTGGATGAGTTCGGCTCTATCATATTGAATGAGACCGTCGCAAGATTTCATACATAAACAAAACAACAAATAGACCAAACAAACAGAGAGCAAAACCGAGTCGCCATAGTGCGGCGCCATTTTTAGTTGACGTATCTATCACACTCTCACACTCACAATAATGTCCCTTTATTAGGGGCTCTATAGATTTGTGCCGCGAATGCATAGAAAAATACACAATATGTATATGTTTATGTATATTCATAATATGTATATGAATACATAAATGTACTACCCCTTTCATGGAAAATTCCAGGGACATAATGGATCAAAATCATCATAATCTTGTATAACATTTGTTGTAACACAACTCAATACTTTCTGCTATTACATTTGGGTTTTGTTTTTACTACATCATTTTTCTTATATTGATTTACTGAATACTTTTATAACTTTAATTTCAGGCCCGGTGGAAGTGAATGAAGTGGAGAAACATCGAAGAGCTCAGAAATCTTTCACTTGCACTCAGTGTGGAAAGAGTTTCCCATACAAACGGTATTTCAAAGATCACATGAGGATCCACACTGAAGAGAAACCGTTCTCATGTGATCAGTGTGGGAAGAGTTTTACACAATCATCAAACCTTAAGTCTCACATGATCATCCACATTAGAGAGAAACTGCATGAATGTGATCAATGTGGAAAAACATTTTTGAGGGCTTCAAACCTGAAGAGCCACATGTTAGTTCATTCACAGGAGAAACCACATTCATGTTCTTTGTGTGGAAAGAGTTTTTCACATCTGCACAGTTTAAAAGATCATCAGAAAACACATACTGGTGTAAGAAATCACATGTGCTTTGAGTGTGAGAAGACTTTTAGTTCAGCTGAACATCTGAAACGGCACCAGAGAATTCACACTGGAGAGAAACCCTACAAGTGTTCACACTGCGATAAGAGATTCAGTGATTCAGGACATGTGAAATCACACGAGAGGATCCACACTGGAGAGAAACCGTATCACTGCACTGCATGTGGGAAGAGTTTCACTCAATCATCTACTCTACGCAGTCATACGAAAACTCACATTAAGTAGCTTATCATCAGTTCCAGCACTTTCAAGCGGATGCCACCTCTCTTTCCTATTAGTTTATCTTAACCAGCCACAACCATGTCAGTTATGAAGCCAGAGAGGTCCAGACTTCAGTATATTTCCGAGGTGTATATAATAAAAGATAATTCCCTAATATAGTATTAACTGATTGAGATGCTTTGCTATCTTGTTATTAAATAAAGAGAGAGATCTGTCTTATATGTTTCCATTTTTGTCTGCTCCTTCTTGCATCAAGAATAAATAATTTCTTGATTTTATTGATCAAAAAAAAGGCGATGTGGGCTGGTCACATAGACGAAACTGGGAAGGGTCACAGCACTTGCATATTGTTTTCCTGTTGTTAGTTTGATTGCGTTTATTGCTCTCTTCATTTGTAAGTCGCTTTGGATAAAAGCGTCTGCTAAATTATAAAATTTGTTAAATAAAATATATTTAAATTTGATAAGGAAGCAGATTACTGGAGGTAAAGTGCCATGGTACTCTTGGATCTCCAAAAAGCTTTTGACACAGTGAATCATTCAATACTGTAAGATGAATATATAACATCAAGGTGAGCAAACCACTTCCTCTTGCCTGGAACGCCCCAGTTCGGCCCGAATGACAAGGTATGGTGATGGTCAACGTTCGGTCTCATAGATACATAGTTATAGGCATAACTTATGATCTACTTTGACCTCACTCAGACCATCACTGCGGTCTTACCTTGGATGACTTACACCACCAGGGTCACGAGAGACTAATATCTTTTCTCTGCCCTGTCTATTTAGCGACAGATAAAACAGCAGACCCCAAAGAATTCGGATTTGCCACATTAATCCTATAAAATCTAGTGAACGTGCATGAGCTGCTCCAAGAGGCTGCAGCACAGATGTCTGAGAGTGCTACCCCCTTGAGTGCCGCCCAGGAAGTAGCCACGCTTCTGGTAAAGTGAGCAACCAGATCACCAGGAATAAGTAGATTTTGGTTGACATAAGCTTGTGAAATTTAAACTATCCAATGAGACAATCGTTGCTTAGACACAGGTTTGCCTGCACACTTCTTGTTAAAGGGATACTCCACTTTTTTTGGAAATAGGCTCATTTTACAACTCCCCCAGAGTTAAACAGTTGAGTTTTACCGTTTTCGAATCCATTCAGCCGAACTCCGGGTCTGACGGTACCACTTTTAGCATAGCTTAGCATAGATCATTGATTCTGATGAGTCCAGTAGCATTTCTTTCAAAATGACCAACGAGTTTCAATATTTTTCCTATTTAAAACTTGACTCTTCTGTAGTTAAACCGTGTACTAAGATCGACGGAAAATGAAAAGTTGAGATTTTCCAAGTTTATATGGCTAGGAACTACTCTCATTCCGGCGTAAGAATCAAGGAACTGTGCGGCCGTACCATGGGTGCAGCAGCGTAATGATATGACGAAGCACTTGCCGTCAACAAACCAACGTGACAACCTGCTTGCACAGGGAGCGTGCCTTGTAGCATGGAGACATTTGTGAGAGACGATTTAGATGACATTTACTTTGGTGCTGATCCCGAACCGTATTTATTAAAACTACACAAACTTAGTCCCGGTCATGTTGGAAGTTACCGAGCTAGGGACTATTTTCAGGTGCTTCGTCATATCATTACGCCTGCTGCACCCATGGTACGGCCGCACAGTTCCTTGATTCTTACGCCGGAATGAGAGTAGTTCCTAGCCATATAGGCTTGGAAAATCGCAACTTTTCATTTTCCATCGATCTCAGTACGCGGTGAATCAAGGGTAGGGGAGGAAAAGCGTACAACAATTCTTCCGGCCATTCTTGAGATAGTGCATCTATCCCCAAGGGACCTCCCTGGCTGTTCAGGGAATACCATAGATCGCAATGAATTGTCTCGGTAGTCACAAACAGATCGACCTTTGCCGTACCTCCATATTTATCCCACCACTTCGGGATGGAGACGCCACTCTCACGAGAGAGGTCCAGTTCGCGACAGCAGGTCTGGTGCTTTGTTTGATACTCCCGGTATGTATACTGCTCTGAGTGATGAGAGCTTCAGAAATGGCCAATAAAGTAGTTCCTTTGTCACCTGGAGACATCGTGCTGATCTGGTGCCGCCTTGGTGATTGATGTGGTACACTTCAAACACTACATGTTTGTTCTGCAACAACGGGAGAAAAGCCCTCAGGGAGAGATGGACTGCCCTGAGTTCAAGGAACATTGATGTGCTCCGTGGTCCAGGGGGATTCCCAGAGTCCCCTGATGGACCTGCCTTCCCAAACTGCTCCCCACCCCGTTAGAGAAGCATCTGTCGTTACCACAGACCGCCTCACTGGGGTGTTGCCTAGAGGAACCCCTTGTGATGGTAACGTCTTTTTGTTCCAAGGGTGTAACATTAGGCCGAGCGGGACCACAGTTGCTGCTGCTGCAATCATGCCCAACAATCGCTGAAATTGAATCAACTTCATTCTCTTGTTCAGACAGAATGACTGAGCTAGACTGACCAACTGTACCACCCTCTGGGGTGATAACGATGCAGTCATCAGTTGGGAATCCAGCGAAATTCCCACAAACACTGTCTGTTGTCTGGAACTTATAATGCTCTTTTCCCAGTTCACTTTGAACCCGAGAGACTGGACATGTTGAAGCACCATTTCTGTGTCCCTCATGACTTGACTGCGAGAAGGAGCACAAATTAGCCAGTCGTCCAGGTATGATATAATTTTCAAACCTGCACACTGAAGAGGACGAAGGGCTGCTGAAACCACGCTGGTGAAGACCCTTGGAGGCAGAGACAGGCCAATTGGAATAACCCTGAACTGATAAACCCAATCTTGAAAGGCAAAGCGAAGAAACGGGCAGTGATCCTGACAGATGGATATGTGGAAATATGCATCCTTTAAAGAGATACTTCACCTCTGGAAAGATGAATGTGTATTTAAAATGGGTAATTTATGTAGAAGAAATGTGAAATTATTTTTGAATTTGGAGCCTTCTAGACTGAGAAAAGCCAGAAAATTTATTTTTGGCTTATGGGGATGAAAGACAACAACTCCCAGAATGCACTTGCTTCGTTGCCCTAGGAGGCCAAGCCTACCGGTAAGAGCGCAGCTAAACAACAAGGCTAGGCTACTAGTGAGTCTCCGTAAGTCTGCCCAGTATTTTGATGTCACCCAAAATGTCGAGGATTCGCTTTTGCGTTCTACAGTCGCCGTTCATCATGTTTACTGCGACGAGCAGGACGAGACTGACGGCCGTGGGAGAACAGCGAGCAGGACGAGACTGACGGCTGCGGGAGAACAGCGAGCGGGCCGAGACTGACGGCCGCGGGAGAACAGCGAGCAGGACGAGACTGACGGCCGCGGGAGAACAGCGAGCGGGCCGAGACTGACGGCCGCGGGAGAACAGCGAGCGGGACGAGACTGACGGCCGCGGGAGAACAGCGAGCGGGACGAGATTGACGGCCGCGGGAGAACAGCGAGCGGAACGAGACTGACGGCCGCGGGAGAACAGCGAGCGGGACGAGACTGACGGCCGCGGGAGAACAGCGAGCGGAACGAGACTGACGGCCGCGGGAGAACAGCGAGCGGGACGAGACTGACGGCCGCGGGAGAACAGCGAGCGGGACGAGACTGACGGCCGCGGGAGAACAGCGAGCGGAACGAGACTGACGGCCGCGGGAGAACAGCGAGCGGAACGAGACTGACGGCCGCGGGTGAACAGCGAGCGGGACGAGACTGACGGCCGCGGGAGAACAGCGAGCGGAACGAGACTGACGGCCGCGGGAGAACAGCGAGCGGAACGAGACTGACGGCCGCGGGAGAACAGCGAGCGGAACGAGACTGACGGCCGCGGGAGAACAGCGAGCGGGACGAGACTGACGGCCGCGGGAGAACAGCGAGCGGGACGAGACTGACGGCCGCGGGAGAACAGCGAGCGGGACGAGACTGACGGCCGCGGGAGAACAGCGAGCGGGCCGAGACTGACGGCCGCGGGAGAACAGCGAGCGGGACGAGACTGACGGCCGCGGGAGAACAGCGAGCGGGACGAGACTGACGGCCGCGGGAGAACAGCGAGCGGGACGAGACTGACGGCCGCGGGTGAACAGCGAGCGGGACGAGACTGACGGCCGCTGGAGAACAGCGAGCGGGACGAGACTGACGGCCGCGGGAGAACAGCGAGCGGAACGAGACTGACGGCCGCGGGTGAACAGCGAGCGGGACGAGACTGACGGCCGCGGGAGAACAGCGAGCGGGACGAGACTGACGGCCGCGGGAGAACAGCGAGCGGGACGAGACTGACGGCCGCGGGAGAACAGCGAGCGGGACGAGACTGACGGCCGCGGGAGAACAGCGAGCGGGACGAGACTGACGGCCGCGGGAGAACGGCGAGCGGGACGAGACTGACGGCCGCGGGAGAACAGCGAGCGGGACGAGACTGACGGCCGCGGGAGAACAGCGAGCGGGACGAGACTGACGGCCGCGGGAGAACCGTGAACGGGACGAGTTGAGGACGGTAACCGATACTACTCAACTTTCTCCACAGAACAAGAGCCGGTTAGCTTAGCTTCCAAATAAAAGATGGCTGACACTATTTGTACATTCTGTGAGTGAGATCCCTCCCTCTATCTATGGGCGGGTTAAAAACATGCGGAACAGCGCCTCCTACTGGCTGTAGTTTTAAGCCTCTGGCCAAAAAATCCTCATATGACACAATATGATGATTTTTGCGTCATATGAGGATTTTATCCAGACTAAAAATATATAAATCTCTAGTCTCAGGGGGATATGAGGCATGGGGAAGCATGGCAGTTCGCAAATAATACTGGCTTTCTACTGACACAAAGCTTAATGCTAAATCCTGAAGTATCCCTTTAAGTCTATGGAAGTGAACCATTCTCCCAGTTCTTTATATTCCAGAATTTGTGGTGTAGTCAGGATTTTGAAGGGCAGTACTTTTATGAATCTGTTCAGCTGTCATAAGTCCAGAATGGGTCGAAGTCCCCCGTCTTTCTTTGGTACTAGGTGTGAAGTTACAAACATTATATATATATATATATATATATTAATAAAACGTTTTTGGGAACAACTGAAGAAGACAACAGAAAATCTGTGTGTCGAACTGATACAGAAACAGCCGAACTCAACTCATGGGAAATCTGTAACAGGTGCGCTTTTTACTCGAATCAATTCTGTATCCGATACCGACTGCATAGCTCAATTTATGAGGAGGTCACGGGATGAACAAACAACTCATATCGGGAGGTGAGGTAAACTAACTGTTTACCCTTGTCTTTGCAAAAAAAAAAATCTTATTTTTGTGATTAACATTTGATGTGTTTGGGAAATGTGGCTATCATGTAACATTTTAATTATATTCTGCTGAAGAACGAAATTACTTTAAAAAAAAATATTCGTTCAATTTGATGAACGAGATTCAAAGATCCGAGTCAGTAAAATGATCCGAACTTCCCATTGAAGAGTCTCGCGCTGATGACGTCATCACCAGCGCGCCGCGCGCTCCTTCAGTCAGTCTCAGGTCTTCTGAGGTGAGCAGTTCACGCTATTTCGTGGCAACACAGTTTATCAAAGCAACATTTATGAGGTAATTTTTAAAATGTTTTAATCGGGTTCGGCGCTCTTTGTGTCTGCTAGCTAAAACGCTAGAAGACGGGTTTATTTCACATAAAAAACGGCAAGATCTTAGCGAAGGAGTTTGTTATGAATGTAGTTATTAGGAGATCGAACTATATTTAGATTCGTTTGGACAAATTACAACGGTTGATAACGATGTCATTAGTGTCTGTCTTCTGTATTGCTGCTTTTTTCTGTATCATTTGAGAATTAATAGTTTAATATTAGAGCACTTTTATAGACTTTCAGCAGATATTCTGACTCAAACTATCTGTTTAGCAGCAAATACTTATAATAAAGTGAGATGATCTGCTGATCCTGAATGGCTTGTTGAATGAGTGTTGATAGTCTATGGCTCATCTATTATCAGAGCAGCTGAAAAGCCTCTTTATTTCATGTCAATAGATCCTGTTTTCCCCTCATTCATTATGCTGATGTCTTCAGATCTGTAAACTGCCACATTAAGCTCATTTTATTGTCAACAGACTTGAGCAAACGACACGATCAGATACTGTGACATCTACTAGATATAGGTAAGTTTCATAATAAAAAAACAGTTTCCAAAATTGATACTGAATGAAAACAAACATGAAGCATAAAATAGTGATGAACCTTATCGCAATTTATTTGTCTTAAAATAATATTATTGTTATTATATATTTTTATCAGGATACACACATATTCCCCCATTGCATTATGATACATTGTATTCAACATTATACACATTTTAGAGAAATGGACTTTAAATGTAGGTACAGAAATCCTTAAGGTTTCATAAAACATTTTTTATTTGTTTTTGGAAGTTAAATGAAAATCTTACAGGTTTGAAACAACATGAGGGTGAGTACATGACAGTATTTACATTTTTGGGTGAAATATAGCTTATACAGTAAGCTGAGCCTTAAATAAAACTAATTCTATTCCACAAATCAAATTGACATCAACGCTACGTATTGTCACATTTTTATATTGTGATATCTCAATATAACGATATATCCCCCCTACTTGATGATTATCTAATCAATATAACAAAATAGCCTATGTATTACAGTGTTGATTAAAAAAAAAAAACTGAAATCCGTGTTTCTGATTTGTGTATATGTTTCTGTCGGCTGCATGAACATATCAGTTTGCTTTCTTATGTCATTATCTTTAAATATGCAACTTTGCTGGATAACGAATGCTCTATATAAACTAATTTGGGTCAGGCTTGTGTGTATTTTTATCACATTGTTTTAACCGTTTGAGGTACTACTAATGTTAACGTCCTCTCAGCCTTGATACTGCTGTTCTCCACTTACAGAGCGCAAATCTGATTTAAATTTTGGTGGGTTGTGGCTGGGTATTGTATGATGATTGAAATTTATTATGATTTCACTTTTCTAACTTTAGTTAGTGTGTAATGTTGCTGTTTGATCATAAACAACATATGCAAAGTTACGACGCTCAAAGTTCAAAGCAAAGGGAGATATTTGCTTTTAAAGAAAACGCTTTTTAAAGAATTACAAAAAACTACACGGGATTACACAACATTCCTCCCGGGTTAGTGACATCACCAACCCTAAAATTGACATAAGGGAACTCTGAAGTGACGTAAGCCGCGCTTGTTGTTGTGACTTTTATTTTGACGGCGTTGAGAACGACTGAGCTCACAGCGCTCGCATTCTTAGACCTATCGTAGATTAATGAAGTCGCACTTTCCTGTCTAATACGTCATTGGATGGAACTGTTAAACAAAGAAAGTAAACCGTATATGAAAAAGTATTAGCGTGTGTTTGATGTCCAGTGTTGCTGAGCAGAAATACATTATAATGTTTCGCTTGGTCCCCTTAAAGGGTTAGTTCACCCAAAAATGAAAATAATGTCATTACTCACCCTCATGTCGTTCTAAGCCCGTAAGACCGCCGTTCATCTTCGGGACACAGTTTAAGATATTTTAGATTTAGTCCGAGAGCATTCTGTCCCTCCATTGAAACTGTATATACAGTATACTGGCCATGTCCATAAAGGTAATAAAGACATCATCAAAGTAGACCATGTGACATCAGTGGGTTAGTTAGAAGTTTTTGAAGCATCAAAAATACTTTTTGGTCCAAAAATAACACAAAATAAGACTTTATTCAGCATTGTATTCTCTCCCGGGTCTGTTGTGAATCTGCGTTCAGGACTCCGCAGTGACGCTGCTGACGTAAGACGCTGATGACGTGTCATCTGGTGCGCCCGAGCTTCGTTTACAGTCTGAGGGAGACGCACGCTATATTCAAGCTATTCTACATTGTTTGCGTGGATATCATTTTTTTAATGGTGCGTAAATGTGCATGTCGCGGATTAGACACTTTTACAGCGTGCGTTTCACTCAGTATATAAATGAAGCTCGGGCGCACCAGAAATACACGTCATCAGCGTCTTACGCCATCAGCGTAACTGTGAAGGATTGACAACAGACCCGGGAGAGAATACAATGCTGAATAAAGTCTTATTTTGTGTTATTTTTGGACCAAAAAGTATTTTCGATGCTTCAAAAACTTCTAACTAACCCACTGATGTCACATGGACTACTTTGATGATGTTTTTATTACCTTTATGGACATGGCCAGTAGGGATGCAACGATACCATTTTTTCAGAATCGATCCGATCCGATACCAAACATTCTGAATATCGACCGATACCGATACCAATCCGATACCAGCACAGTTTTTTCTTTTTAATCAAGTAGAATTTCTATAACTCTGTGTGTTGATGTGATAATCACTCTTTTGTGTGTTAAACACAATCTACTTAATACAGACAACTTCATTATAAAGAAAAACAACAAATAAAATAAAAATATGATCAAAATCTGTGACAAAAATGCTATTATAAACTAGATTAGTGGATAATTCAGTATAAAATTTAGTCTAGAAAAAATCACAAGTGCACAATAATTGTATTAAATCTGAACATGAAAAAACATTTAGTGGGGAACAAATGTGAGACAATAAGTGTAACACTAAATTTGGTAAAACGTTACACATTGCTCTTTGTATTGTTGTAAAATACATTCATGAAAAACAAGATAACAAAAATCAAAAAGATTAATTATTTTATAGCCTAGGCCTACTATAAAATTGAGACATGTTTTAAATGTATAGCACAGCGGTTTAATGAGGCAGCAACATATGATATATAGGACAGAACTAGAAAGGCTATTAATAATCGTTCATTGCGTCGCTGTATTATGATATGAAAGGCCCCAATACAGTGCGGCACAAAATGCTTATGCGCATCGCGAGCGCAGAATGATGCGCTTGAAGCAACACGAGTCACAGCGCGCAGCGCGTCGAGTCCGCATTAAAAAGTTCAAATCACAAAGGAAAGACATATTGATGCGTAGTGTATTATACAGTATCTATCTATGCAATCGTTTATTGAGCATTTTCTTTTAACAGTTTTAAATGTCAGTTACTGTGCGAGTGAAGAACAATTATAATGCTCTGACTCCAGTGTTGTTGTGAGAGACACCCGGTAGAAAGTAACATGATTAAGGTAACTTACAGCAATAAAGTCCAGCAAGATAAAGTTGTTTAATGCAAAACCATAGACCTTTATCTACAGATCAAGTATAGTAACATTGAATCATCTTGGAGAGAGTTTTTCATCGTGTTGACTGTCGTACCGAACGCGACGCGCTGTTTGATGCTGGATGGAGAATGACTGACAGCCGCAGCGGAGGGAAAAGTGTACGTGATCTTGAATATAATGACTTAAATATTAATTTCTATCTCACATTATACTATATAATGGCTTCCGAACACTTATAATATAGTGCAGGACAACTTTATGGTGCTTTATAATGTTTAATGTGCCTTTTGTGGGGCTTAACAATAGCACAGAATAGTAGGCTATACGCACAATATCGGATTTGGATCGGCCTCGTCTGACCGATACCCGATCTGGCAAAAATGGCAGTATCGGAGCCGATACCGATACTG
This sequence comes from Phoxinus phoxinus, assembly GCF_949152265.1. Lineage (NCBI taxonomy): Eukaryota > Metazoa > Chordata > Actinopteri > Cypriniformes > Leuciscidae > Phoxinus > Phoxinus phoxinus. Next base: position 30,960,804 of record NC_136895.1, on the reverse strand, counting down.
AATATCGGATCGATGCATCCCTAATGGCCAGTAGACTGTATATACAGTTTCAATGGAGGGACTGAATGCTCTCGGACTAAATCTAAAATATCTTAAACTGTGTTCCGAAGATGAACGGAGGTCTTACGGGCTTAGAACGACATGAGGGTGAGTCATTAATGACATTATTTTCATTTTTGGGTGAACTAACCCTTTAAGAGTCGTGTTGGGTTTTCTCGTCAGCGTAAATATTAAGAGCTTCATCTATCACAGTTTTACATTTTTGTAGAGTTAGTTACTGGAGTAAATATAAAGGCTATAATCGGTGTGTTTACACAGACTTTTTTTTTTTTTTAAATGGCGGGTGCTGGTGTTTTGCGTGCGTTCGGTTAATCAGCGAACACTAACGTCACGGATAGTTCCTATAGCGCTGGTTTAGACCGACTCTGAAGTAGGAGTAAATTAGTTCCTCCAAAAGGAGTTCCTGGAACTAAAATCGTTCCTAGTTCCTGCGGTGCGAACACGCCGACATCCGGGAGCTTCTGCCAATAGTTTCTAGGAACTATGAAAAGGTTCCTCTGGTACCGAAAACCCCTAATCTAGCCTTTTTTGCTCTTTTTTTTTTTCGCAGACGAACAAACTCAGTAAGCGATTTCTTCTTTATTTTGTCAGATCTGCTCCTCCTTCAGTGAAGCTCCTCCTCCTTCAGCGAAGCCTGTCCTCCTTCAGTGAAGCTCCTCCCCCTTCAGTGAAGCCCCTCCTCCTTCAGTGAAGCTCCTCCTCCTTCAGTGAAGCTCCTCCTCCTTCAGTGAAGCTCCTCCTCCTTCAGTGAAGCCCCTCCTCCTTCAGTGAAGCCCCTCCTCCTTCAGTGAAGCTCCTCCTCCTTCAGGGAAGCTCCTCCTCCTTCAGTGAAGCCTCTCCTCCTTCAGGGAAACCCCTGCTCCTTCAGTGAAGCCTCTCCTTCTTCAGTGAAGCTCCTCCCACTGCAATTCACCAATAAATGCTGGAATATTCCCATCAGCTACAAGTGAAGACGAGCATCACACCATCAGGAAGAGCTGAAATCTGCAAAGACAGAGTTTATTGAAGGACAGTGAGAACAGGAGAGATCCAGAACACTGCAGAATGAAACACACTGAAGAACAAAGAGGTTGGTGATTATTCCTCATTCTTCATTAGTGAGACTGAAGAACATTAAGGTTATAAAGCAGTTCATCAGATTTAGTGTTTGTAGTAGGAAAATTTACTAAAGAGCAAAAGGCTACAGGCTAACACACTCGAGGTTAGAGCCAGGGCAGACGACAGGAGGAAGCGTGCAAAGAAAAGTAGTGTGTGGGACCATTTCACCAAAAAGAATGACATAAGTTGCAACTTGTGTGATACAGCGCTTAAATACAGTAGTAGCACATCATCTATGATGTATCACTTGAAAGCGCGACACCCGCAAGCCTCTTCGGGTGAGAAAGGTAGCCAAAGCCAACCTTCCGTGTCATCTAAACGCCTTTACTTTCAACGCGATCACCTTGTACCCAAACCATTTCGAAACTCGATCACCTTGCTTGTACCCAAACCATTTCGAAACTAAGGATCCATTTGTCCTCCGACTACATACAAGCTCCTCGGCCGGGGCAGTGTGTGTGTGTGTGTGTGTGTGTGTGTGAGCGGGAGGCAGAGCGGCAGAGAGATGCGACAGAGTTGCGAAATTGCGAGCGGCTCAAAATGGCTGTTATTTCAAATAGCGTAGCATATTTTAAACTAATCGGTTAACCGGTTTCAACCGGCTAATGAGGCTCGGTGGCTGGTCAAGAAATGTTTTAGTTTTTGCCATCCCTAGTCATAATATTGATGTAAAACAACATTCACATTAAAAAAAAGCGTTTTGGCGGACCACCGCCGGTGCTACTCAGTTTGCGGTTGTATGTAGCGCTGAAACACGATTGTAATTGTTAAAATTTCGATCAGCATTCTCACCTAAAACTGAACGTTCAGACCAAACCGTAAGTCATAGAGACTTGAAACTTTGAGGGCTGGTAGTACTCACACCGTCAATAACGTCACCACGGCCCGGCCTGACGAGGGCGCTACAGCGCTCAAAACTCCTAAACGGCCAGGCGTAGGCTCAAGTGTCTTATATCGTTGCATCGGATACGATCTAAATTCTCGGGTATTTGGGATTTTTTGGAAAACCTACTTTTGCAAACTAGTCCTAGGTTTTTGGCCCAATCGGAACCAAACCAGTGCAGAAAGATTGTCAACAATTATCAAAAAAAGATTTACGGTCTCAAAGGGCCGCCAAAACGTTCAAAGTGGAAGGAGCCACTTTTGCTAAAATGGCTATAACTTGTGAACAGATATTTTTACCAAACTCTGCACACTTATGTAAGAGCTCATTCTGTAGTTGTGTGAAAAAGCACGCAGTCTGATTGACTTGGAGAAAAAAACTAAGTCTGATTGACTTGAAAATTGGCGTGCGGTGTCTTCGTTTAAGGTGCCAAGACGGGCTTTGAGGACATTCGCGCATCTCAAAAAACGCGGCCGGTGGCGGCCAATGAAGTTTGAGCAGCTATCAGACAAGGATAACGGGTGTTTGATTCATGATCCTAGAGACCTGTCATAAATTCGAAAAGAAATCGGCCACCAGGGGGGTGCCTTTACGTTTTTCACGTCTGTAAAGGATTGTATACCACACGATTTTTGGCACATGCCCACAGCATTCATACCGTATGGTAGAACTCCTCATTCTGAGCGACTTTACCTTTAGGACTGCCGCTGTCAATCGAATAGTTTGTTAAATATTGGAGAGTATTTCACAAAACAACTTTCGCGAACTAGCCCTAGATTTTTGGCTCAACCTCGATAAAGCCACTGCGGCACAATTCTCAGGACTCTCCAGGTCAATAATTAGCAAAGAAAAATCTAACCCTAACCCTTCACGAAAATAGTTAAGAACATACGACATGACCTCAAAATGTAACTTTTTTGCTTTCATTTCAGGCCTGATGCTGAAGAATGAGGAGAGTGAAGAGGAGGAGAAATATGATGTCAAAACAGAAGAAAAAAGTTGCCCACAGACTGAGAGTATTTCTTTATTGAACAGAGGAGAAAATAAATGTTTCATCTGCTGTCAATGTGGAAAGAGTTTCACATTCAAAAAGAGTCTCAAAATTCACATGAGGATCCACACTGGAGAGAAACCGTTCACATGTGATCAGTGCGGGAAGAGTTTCACACAACAAGGGCACCTTAAGGAACACATGAAAATCCACACTGGAGAGAAACCGTATGAGTGTGATCAATGTGGCAGAATATTTTCAAGGGCTACCGGCCTATCGAGCCACATGTTAGTTCATTCACAGGAGAAACCACATTCGTGTTCTTTTTGTGGAAAGAGTTTTAAATACAAACAAAGTCTCGAGGTTCACGTAAGGATCCACACTGGAGAGAAACCCTTCACATGTGTTCAATGTGGGAAGAGTTTCACACACCAAAAGAGTCTCAAAATTCACATGAGAATCCACACTGGAGAGAAACCATTCACATGTGATCAGTGTGGGAAGAGATTCACACACCAAAAGAATTTCAAGGTTCACATGAGGATACACACTGGAGAGAAACCGTTCACATGTGATCAGTGCGGGAAGAGTTTTGTAGAAAAGGGAACCCTTAAGACACACGTGATCATCCACACTGGAGAGAAACTGCACGAATGTGATCAATGTGGCAAAACATTTTTGTGGGTTTCGGCCCTGAAGAGACACATGAAATGCCATTCAAAGGAGAAACCACATTCATGTTCTCTGTGTGGAAAGAGTTTTTATGATCTGCAAAATTTAAAGCTTCATCAGAAAATACATACCGGTGAAAAATCTTATGTGTGCTTTGAATGTGGGAAGAGTTTTTTTACAACGCCAGATTTGAAACGGCACCAGAGAATTCACACTGGAGAGAAACCTTACAAGTGTTCACACTGCGATAAGAGATTCAATCAGTCAGGACATCAGAAACAACATGAGAGGATCCACACTGGAGAGAAACCGTATCACTGCACTACATGTGGGAAGAGCTTCAGTCAAGCATTTTCTCTTCACAGTCACACAAAAAACAATCACAGCAAGTAGATCATCTTCAGATCCAGAACTTTCAAGTGTGAAGCCGCATCCTCACCAAATGCGACAATAGTACCGTTGAGCAATACAATTTCTTCCGGGTATGTTTACAATTACACAACAAAGATGTACTAAAAATGGAAACGTTTTTACTTTGTGGTTTTGTGCGTACAGATCCCAGTTCACTCGGATCCGTGAAAACAACTAAAGTTGCTGTATTCTGCCACCAGACCAGTAGTTGGCGATGTCAGTGTTGGGGAAAGTTACTTTTAAAAGTAATGCATTACAGTATTGTGTTACTCCCTTAAAAAGTAACTAATTGCATTACTTAGTTACTTTTTTAGAAAAGTTATGCGTTACGTTACTTTTGCGTTACTTTTTCCCCCATCTGGGCTGGGCTTGTTTTTTTATAACACAAATGTTCTATTTTTGGGCAAATGTAAAGACACTTTCACACCAAAAGTGAAATAATAATCCTCCGGCTAAAGGAAATGTGTACAGTAGAGGAAAGCAAACCTTTCTATCTATCTATAGTCATTTTTGCTTATTAAACTGCATCATCGAAGGGTCAGAAGCAAGTACATTGGTCAATAAAGTGAGATTAAATGCATACAAATTTATGTTTTATTTAACATATTTACTTATTGGAGGTTTGCATAGTATTCTGATTTTGCATTCACTGATTTTATTAATTTTGAGGAATATAAAAAAAAATTGTGCAAGTGAGATGAGTAAATACTCACATTTAGTCTAGAACTACAATAACCCTCATGTACACACACACACACACACACACGCCTCTGCACTTTGATTTGTCTCAACATGAGGACAGGAGAGCTGTCAGTCAATAAATGGGAAAACAAAGTATCTTGCGTTACTTATTTGAAAAAGTAACTCAGATATTTTGTTGTAAATTTTAAAAGTAATGCGATAGTTTACTAGTTACTTGAAAAAGTAATCTGATTACGTAACTCAAGTTACTTGTAATGCATTTCCCCCAACACTGCACTTTGTAAAGAAACTCTACGTGCCTAGACTGAACACGTAATACACATGCGTATGACATCACCGTTTTCACCGGGTGTGCCGCACAAGTCATGAAAAGTGAGACCAAAGCATTATTGCCCCCTGGTGGCTGGATGCAGTATAGGTCATAAACCCTGTGCTCTCCATGTAGTCTAATGGGACGTGAGCCAAACTACATTTATTTTTATCACGCAAATGTAAGTTCAGTCGTTAGTTTTTTTTAAAGTTTCGTTGTAGTTTTTTACAGTCCATGGTGTCGTGTAAACCGCCCCAAAATCTGCCCTAACCAGCCACAATGCGAAGAACAGGACGAAGAAACATCATCCAAATTTGTCACAGTGAATGAAGTTAACTTTCAAGACCAGAAGTGTTTACCTGTGAGATTCAGATCACCTCAAAGATGGACAAGTTTTAATTTTTAAATATATATTTGCTTCATGATATATTTTATATCATTATGCTTTATTATGAATTTAATTTCATGTTCAGTTTTCTTATACTGCATGTATCACTTGTAGTTTGTTTACACTTTTATTAAAAAAGTAGGGCTAATTTTTCTTCCCCTTATAGTGTGGTTAGAAAACGCAGATGTGAGATGTAATGTCATCTAGCTTTGCAACTGGCCTTCTTCACTTTTATTCTCTTGAGATGCTTTACTAATTTGTCTTTGCTTCAAGTAGCCAATAAATAATTTTATAAAAAACAATCATTGTCTCTTTTTATTGTTTGCTGATTCTTCTTACATCAAGAATAAATAATCTCATAATTGTAGTTACTTCTAAAAGCCATGAAATATTATCATTGTGTTTGGGGCTTTCCATGTTTTAAATTACTTGAAAAATGCCTATTTCACCCCACACATGACAGAGGGAATACGTCTTCATTAGTAACTATTTAACCCTTATTTTTGGTTTACATGTTGTTGTTGTTGTTTGTATTTTATTGAATACAAAATCTGAATTCAACAAAATGGCTCGAAACAGTTATTGTACAAAATATACAGGCGTGGAAGGCTCAACACAAGTAAAGGGGGGAAATAGATAAGGGGAAAAAAAGAAACTTAAAACAGATTATACAATACTAACAGATAATACAATTTTATTGCACTTCGATTTTTCATTTTAGAGAGGGCATCTGAGAAGTATTTTCTGAATATAATAAACAAAGGAGGGGATTTTTAAAAAAAATCTACATTTATGAAAGTATTTTGCCAATAATATAATGTTATTAAGCAAATCAAATCACCTACAACAATCATTGGTTATCCCATAGTAGGCTACATTATATTTTGTAAGGTCAAACCATCAGCCACCGTATCTTTTTCTCTCAGCCAGTCCTGAATGTTCTCCAAAAGGATTTAGATAGGCTACATGAAAAATATATATGGTCTGTATCTTCAGAGAGATATTTACAGAAAAAGGCACATTTTTTTAATTAAATTTACATGTATACATTTTTTTATTATTATTGAAATTCAAATTTACAGACAAAATAGATATTGAACAAACAGTATTAACTTGCGATTCTCAAAGGGCAGACATAATTGCAAAATACAATAAGTAACAGCGATGAAGTCTCACATCTCAGTTGTTGTTTTGTACTATAGATGCCCTGCCGTTTTAAACCGTATTTCGCGCGTTTTTGATAATCTGCTCTCTCGTCTCGCGGTGATGACGTCATTATTTCGCTCGCTCGCTCCTTCAGTCAGTCAGATTCATCACACTATATAAGAGGGTCAGATTGGAGTGAGTCTTCTGAGGTGAGCAGTTCACGACATTTCGTGGTAAGAGCGTTTGTTAAAGCAACATTTACGACTGGTTTTCACCCGCCCGCGCTATTTGTGTGTCCGCTAACTAAAACAGTTATTTTTAAATAAGGTTTTATGATTTGCCTGTTTCTCTTCATATACAAAATGGTAAGATGTTAGCAATCTACTTCGTTACGAATGCCGTTATTAGGAAATGGAACAATATTTATATTCATATGGATAAATTACAAAGGTTAGTTGTCATTATAGTGTCTATTTTTATATTGCTATTTTTCTGTATCATTTGAGAAATGATAGAGCACGTTGAGGCTTTCAGCAGATATTCTGACTCAAACTATCTGTTTCTAGCAGCAAATACTTAGAATAAAATATGTCGCTGATTGTGAATGGCTTAATTGTTAAATGAGTGTTGATAGTCTATGGCTCATCTATTATCAGAGCAGCTGAAAAGCATCTTTATTTCATGTCAATAGATCCTGTTTTCCCCTCATTTATTATGCTGATGTCTTCAGATACGTTAATTGGCACATTAAAGGTACAATATGTAAGTATTTTGTATCCAAATTTCCTAAAACAACTTACACAGTGTTATTTCTTTCAAATGTGTGCTTATATTATCCTAAATGTTTCCAAGAATTTGAAAATTCAGAGAAAATTCACAATTTTAAACAGTACCCGTCACGTCTCGCCTGTCAATGACGTAATATCCACGTTATCCCTGGTTTCCGCTTGTACTGCCATAGTAACCATGGCGACGGATGTGGACAACTGCGTAACGTTTAGCGGCACGCTTACACTGTTGTTGTTTAATTCAAACATTATGGACCATGTCAAGCAGACTTTAGGATAAAAGGAGAAATAAAACGAGGATTAATATCGGCGTGACCTTTTCGAGATGCGGAGAACTCCGTGTCCACGACAAACTTCGACTTGACAGAGACGCCGCTCTTGCATGTACTTTATTAGACAGGTGCGCAAATGTACATAAAACAAATCAATGTTATATAGCCAGGGCTTGCAAAATCACTAGCCCGACGTCCCGAGGGTATTGTGTTTTCCAGTCGGGCTACCAAAAATGCAGAAAAATCTGACTATGAGGCAAAAAAAAAGCGCAGATTTTTGATGTCATGGACAAAATAATTTCTTGTGTTCAGAACACAATGTTCTGTCGAGTATGTCGTCAATTCCCCACTATTTCTGGCTCAACAAGTGTCTTTTCCAGATCGAACACCAATTGCAAAAAAACATACAAAAAATGAGTCAAGCACAACAAGAAGTCCTGAAAAAACTTAGCAAAAAATTAATTACAGTTGGCCAAATTTAGCACTCTTTGTAAACCTCAAACGGCAAATGGCCTAGACCAGGGGTCGGCAACCCCAAATGTTAAAAGAGCCATATTGGACCAAAATAATTAAAATCTGTCTGGAGCCGCAAAAAATTAAAAGCCTTATATAAGCCTTATAATGAAGGCAAGGCAACACATGCTGTAAGTGTCTATATTAGCTTTATCAGCCCCCTAGTATCAAAATGATAAGTAGGCTATAAATGCATAATGAGCAAGGCGACCGTTGTTTCGAATCTGTCACTTTATTGTTTCCATGGTTATGCGTCATTGCTTGTCACGTGACACAGCGCAACCACAACACAGCGCTGAATGAATGATGATCTGCTTTTATGAATAAATTCACACATTTATTGGCTATGAAACACTGATATTCCGATTGTCAAATATGTGCATGTGGATGTGTTTTGTTGTATAAACACCTTTATAATGATCGCGTTAGTTGAGCTGTATGCGCCGCGCCATGTTAGTTTGTGCCACAGTTCAGAGAATCGGATCTGTTGGATTTACAACACGGCAATTCCTCCACTTCTCCCGAAATACATGAAAGTAAGTGGCTGGTGAACTGGGAGAAGAATAGGGTAAAATGTAAAGATACTTACATAATGTGTATCTGATATAAAACGTGTCGTCTTTTTATATTATAAAGGATTATTATTGCCGCTTCCATATAGCCTGGCTAACGCCAGACCCAATTCTCGTTGAGACTTGGGTCTGGGAACCACATGTGCATTTTCTCGTATTTGAGGCGTGGTTTACGAATGCCCGGCGCCGTTTATTGGGTGCTAAGAATGTCTATCAAATGCGCCTGTACGTAGCTCATAGCCAATCGTTTCCATTATACCAGATGACGTATGTAGAGCGACAGAAATTACACAAGGAAGAAGACGATGGGTAAGATATTTTTGTGTAAACAATGACGTTCAGCGACTATTGCCGTTTGTGCAAGATAAACATGAGGGTTGAAGGTATATATGGATATAATCAAACTGCTTATGTTGCATAGATGTCGTCATTAGGGTTGCCAACTTTCTGAAATTGAAATAAGGAACGGTGGGGGGGTTGGGGTTGGTGACATGTGACATTTAATTTGACAACATTTTAAGGATGTGTAGTGCAAATATCTATATATTATATAATTATACTTCCATTTTAGTTACTTTCTTTCCAGTGCAAAACAATAGTACATAAAAACACAGCTAATAAAGAAAATATAAAATATATATTTTATATATATTACCTGTTTTTTTTAATGTATTGTTGTTTTGCACTGGAAAGGAAATATTGCACTCAAATAATGCATTCAAGCAATACAACACCTATATATGCACAAGGAAAATGGCTAATGTAGTTTTTCACCACAAATTCTGCTGTTAAACACAATTAAGTTGAAATGATGCAGGTTGAAGGGTTCAAGAGAAGCAAATATTATATATATGCACAAGGAAAATCTCACAGAAACAAATAAACCTCCAGACTAAGCACATTGTGCAGCTATTTCCCATTCAATTCTATATTTTTGTGCTCTTTTTCACCGGCTGCTTGGAAGAAGTAACGTTAGTCATTTTTACATTTCCCGCTGTTGTCACTTGTCATCATCGTTGCTACGATACATGACTCACAATGACTGAAACGACCAATTAAAAGGGCATTCTCTGATGATGTTCCAAGATGTTAAAAACGCGACGCTGATCATAGACAAACGGGGAGAAATTAGTATCTACCGCACGCACCGTCTGTTTTTTTTCTTATCATAGCCTACAAATGTCTTCGTTCATAGTCTGACATATATTAGAAGCTATGTGTGTGTCTGTCACGGATTTGCACTGAATTGATTCTCAAAAATACAAAACAAAGTGCGTTCCGTATCGGTTCAATACGGAACAAGACTTTTATGTGTCAAATACGGGACGATTCCGTATTATACGGAACGGTTGGCAACCCTAGTCGTCATCGTCTTGCTGCTCCCTCCCCTTTCTGTGATTGGTTCCCTAGATGAGGCTAAAATCTGGTCCATGGTATCCAGACTGCCTTTCAGCGTGAATAAAATCGCGCTGCGCAAAGGCAGTATGGGGAAACTAAGGCTAGCTTCCATAGACATCAGTGTATATTTTACAACATCAAAATATACACTGTGATGCACTGACCGTTCTAATCACACCGGTGTGATCGTACGTGCGAAAGGGTTAAAACAAGAAATATTTTGTCGCCATTAATTCACACAGAGACAAGCAGAACATGCAGGGTTAATATTTAAATAGTCTTTTTGCAGTTTAATATACACAGACACTATATCGTGGTATATATCGGCTACAGTGCTCCTTGTAAAAAAGTTAGTCTGGAGCCCCGCGCTTAGATAAACACGGAAGCGACTGAAAGCAGCTGCTATTAGTGGTTACCGAATATGCCGGTATTACAGAAATGCTGGTACCGTCACATTTTCAGTACCGAAGGTACCAGTACTTTGACAACACTAATACTCTGTGATTTATTGATTTTAGCAGATCATATCCTCCTTCAGTGAAGCTCCTCCCACTGCAATCCACCAATAAATGCTGGAATATTCCCATCAGCTACAAGTGAAGACGAGCATCACACCATCAGGACGAGCTGAAATCTGCAAAGACAGAGTTTATTGAAGGACAGTGAGAACAGGAGAGATCCAGAACACTGCAGAATGGAAGAACAAAGAGGTTGGTGATTATTCCTCATTCTTCATTAGTGAGGCTGAAGAACAATAAGGATAGAAAGCAGTTCATCATTTTAAGTGTATGTAGTAGGACAAAACATAGACATTTTCTACAGTCATGTGAAAAAGAAGTTACACCCTTTTGAATTCCATGGTTTTACACATCGGGATATAAAAATAATCACCAGGGGCCTCATTTATAAAAGTTTGCGTAGGATTTGCGTCAGAAGTGATAAATCACAATCAATTCTAAATGTAGCGCAGCTTTTGCGGCTTCATGTCACGCCCATAGTTGCCCATAAATAGTCCGTGAAACGCCCACAAGTTAATATTCATCGATTGCGAAATCATGGCAAACACAGAGAGGAAATCAAAAAAACGTAACTTCACTCAAATGTGAAGTGGAAGTTATCGTTGGCGAGGTGGAAAAGAGGAGAAACATGTTGTTTTGAGGGCACAGTGTGGGCATTACTAATGCCAAAAAGGCACTTGAGTGGCAAAAGGTTGCAGACGCCGTTAATGCTGTAGCCTCACAACCTCGGACCGTGGCCGAAATAAAAAAGAAATGGTCGGACAAGATCAGCCATTGTGCGTCATTGCGCATTTTGATGGGCCATTTTATTTCCATCCATTTAATTGCATCTGACAAGCTACAGATGTCGGTTATAATCTACGTGGAAATGTGAAATAGTTCAGTGCAAATGTCATTTCTTGCAGCTTTCTGAATGGTTGAGAGACATACGTCATACGTTATTTTATCAAAAATAAAACAAACTAAAGGCATATGCATGAATACCATGATTCCGTAGCTGATGATGAAATTTTTACTATGAAAACAACTTTCCCCAGTGGACAATTAATACATCAATCTATCTATTTATCTATCTATATATCTCCCTAATTATCTATCTATATCTGTCTATCTAATTGCATCTATATCTGCTCCGCCAGACGGACATTTTCCCGTTAAGTTTGCTTTTTATAAATACCAATTATTGCGTAGAGAGCGGCGTACGCCTTCTTTTGTGCGTACGCAACGTTTATAAATGAGGCCCCTGGTCCTTGGCAGGTCTTAAAAATTAGGTAAATACATCTTCAGAAGAACAACAACACATTACATATTACACTGTCATTATTTAACAAAAACTAGGCCAACATGGAGAAGCTGTGAGTGACACCTTTACTGTACATAAGGACATAAGTACACCTTTACTGCTTCCATTGGAAATAAGAGGGTAAGAAGCAGTTTGGCCCTGCTAATCAAATGCTTTTGATTGATCATCAGCAATCATCCAAAAAAAAATTGGTATTCTGCTTGTCTGGAGCCTTCAGGTTTGTGTTAAAACAATGCCAAGGGCAAAAGACTTCAGCAATTAGTCAATGACCTTAGAGAAGCAATTGTTTGTGCCCATCAATCTAGGAAGGGTTACAAGACAATTTCCAAACCATTTAGAGTCCATTGTTCCACAGTGAGGAAGATTATTCACAAGTGGAAAACCATTGCCATTCTTCCAAGGAGTGGACGTCCCAGTAAATTCACCCCAAGGGTCAGACCGTCCAGTGCGGTCTACACCTACACCTCAGTTCTTGAACTACACCTCAGACTCTACAGGCCTCAGTTAGCATGTTAAAGTTCATGACAGTACAATTAGAAAAAGACTGAACAAGTATGGCTTCTTGAGAAAGCCTCTTCTCTCTAAAAAGAACATGGCAGCACAGCTTTGGTTTGCACAGTTGCATCTGAACAAACCACAAGACTGACCTTTGGACAGACTAGACCAAAGTGAGTCGACGATGAACCAAAGTATTCTAGAGTCTAAAAGTTAAATTAGCCCTGAAAATGCTCTCTCCCTATTTGAAATATAAGACTTTTGGCCATTGGGTAAGTTGTGTCAAGGCCCACTGTCTTCGACTTGGTTTAAAACCCCTGGTTTAGGGGATTGTTCTTATACTGTTGTTCCTCAGGGTTCTATCTTGGGACCAGTGTTGGTCAAGTTACTTGGAAATAGTAATTAGTTACTGATTACTGATTACTTCTCCAAGAAAGTAATCCAGTTACTTTACTGATTACTTATTTTCAAAAGTAATTAGTTACTTTACGAGTTACTTTACTTCAAAAACATGATGCACAACCTGAATACAAAGCAGACCTTTCAGCCTAATTATATTCTTTCTGCATATTCCATCATCTAAAATTGAATTAAATGAAACAGTCTCTTTTTTAAAACTTATTTTATTAGTTTCAATATTTTAACTTTATGCACATTGCATCAACCAAAAATCTAATTAAATGCAACAGTCTCAGACTTGAAGAAAATTGTTGAACATTTAACCAATTTCTGCACATTCCACCATATTTTAACGAAATAAACAAAGTCCTTCTTCTGTTAACTTATATTTCTGCATATTCCAGCATATAAAATGCACATATTTTTTTGTAAAATCCTCTATTCGATTAGATGTAAATAAAATACAGCAATAAAATAATTAAAATGAAAGTCTCTCATGACTGTATTCCAAATTATTAACATTTACGTCTTTTAACATTAAAGTGCAGATTAGTTTTGTTTTTGTAAATCGTCAGACATGTTTTTACCATTTCATTAAGTTTTGCTTTGTAGAAAACCTTTCCTTAAAGTGAATTTCGTTTTGTATAAATTGTATCTTAATTTTAATAAATGTTTCATCAACCAATTGCATGTATTTAATAAATAAAAAGCAAATATAGCAGACAATATAATAACCGTGCATTGAGGCGCTAGCGTGCCGCGTTCACACTTGCATTGCATTGTTAAAAGCCTTTCTTTAAAGTGAATTTCGTTTTGTATAAATTCAATTGCATCTTATTTTAATAAATGTTTCATCAACCATTTGCATGTATTTAACAAATACAAGGCAAATATAGCAGACAATATAATAACCGTGACATGGAGGAGCCGGCGCGCCGCTTTCACTTTCATTGTTAACTAGAGCGCGCACCTCATAAATGAATGAAACTCAGCGTAGGCCGATGTCTCATACATTAGCATTAAATATCTTTGCTGCATCCTTTCTAGAACAGACAAGGGCTTTCTTGCGGCTCGCATCAGCATTTACGGATGAGTTTTGTGATGCGGTTGCGGATGAAATAATACCCCATTTGTGCAGCTCTATCGATAACAACATTGAACACTATAGGCTACACAAATAGTATTTATTTATTTATTTTATTTAGGCGATTACTTTTCCATACTGACATAGGAGGTGCCGGATCCAATAAAAAAGGTTCTGTACCAACGTCGGGCGTGTTCCGGCTCAAATTAAGCCACGACTCACGAGACAGTCTAACGAAACAATCACAGTAACGCAGTAACGCAGCCTCCTTACGGGAAAGTAACAGTAATCTAATTACTGTTTTTGCAATTGTAATCCCTTACTTTACTCGTTACTTGAAAAAAGTAATGGGATTACAGTAACGCGTTACTTCTAACGCGTTACTGCCCATCAGTGCTTGGGACCAATTTTATTTCCCCTTTATATGCTCCTTCTAGGTTCTATTTTTGAGAAATTTGAAACCTCTGCATGAATGTTTGACTGAGGTTAAGTGCTGGTTGGGCGAATAACTTTCTCCAGTTGAATGAGGATAAGACAGAGATGATTTTATTTGGTAATAAGGGGTGTGTAGAGGAGGTTTATGACTGCCTGGGATTGTTTGGATATGTATTGCGTGAGAGATCTTGGTGTTATTTTTTACTCTGAGCTTAAATTTGACCGGCAAATCAATGCTGTTGTAAAGAATAGTTTTTTTTTCTTCCCATCTTAACATATCAATTTGTAAATTGAAGTATATCCTCTCATTTGAAGATATGGAGAAGGTTGTTCATGCCTTTGTTTCATCCCGTTTGGATTACTGTAATGTGTTGTATCTGGGTGGGAGTCAGGCCTACTTGTTCAGAACTCAGCTGCCAAACTTTTAAACAGTTTTTTTTTTTTTACTTCCGTTTCAGACGTGATACTGAAAAATGAGGAGAGTGAAGAGGAGGAGAAACATCATCATGTCAAAACTGGAGAAAAAACTCACTCACAGACTGAAAGCATTTCTTTGCTGAAAAGAAGAAACGAGAAATGTTTCACCTGCAGTCAGTGTGGAAAGAGTTTCACACAAAAACGGAATCTCAAGGATCACATGAGGATCCACACTGGAGAGAAACCATTCTCATGTGATCAGTGTGGGAAGCGTTTCACTCACAAACATCATTTCAAGGTTCACATGAGGATCCACACTGGAGAGAAACCGTTCTCATGTGATCAGTGTGGGAAGAGTTTTACACATCAAGGGAACCTTAAGGAACACCTTAAAATCCACACTGGAGAGAAACTGCACGAATGTGATCAATGTGGCAAAACATTTGTGAGTGCTTCTGGCCTGAAGAGACACATGATAGTTCATTCACAGGAGAAACCTCATTTATGTTCGTTGTGTGGAAAGAGTTTTCATCATCTGAAGAATTTAAATGTTCATCAGAAAATGCATACTGGTGAAGGGGTACATGTGTGCTTTGAGTGTGGGAAGTGTTTTATTACAACTGCATGTTTGAAACTGCACCAGAGGATCCACACTGGAGAGAAACCCTACAAGTGTTCACACTGCGACAAGAGGTTCAATCAGTCAGGACATCTGAAGTCACACGAGAGGATCCACACTGGAGAGAAACCGTATCACTGCACTGCATGTGGGAAGAGCTTCAGCCAATCATCTGCTCTACGCAGACATACAAAAAACAATCACTGTAAGTAGATCATGTTCAGATCCAGCACTTTCAAGTCACTTTGTAAAGAAACTCCGAATACGTAATACGCATGCGCATGATTTCACCGTTTTCTCAAATTCACATTTTTGTAGTTTACATTAAAGGAACACTCCACCATTTTTTGAAATAGGGCTTATTCACCATCTTTCCTACATTTTAGATAGGTGGGCAAATGCATTTTTGTCTCAATGCATGCATTGTTTTAGTTTGGTAGGGTCGCCGCTAGCTTAGCTTAGCATAATGAATAGAATCCTTTGTTGCCAGCTAGGGTTAGGGTTAGTCCTGAGTAAAAGTGATCAAAAAAAATAATTACTTCTTGTGGCCTGCGTATTCACAACGAGTACAAATAGCGATGCAGATTAAGACTAGGCGATTTCCTAGGCAGATATTGATTTGGGACTATATTAGGGTGAAGCACAGGCGAAGCACTGCTACTTGGACGCAGAGATATCACGCAGCACCTGAAATCCGTCAACTAGGAGTGTCCATGGTTAACCGATTAACCGATTAACCGTTAAAAATTGCGTAACCGAGTGAAACATTTTGCTCGGTTAAGTGGCGTCAATGGCGTGCATTGAATTTAGTTGTAATACATTTTTGCACCACCAGAGACCACCCGAGCGCTCCCAGACATTTGTAATGTCCACAAGAAGTCATGACCAGTTTTCTAATATGAAGCGGGCAAAGAAAAGCACAGCGTGGGAGCACTTTAAAATCGAGAATGACGGGGCAAAATGCAAGTAGGCCTATTGCAATGCAGTGCTTAGATATACTTCAAGTACAACCTCATTGTTGTACCATCTCAACAGCCAACACCCGCGAACGCAAAAGTCAGTGACCTACTTTAACTGCTCTGTCCTTACCACTGCGTTTTATTTCTATAAATTAATTTCGTTTCAAATGTGGTCCAACCAGTTATTAAAGGTGTTAAAAATTAACTACCCCTTTCTCTTGTGTCTGTATCTCGGGGTTGCGGCGCGCACACTATGGTGCTGCAACCCGATCACACTAAATGCGTCTCAATAGCACGCAGTGTGTTTATCGTGTAATGTATACGCGAAAATTAGTTTTTACGTGCATAGGATACGGATGGGTTGGTTAGGGTAGGTTTAGTAGTGGTGTGGGGTGCGTGTGTATTATACGTTTGGGTAGAATTAGTGGTGTGGGGTGCGTGTGTATTACACGCAATGAAGTGCGTATCAAATGCATGCGAAAACTGCGTATCATATGCACGTAAAAACTAATTTTCGCGTATAAATTGCACGATAAACACACTGCGTGCGCTATAGAGACGCATTTACGGGTTAACCGAGTATTAACCGCTAAGGGCCTCGGTTAACGGTTAATGAAAAACTTGAAAACGTGCAGCCCTACCGTCAACATACCGGCGTGACCTGCACCGAGTATCTTCGCTTTTGGATTGTGTTTATTTTGAGAAGTTACAGCAAACATGGTAATTGAAAATAATCACTTCCTCTGTGGACAGCTGTCCATTGGGTCCATTCGGCGTGGGGCGATTTATTTTATTTTATTTTTTATTTTTTTTCAGTTTACTTTATCGCACCGGGAAAAAAGTCGAGGACTGCAGGATGGATCAACGCCGAGAAATCCTCGGCAGCTGTGACACAACTGCGGGCACGCTCATTTTGATGTGACGCGTTGAGCCTGACCGTACGTTCACACCGCCGCCGGCGAGAGCGGCAAAATTCGCTCTCGCCGCCCTGCCATTGACGCCGTGAGATTCGGGGACTCTCTGGCGCTCTGACGTAGATTTTAGAATGCGTGATTTATTTTTATTTTTTTTACTTTATTTAAAGGAGCCGCAAAGCAAATAAGAACTGAACATAAATCAGTATCCTATTTTGTGCACACTGGCCACACGTAGGGTATAAGTTAACCTATTAAAATCTTTTAAATGTGAAAGTAACAAAACACCAACAATTTCAGACACCTTTTTCCATTCGTCGTTCTTTTTATTAATGTCCCTGTATGTAAACGGGGACACGTCGTACAATAACGGGAAACCCCCAACAGAAATAATTAACTTTTCCTTCATTTTGCTTAGGAACTAATGTGGTCGGAACCAAAGTTTACAGGATTGTGTTCTCTGGTATCCTCTCAGGCGGAGGACTTCTACATTCCGATTGGTTGCCGACGAACCGCGTCATAGCTTATTACCATAAAGTTGACAAATTTCAACTCTTCTCGCCGTCCAAGACGCGCAGTGCCGCCCTCGCCGGAGGTCGCCGCCGGCTCTGATTGAAAATGAATGGCTTCCGGCCAATTTGACGTTCTCGCCGCCGGCGGTGTGAACATACAGTGTCACGTTTTACTCGGGACATGCTAGCTGGCAACAAAGGATTCCATTCATTATGCTAAGCTAAGCTAGCGGCGACCCTGCGAAACTAAAACAATGCATGCACTGAGACAAAAATGCATTTGCCCACCTATCTAAATGTAGGAAAGACGGTGAATAAGCCCTATTTCAAAAAACGGTGGAATGTTCCTTTAAGATAAATGTTTCTTTTTAAAACTGCATTTTAAGGCACCCAAAACACAGGTGTCATGCAAATGGACGGCCAAAATCCATACGTTTTCAATTTTAGTTTAAAACGGTGTTGTTTAAACGGCCCTAAAATCGGTCCTAACCACCCTGCTGGAAAAAAAACCCAATACAAACCCTTTGAAAGAATTTGTAATGGTTATAATGGGAATTGTATTGGTTTGCATGGAAACTAAAAAGGTCTGTGTAACAAAACCAGCTCAAAGGCCAATCAAAAATAGCTAAAAACAAGCCCAGTGACCATATAATATCAAAGCTCAACATATGCCAATACCATACCTAAAATACATATTTTACAGTCAATGTTATGCGTCATAAACAATTTATCAAATCACTAGTAGGAATCATAAGCAGTCTGGGGAGGAAAAAAGGAAAGTTTCTGAGACATTACTACATTAAAGGTGCTGTATGTAATGTTTTCACTCTACTAAAGAAGAAAAATACCATACGTGACCTGATCCAGCAAAATGAGTCACAGCGACCCAAAATTTAGATTTCGGTATTAATGTAAAAGAGGAGACCGTACGCTTTCAAATTATATCCTAGTCAAAGTCATACCTTGAATGGTTGTAAAGATACACACATTTGAATTATGGTCGTCTGCCCTCTTTTTCCAATTGAAAACCTGAGAAAATCGCTTTTTAATTAATTTATTTTTTTACCTGTTTTTTGTTGATATCTTTCAAAATCCATTGCATTTAAAGGGATAAACTATTTATTTACAGCTTAATTTGACCAAAGACATTAATATATAACACGACATTTCTCAAATTAATAATATTTCATCTTTCTGAGGAGATCTTGAGCTTGTTTACAGAGAGCGCTGTGAGGTTTGACAGGAGGACGGCTGGACCAATCGTGTGCCGGTCAGCCGAAGCGGGGCTTTCCATTGACACATGATCAGCGCTTGTGTACATTTCTAAGGTTTTTGATTGGTTCTATACAACGTGTAACACCATGTTTGGAGAGCAGAGATAGTGAGGTTTCAGGGTAAACCCAGGACATGCTCAGAGCTGACGAGAGGAGTTGAGAAAAACAATGTTCATTTCCAGCGAATTTAGTAAAACTTTGTAAACTTTAACAGTCATTTAAATGCCTTTACTCAATTATCTGGACTACGAAACTTTGGGAGGAAAAACCCCTATTATTTCATTGTTTTTCCACATAATCGGCCCATATCTTAAACTTGCGACTTCCGACTCATTTTGCCAGAGCGGGTCACATATGTTTGCATATATTGAGGAAACATGCTAACTTCACGTACTCGTTTCTCTGAAAAACACTTCTACAGCCGGTTATGTTACTTTGAAATGTGCGTTTCCAGGCTGGAATGTTTGTTATTGTTTTGGTCCGTGATACTACACGTTGCTAATCTTCATTGTCCATTGCGCTCGTTCCTGTGGCGTATCGCAAACTGGCGACCCATGTGAGCGTCGAGTCTGAGGCGGCGGGAGAAACCACGATCTCCGATATTTTGAATTGGACTGCAGTACCGATTTCGACCACTAGTCATTCTTACAAACTGCACTTTAAGCTATTATATATATATATAATGTTGAATATGATGTATAATAATGCAATGGGGGAATATTTGTGGGTCCTGATAATAAAATAATAAAGTAATAATTAAAAACTTACTTAAAATATCATGATAGTATTGTATTGTGAGTTTAGTATCTCAATTTGTATTGAATCGTGACGTGTCGTTAATTTTTAGTGGAAACCATTAGAACTTCTGTAATGGTTTCCACTGTTTGTTTGTTTTTCAGCTGGACAGCCAGAGCGAGCGACAGGACAAAGAAACATCATCTAAGTTTGTCCCCGTGAATAAAGTTAATCTTCAAGACCAGCAGATTCAACGCTGATATTCACATCAACTCAAAGATGGACAATATCTAAATGTTTTATTCTTGTATATAATTTTGTTTCATGATATAAATTATATCATTATGCTTTATTATGAGTTTCATTTTATGTTCAATTTTCTTATACTGCAGATGTACCACTTTTTGTTTGTTCACACTTTTATGAAGTTACTTTTATGATTACTTTTAAAGCGGTGGTTGATTTATTTCACTTTTCTAGCTGTAATTAAGGCTTTCTGACTCAAACAATCTGTTTATAGCAGCAAATACTTAAATAAGTATTATACTTATAATAAAGTGAGATGATCTGCTGATCCTAAATGGCTTGTTGAATGAGTGTTGATAGTCTATGGCTCATCTATTATCAGAGCAGCTGAAAAGCCTCTTTATTTCATGTCAATAGATCCTGTTTTCCCCTCATTCATTATGCTGATGTCTTCAGATCTGTAAACTGCCACATTAAGCTCATTTTATTGTCAACAGACTTGAGCAAACGACACGATCAGATATTGTGACATCTAGATATAGGTATGTTTCATAACAGCATTTAATTAATTTGTGGAAAAACATGTTCCATATAAAACAAAAACAAGCAGTTAAGTCAAACTCCTCCTTCAGTGAAGTTCCTCCTCCTTCGTTGAAGCTCCTCCTCCTTTGTTGAAGCTCCTCCTCCTTCGTTGAAGCTCCTCCCACTGCAATTCACCAATAAATGCTGGAATATTCCCATCAGCTACAAGTGAAGACGAGCATCAAACCATCAGGAAGAGCTGAAATCTGCAAAGACAGAGTTTATTGAAGGACAGTGAGAACAGGAGAGATCCAGAACACTGCAGAATGAAACACACTGAAGAACAAAGAGGTGGGTGTTTATTCCTCATTCTTCATTAGTGAGGCTGAAGAACATTAAGGTTATAAAGCAGTTCACCAGATTTAGTGTTTGTACTAGGAAAAAACAATAAATTACTATATAAACCAATAAATAATATAATATATATATAATGAACCTCATTGGTTCTTGCTGAAGCTCAAACGTGCTCCGTAACACGTGACTTTTTCCTTCTATTTTGAAATGCTTCGAGACTGGTTTTTATGTGAGTTTTTCCTATCATGTATTGCTGGTTGAATGTATTCTTTACCATTCTTTTGCAAATTATGCACACTTTTGCATCTATTTCTTGTCTTACTGTGTATTTAGACTGGCACAGACCGTAGCCGTTGGTTCCCTCCCTAATATAAATCTTGTGGCAATTAGTCTAGGTGTGAATACTAGACGAAGTGTTACACCACTCACCGCTCAAAACTGAGTTTCCCTTTAGAAAACCGTCACTTCATATTGCGTAGCTAATACGCAGTGGGGAAACTCCTTTCCTCGAGAATATTGAAACTTATGTTATATTTTAAAACACAGTGCAGCTGCACAGCAATACCAACCGAGCTACTAGCTCGCCCATTGGCTGTGCTGAGGCAACTGCACATCCTATGGTGAGGTAGCTCAGACGCGTGAACCAATCAGGTGTCTTGGCACCAAGCACGTCAGAGCCCGCCAGAATGGGCGTGGCTTATAGCTATAAAACGCGCTCCAAATCTCCATAGCACAGATTTAATCTCCTTCAGCGACCTTTCACGTCTCTGTCTCCTCTGCGAAGCTTCGCCGTCGAACCAAGCCAAGCAACTAGAACGAGCCTTAAGGTGCGTTCACACTACAAGCGACACTTTACCATTCATTTCAATGGGGAGCGGGCGTTTTCCGGCAACACGTGCGACCGCGGCCGTTGGCGACCTGATGGGGCGTGTCTGGCGACGCTACAAAGTTGAGATCTGTTTAACTTTATGCAAATGAAGAGCGACTTTCAGGAGCAACAACCAATAGGAGTGAAGTCAGTGGAGCGCGCGTGATCATCCGCCACTCTCTGACAGAGGCAAGTTGAACGAGAAGCTAATTTTAGCAGTCAGAAACTGTGCTATAAGTTGTGATGTATCTCCGTGTGCATACAGTGGTGTTCGCAGTACTGACTCAGAGCCAGATTGATTTCGTGAACCCATATAGTCCGGTATTTGCCCGTTTGTTGCAATTAAATAGCCGCGATGGCAAAAAGCACTCACAGTTTCTCGTTCATCTTTAATATTATGCATGTTTTACTGATTCTATTTATATTTAGAATTTTCCTTCCAAAATGTTTGTTTGTAGTGGCAAGAAAACGGATTTGTTGTCTACAACATGGAGAAACATCCGTGAATGTCACTCACAAACATTACTAGGCAACCAGTAGCGGGAACGCCCACTAGCGACCTAACCGCCAGCCACTGGCGACCTGCAGCGACAAAGTCGCTTGTAGTGTGAACGTAGCTTTACCTGCAGCGGGCCAGCGCCTTCTCTTCTGTCGCCGTTCTCCTGCGGCCATCCGGCGACTACACAATATCCTTTCTCTGCTACCTGTGTGTTCGCCATCGCGTCACACAGTTTTTCTGAAAGAGCAATTTTCTGAGAGCACAAGCGTTGTTGCAAATGCCTCGTTCTCTCTGCACCCTGTGCTGTTCTCAGCTGCACGAGGCGGATGGGCACCTGGGTCTCTCCCACGCGAAAGCTGCACTCTCTGCTGGAGGATGCCCTCAGTGCGAGAGCCTACCCATCTCCACGCTGCGGACATGGTTAGCTCTCTTGGAACAAGATGGCAGAGTCCCTCTCAAACCAAGACACGGTTATGTACCTATTAGGGGTGGAACGGTACATGTATTCGTATTGAACCGAATTGGTACGGGTGTCACGGTTCGGTGCATGAATTTACACGGAGAATACACGGTATAAAAATAAATAAAACTCGCGTGTAAATGAATTAATGTAATGCGGAACTACTGTTAGATACGTGGGTTCTTTATGGACACCTAATCTGTAGCCCCGCCTTAAACTAGGTTTGTTTATACTTTCGCCTCCGCAGCGCGAGCCTCCGATGACTGCGCCCGCGCCTCCCTACATAGACGAGGCATTTACTCGCGCTCGCCGGTGTACAATTCTTTGAAACGACAGAGTGCGTCTCGGTGTAATTGTCCTCTAAACCGTTAGGAATCAGCGGTGAGAAGTAGTAAGGTACATTGGTAAATGTTTATTTTAGTACAACACTTTAGTACACCAAAGCCACACTACAAAAGAATTGTGTAAAGCAGTAAACCAGATTATTCCTTGTGACATTAGAAAGAAAAAAAAATGGATATGAGAACGTAACCTACAACTAAATTAACGTTACATATTTTCTAAACATTTTTATTTAGTTCTGTGAACCTTTTTATAAAACATGTTCATTCATTTTTATTTAAAGGGCTTATGTCTGCTATTGTAGGCCAGATTCGGCTCGAAGTCGCGCATCTTTGGATGCGGAGCCGCGCGCGCTGTTATAAAAAAAGCCGTGCACTGCACACCCTGTCTATGTGAAATGTGGCCTTGCGCAACCAACGCGCACGACCGCCCACACCGCAATGATGACAATTTTGCCGCGCGCACCTTCGCGCTCGTACGTCCGCACATAAATAAGAGATGCTGCATTTTCAGTTTTATGTCTGATTGTCTTATTTTGTTTATAAGTTACAGATAGAGTCTGGAGATGATGTGGGGTACTTATTGTTTACTGTTTACATCTTTACATCTTTACACACTTCAGGGCCGGCTGTGTCAGCTGCTCAGGGGAGAGACCGTATGACACTAGGTGGTACAGCCTAAAACATGCACAATACAAAATAATTGCCTTATGCATTTTTGTTTTGCTTTTCCCTCCATTGTACCGAACTCGTACCGAACCAAGATGTCTGAACCGAGGTATGAACCGAACCGCTAGTACCTAAGGTGCTCTCAACTCCATTCCGAGCGCAGGTCATTACCTTATCAGCGCTTTCGCCCTCGGCGAACGACGGGGAAGCTAATGTGCTCTGTCCTGTCAGAGCTCTCAGAATCTACCTGGGGCGTTCTGCACCGTTCAGGCAGTCAGAACAGCTCTGTGTGTGCTTCGGCGGCCACGCCAAGGAGTGCCCGGTCACGAAGCAGAGGTTATCGAGATGTATAGTGGATGCCATCTCTCTGGCATATGCCTCAGTGGGCCGGGATTGCCCCATAGGCGCTAGAGCCCATTCTTCATGGGCTTGGTCCAGTGGTATACCAATCGAAGACATTTGTGCAGCGGCCGGCTGGTCCTCTCCGTCCACATTTGTTAGGTTCTATAATTCGGAGGTATCCTGCTTGCAGGCTAGAGTCCTCTCGGTGTGATCGTTCGACCCGACGTTGTCCGGTCTTATCAACAAGTTACTGTCCTTAAGCACAACATTGTTCTAGGAAGTAATCTGGCCACATGAGCCCTCATTATGTCATTAGGACCCGACTCAATTCTGGTTTGTTGTTTTATTTGGCTTGTGTTTCACTGTGGGCCTCGGGTTGTCACCCTAGGCTCCAGTCGAGACAGAGTCAGTTGCGAATAGTGCAGCGTTTTACATTGCGTCCCGAGTGCGTATTAGCTACGCAATACGAAGTGACCGTTCTCAAAAGGGAACTTACTCGGTTACTAACGCAACCTCGGTTTCCTGAGAGTAGGGAACGAGTATTGCGTAGCCTGCCGCACTATTACAATCTGTCAGGTGTTTTCGCTTCAGTCGATTTAACGTGCTGTGGCGATTTGGAGCGGGGTTTATAGCTATAAGCGACGCCCATTCTGCTACCTGATTGGTTCACGTGTCTGAGCTACCTTGCCATAGGATGCGCAGGTGCCTCAGCACAGCCAATGGGCGAGCTAGTAGCTCGGTTGGTATTGCTGTGCAGAGTCACTGCGTTTTAAAATATGAGCTTCAATATTCTCGAGGAAGGGAGTTTCCACACTGCGTATTAGCTACGCAATACTCGTTCCCTACTCTCAGGGAGTTAGTAACCGAGTACATTTTGTTCAGTGCTGAATTATGCATGCTGACAAATCCTCTGATTATAACAAACGGTGTAGATATTATGAAAGATTCATTGTGCATTCAGCTTTATTGATAATAACAGAGCTTTGTGAGATCGGGATGAACTAGTATATAATCTAGAACTTATAATCTGGGTCGTCTTATATTCGGAACAATACGGTTGTTCACCAAATAATTTTAATTCAGTCGTAATTTACTCACCCGTGTGGCCGTTGAAGCCTTAAAGTTTGTGTAATAAATTCTGTTGAATCAACAACAACAACAAAAAGTTTCTAAAGCTTCTTTTTGTAATGTGTATTTTATGATTTTCTAATTTAACACAATAATGACTTTAAATTATCTTTTGGACGTAATTTCTCAGACAAATTTGATTTACGATTAATTATATAAAACATTTACAAAATACAATCACAGTAAGTAGTTCATCTTCAGATCCAGCACTTTCAAGTGTGAAGCCGCATCCTCACCTAACTTGATACAATAATACTGTCGAACAATAAAATATCTTTACGTTTACGACAATGATGTACTAAAAATGTAAGCATTTGCACTATGACAATGTTCTAACAACGATCCGGTTGTCAGAAGTATTTGTGTAGCTGTTCTCTACTTTCACTTTACATTTCTCTCTGATTTATATTATTTATTTAAAATTTAACTTTTTAAATTTTCATTTTAGGCCTGATTCTGGAGAATGAAGAACAGGAGAAACATCATCATGTCAAAACTGAAGAAAAAACTCACTCAAAGACTAAAAGCATTTCTTTATTGAAAAGAAGAGACAAGCAATGTTTCACCTGCAGTCAGTGTGGGAAGAGTTTCACATAAAAAATGAATCTCACGATTCACATGAGGATCCACACTGGAGAGAAACCGTTCACATGTGATCAGTGTGGGAAGAGTTTTATGCTACAGGTTCACCTTCAGCAACACATGATCATCCACACTGGAGAGAAACTGTATGAATGTGATCAATGTGGCAAAACATTTTTGAGGACTTCAGGCCTGAAGAGACACATGTTAGTTCATTCACAGGAGAAACCACATTCATGTTCTTCGTGTGGAAAGAGTTTTTCACTGCTGCACAATTTAAAAGCACATCAGAAAACACATACTGGTGTAAGAAATCACTTGTGCTTTGAGTGTGAGAAGACTTTTATTACAGCTGGAGAATTGATACAGCACGAGAGGATTCACACTGGAGAGAAACCTTACAAGTGTTCACACTGCGACCAGAGATTCAATCAGTCAGGAACCCTGAAAAAACACGAGAGGATTCACACTGGAGAGTAACCGTATCACTGCACTGCATGTGGGAAGAGCTTCACTCAATCATCTTCTCTACGCAGGCATACACAAAACAATCACTGTAAATAGTTAATCTTCAGCACTTTCAAGTGTGAAACTTAATCCTCGTCAAACATGACACAATAACACAGACGTTTACATTTTACACAGTGTGATAAAGTCACACAAGCCATGCCAAATCTGACCAAAGCAGTCAGACAGACAGATTTCCAAAAAATGTTATTTGAATAGGATTTCAAAGTAGCTCGAAACGGATTTGTAAAAATCTAATTTCATGTGATTTTTTTTCTTTTTTTTTTTACACTCGCTTAATTGATCAAATTTCAATCGGAAATGCCAAAAAATCTGATTTGGACTGACAGTCTGAAAGCAGCCTAAATGTTTTATTCTTGTATATTATTTTGCTTCATGATACTATATCATTATGGTCTGTTACGAGTTTCATTTTATGTCCAATATAATGCACATGTATCACATGTAGTTTGTTTACACTTTTATGAGGGAAAGTAGAAGGTTTTTACTGGTACAAACTGTTCTTGTTCGTCTTTAAGAAGCTGAAGAAGACGCTGATTTATTTTTAACTTTCATTGTTGTTTTCTAATCAACTAATTATTCTTCCACTTATGGTGTGTTTAGAAAACACACATATATAGATATACTGTCATGTATCTTTGAAACTGGCCTTAAGCTTTTTAACTCTGGCAGCTGCAGACTTCAACATTCAGCATATTGACACAAAATAATAACTGCAAATACACATTTCTCTGCCTGGATCCACTGTAGCTTTCGGCAGTCTGTAAAAATATACCTCTATTGACTGTGCTCTCCAAACTGGTGCAATAATCCTTAGTCTCCTGAAGAAAATGAATACAATTTGGCTTGGATCCTGATAATTTCTTCTTGTCTAAATGAAAATTTCCCAACGTAATAAAAAGTTAATAAAAGTACAATTATTATTATTATTATTACTTTCATTTAAATAATACATACACATATCAAAATTATTCAATTTAATCATAATATTTGTTTTCCTTCTAATAAAAATTTTCACATACACCCCAAAATCTTTGTGTATACAATTACAAAAAAGATGGATAATAGATTATTTTTCTATTGAACAAAAATCATAATCAACATCTAAACCTCTCTAACACACTTTTTAGCTGGATACAATGTACAATTTGTATGTAATGTAAAGCCCTTTTATTTAAACAGTGGGCTATGCTTCACAAATACACTGTCAAACTTATCCAGTTTATATTTCTAAATGCACTGGACCACAATTGAGCTTTTATGATTCCAGCTTATATTCCTAATATGTTCATTAGTACAACTGTGTTTCAGAGTATCATGTCTCCTTGAAACCTGCTGTCTTTAACATTATATTCCCTCAGAAAAATCCCTTCCACAAGTTCTTACAAAAGGTATTGTTGAGGTTTATGGCATCAAATACAACAGCATATCTTTCACTGTAACTGGAAACCCACATTTATCCAAGAACTCACTATAAGATAATAAATTACATTTGAGTTTAAACGTTGTCTAACCAATATAATAATATGTTTATATATATTTATAAAAAAACTAAGAAAAGAGAATTTGGCGGCGATGACGTCATCACAAGCGCGCGCGCTACTTCAGTGTCGAGACTTCTGAGGTAAACCGTTCACTCCACTTCACGTAATTGTAAAATACTCTTTACACATTTTAAATATCATTTTACGGGCACATTTCCTGATGGTTTTCATCGAGTTCGGCGCTAATTGTGTCTGCTGACTAAAACACTTAAATAAGAAGTTTTTATGTACTTCTCTTCATATACAAAACGGTAGGAAGCTATGAAGTTGATAAAGATGGTGTTAGTGTCTGTCTTTTGTATTGCTTCTTTTTTTTGTATCATTTGAGAAATAATAGTAATATTAGAGCACTTTTATAGGCTTTCAGCAGATATTCTGACTCAAACTATCTGTTTATAGCAGCAAATAGCCTTATAATAAAGTGTGTTGATCTGCTGATCCTGAATGGCTTGTTGAATGAGTGTTGATAGTCTATGGCTCATCTATTATCAGAGCAGCTGAAAAGCCTCTTTATTTCATGTCAATAGATCCTGTTTTCCCCTCATTCATTATGCTGATGTCTTCAGATCTGTAAACTGCCACATTAAGCTCATTTTATTGTCAACAGACTTGAGCAAAGGACACGATCAGATACTGTGGTCATCAGCTTGTGACATCTACTAGATATAGGTAAGTTTTGTTACAGCATTTATTTCATTAATCTGTGATTAACCGTGTTTCATATAAAAGTTAAACACAAAACAAAAACAAGTTGTTAAACAGTTGGGTTATTTGTTTCTTGGCAATTTGTAAATATATATTTCTATATGTTTGTAATTTCATTTTTTATTCTTGCATTGTTTATATTTGGTATCTTTTAATTGTTTTTTTTTCTATATTTCTTTGTTTATATATTAATTAGATGTAAGATAAAAGTTAAATCTTTCATTAATAGATGGATAGGTGAACATACATTTAAAATGTGTGAATTAGTATAAAAATATAAACTCAGTAAGTGATTTCTTCTTGATTTTGTCAGATCTGCTCCTCCTCCTTCAGTGAAGCTCCTCCTCCTTCAGTGAAGCTCCTCCTCCTTCAGTGAAGCCCCTCCTCCTTCAGTGAAGCTCCTCCCACTGCAACTCACCAATAAATGCTGGAATATTCCCATCAGCTACAAGTGAAGACGAGCATCAAACCATCAGGAAGAGCTGAAATCTGCAAAGACAGAGTTTATTGAAGGACAGTGAGAACAGGAGAGATCCAGAACACTGCAGAATGAAACACACTGAAGAACAAAGAGGTTGGTGTTTATTCCTCATTCTTCATTAGTGAGGCTGAAGAACATTAAGGTTATAAAGCAGTTCATCAGATTTAGTGTTTGTAGTAGGGTAAGTGTTTCCTCTAGGATTTTTTTCCAGCTGTGGTGGCATTTTAAGAAACACTATTTCTCATTATTAATTATGAGAAATTAAAAAGCTATTTTCTTAGGCTAGTTAACTCATGCGCACGTTTCCCTCATTCATGTGTTGAGCGCCACCTCAAGGAGCCATGAAGTAGCGACGCTGGGAGCAGGGGAATCTATTTAGAGTGCCTTATTTTATTCATTAAAATATCGATATTGAGCTCCAGCGTATCGATTATAGTATCGCAGGGAGAAGAACAATGATATATCACCATATTGATATGTGTCTCACCCCTACCAGGCAGACGGTAGAGCTGCATGATATTGGAAAATACTGACTTTACTAGTTACATTACTTTTAACGCATTACCCCCAAAACTGTTCATAACGCAATATCGCAGAAAAGCTAAATATTGCGTTATGAACAGTGTTGGGGGTAATGCGTTAAAAGTAATGCGAGTTACGTAATCAGATTTTTTCAAGTAACTAGTAAAGTAACACATTACTTTCAAATTTATCGCAAGATCAAAATATTGCAAGTTTTATAACGCAAGTTACTTTGTTTTCCCATGTGTTGACTGACAGCTCTCCTGTCCCCATGTTGAGAGAAATCGCTAGTAATGCTGTGTTCACATGCTAACGGAATTATCGTAACTAGATTCCTAGTTAAAAATTTGGACATTAATTTTTGACCCTCTAAAGTAAAAATTTTAATGCGATGAGCATCACGACTTCAGAAGTGGGAAGTAGGACATTTCCGAAAGCTCTTGAAGGCAGCATTAGTGCAGGTCTCGAGAGATGCCAGGTTATCCCGGTAAACTTTCTGTTGATATGAAAAATCAGGTAGATTTAGCAATATAGCGAGTGAATGATGTATTACAATGTTATGATGAATTATATGCCTTTCTCCACTGACGTTCTGAGTTATTCAAAGTGTTTCTGATGATTGCTAGAAGGCAGCTGTCTGACTGAGATGCGAACAGGAACATGGTTTGTGTAACATTAGCAACACATCATTAGCTGTTTGATAACATAGTCAAGCAAAAGGCTAATCATATTAATTACGTTACCGTGCGCAACAGAACGCCGTTGTATCCGTAACTGCTGCAGTCCGTAACTTTTTGTGTTCAAAATGAACAGAATTTATATAATGAACGAGTACATCATGAATCCATTTTCCAAACCGTGTTTTGTCTTATCCTGAATCACTTCGGTACGCCTATAATAAGTGTTTATATTCTGACTATTTTAGACCGGGTCGGCTGCGCTGCGGAGGAGCACAGTGCCTGCGTGACTCGCCATAGACTTTAACAGAGAGAAGTAGTTCCGGCTACTGTGTTCTTCCACAAGACTTGTTTATTAACCGCGCTAGAGAGCAAACGTACACGCGCATTGATTGCACACTGATGATGAAACGCATCAAACGTCCATATTAGCCAGCTGGAAAACCTCCGGTGAAATGTCACTTGCTGGTGTGTCGGTATCTTCAATATCCTGAGGTAGATTTAACAGCATAAATATTTTAATACTTAGTTTATAATCAGATAGTCACTTAAATAGTCAGACCGAGCATTCATTTAGTTATTCAAATGTTAGACGACATAAAAAAAAGACGCGTTCCTCAGCTAAATTCGATCATCATTCAAACTTTCGTTTGAAAACGAAAAAGATGAAAGATTTAGTGAGTATAGTTCAATTTATAGAACAAAACTAGAGTTTTCACAAGTGTGCCGAGATCAGTGAGCTTGTGCCGGCAGCGCTGCACGGACTGACCGTTATTGTTTTTCATGAGACTTTTGTGATTACCTGATACTTCACTTTGACAGATTATTTTTAAACCTAGTGATTTTATAATATTTATTGGTATATATTTATAGTTTTTGGTTATCACATTAAAAATAACATTTGAAGTGCTGAACATTTTTAGCGTGTGTCCATTTACAGAGCATCGCGTTTCCGTTTCTTATTCCAACGTTCACATTTGCTTCAAGTCTTTATTGCAATTGTGGTGGGAGTTTTATGATATTCACTGATCTTTAGTAAAATATAGATGATTCAAAGAATGTCACATGTGTGACTCTCACTTGTAGTGAGAGAAGATTCTTTTTATGTACCTGGGAAGGCAGAAGGGAGAGACACTCCAGAGAACAGACGAACAAGGACCTTTGACCTAGATATCAGAAGGCCATTTGGTGAAGGAGGGCTTAGTCTATGGAAAACTACTGGTAGGAAGGCTCTGCGGAGAAGGCCTTGAAACTTATAGATAAAAGCTGGTTCAGTCTGTCTGGGGGTGTGTCACTCTTCTGCACAGGGTAACAACTGTGTATTAGACTGCTCCTATTCTTGCAAGAATAAATACTTTATTATTTATAATTTGACTCTGAGTCTCCCTTACGCAGTAATGTTTGTTTGATGAATTTTTGCCACAACACAATCAATAAAACTGCTTTATTGGCAAATTAGTTAAGTGTGATAACAGCAGTAAAATATAAATACAACATTAAAAAGTCAACCATAATTGATGGTTTTGTGTGGATGTACAGTGCTCGAGCTGGCTTATTGAAAACCAGGAAGTAACTGTGCATTATTCCTAAATTTCCTGAATTCCTAATGGACTATAAGTCATATTAAATTTAAAAGATTGAGACAACTATTCATCAGCATGCAGTGACTAATCTATGTTGTAGCAAAAAAAAACAGGTGCGACCAAATCATGTGTTGGTGCGACCAACTGAGAAAGTTGGAAACTTTCCAGTGGAAAGTTAGTCTGGAGCCCTGATACACATTAGTTTTCTTTCACAATTGTTTACAACACATAACAGGCTGTCTTTACAAGGAGACTCGCCGCAACAGGCATTTTGACTCAATTTTGTGTGTTAAAGCGTTGTCGGGATAATTTCGGTTTCGTGTATCTACACTGTTAAAAGCGCTATATAAATGAAGATGAGTTGACTTGCACGTTCAATCTCAAAATGAAGATAAAGAACTGAATTTGGTATTCACGTGTTGTCTCACTCGCACAGAAAACAATGCTTGAGTTCCAGTCTTCTTGTGCTTGAAATGAGAAACTTTCACTCTATGATGGTTGAACTTTATAGAGTCTCAATTCATCACTCTAGATGAATTGAACTCTGTCTTCATCATTCCCTTTAGGAAAAGTGTATTGGTCAGACTGCTTTTTCTGTGCGAGCTGCTACTGAGTGGAGCCTCATCCCCATAACCATCAGAAACACATATAGTACATTTAAGATCCAGTTAAAGAAATGGCTCATTGATTATCAGAGCTGTCAACATTAACTTACCTGTAGACCTGCTCTCGCTGCCCACTGCTGGCTTCTTGCCTTGTGTGTGTCATGTTTTTGTCTGATGTTTATTTGATTGTTGGTTTGCTATGTTTCAATTTTACATTTTAACATAATAGCATTTTTTACAAAATGTATTGTAATCTTTATATTGTTATGTAAATATGTCATGTTATTCTCTTTTTAGGGTGACTTTATGGGCCCTATCTTGCACCCAGCGCATTTGACTTTGTACACCGACGCATGTATCATTCCTATTTTGCACCCGCGCACAGCGGACTCTTCCCTCCACAGACGCACGTCGGTAAATTAGGGAATGAACTTGCGCTCGGGGGGGTTCAGCGCAAAGAGACGTGTTCCGGCGCAAAACTCCCCTGGTGCTATTTTCCAGTTTTAGAAAGCAATTGCGCCACTGACCAGGAAAAAAACTGTCTAAAGACAGTGGCGCGTTGCGCGTTAGTGATATGGTATTTTAAGGGCGCGTGCTTGGCCATAATGTAGCGTGTTAACGTGCATCCACTTTGATTCTCTAATATAAACAGACGCAGCAGTTTTCATTTTTGCAAATCATACATTATTGCAAGGAAAAATATTAACACACGAGGGAAATCATTGTTGTGTCCGTGAAGATGTGGAAAAAGATCTATCTAGATTAAAAATAATAATAATCTAGATTAGGCTACACATTTACCCAAATGATACGCCTGTTTAACCGAAGCTAATTTGGGCCAGTAAATTAATTAAGCCCAATGTCACTTCTCTGTGTTTTACGGCCCTGACGAGAGCGTCGGTCTCCTCGGCTGTGAACCGCTCCTGGCGTGCGCCGGCAAACCCGCCGTTATAATAGCAATCCGCCATGGAACAAGCGCGCCGGCTCTTAAAGGGAATGTGAGAGGACGCTCTGATTGGTTTATTTCACGTTACGCCCAAACCACAGCTATGAGTAATGAAGCGACTTCAGACCAACACATTTTAGATTTGCGTCGGGTGCAAGAGTCGTTTATCCCGCCGGGAAAATAGCAACAACGCCCGGGATCCGCCCACAAAGTTACTTGCGTTTTGCGCTTTGACACTTGCGTTTCAGATCGTTAAAATAGGGCCCTATATATCTGTCTAGGGACTGCAGATGAAAAATAGCCTTCTGGCTAACTCTGGCATATTGACAGAAATGTTTATTAATATACACTGCCCCTTAATAAAAAAAATAAAAAACTTTGCACAGGCAATCCGCAAATCACACGTGTTCTGAAGCTGGTGTGGATCACTAATCAACTACGATCCCTATACTTGACATTGCACATCTCGCGATATCGATGCTAAAACAATATGCTCTTCCACCTTTTCTCTCTGAATTTTGATGATTATTTATATATTTGTTTTTTACTTTTCATTTCAGGCCTGATGCTGGAGAATGAGGAGAGTGAAGAGGAGGAGAAACATCATCATGTCAAAACTCACTCACAGACTGAAAGTGTTTCTTTACTGAAAAGAAGAGACGAGAAATGTTTCACCTGCCGTCAGTGTGGGAAGAGTTTCACACACAAACTGAATCTCAAGATTCACGAGAGGATCCACACTGGAGAGAAACCGTTCTCATGTGATCAGTGTGGGAAGAGTTTTGCAAATAAAGGGAACCTTAAGACACACATGAACATCCACACTGGAGAGAAACCAAACAAATGTGATCAATGTGGTAAAACATTTTTGTGGGCTTCAGGCCTGAAGTGGCATCTGAGAGTTCACTCACAGGAGAAACCACATTCATGTTCTTTGTGTGGAAAGAGTATTAAACTGAAGACAGAATTAAAAGATCATCAGAAAATGTGTACTGGTGAAAAAGCTCATGAGTGCTCTGAGTGTGGGAAGACTTTTATTACCATTGGACATTTGAAACGGCACCAGAGGATCCACACCGGAGAGAAACCTTACAAGTGTTCACACTGCGACCAGAGATTCAGTCGGTCAGGAACCCTGAAAACACACGAGAGGATCCACACTGGAGAGAAACCTTACAAGTGTTCACACTGTGACCAGAGATTCGGTCAGGCAGCATCCCTGAAAAAACATGAGAGGATCCACACTGGAGAGAAACCTTACAAGTGTTCACACTGCGACAAGACATTCAATCGGTCAGAACATCAGAAAAGACACGAGATGATCCACACTGGAGAGAAACCTTACATGTGTTTACACTGCGACAATATATTCAGGGATTTACAAAGCCTGAAACAACACGAGAGGATCCACACTGGAGAGAAACCCTACAAGTGTTCACACTGCGATAAGAGATTCAGTGAGTCAGGACATCTGAAAAGACACGAGAGGATCCACACTGGAGAGAAACCGTATCACTGCACTGCATGTGGGAAGAGTTTCACTCAATCATCTTCTCTACACAGTCACACAAAAAACAATCACAGTAAGTAGTTCATCTTCAGATCCAGAACTTTCAAATGTGAAGCTTCATCCTCACCAAACATGAAACATTAACGGGTCAAGCAACAAAATCTGTCCTAACCAGCGACAACGATTAACAAGGCAAAGAAACATAATCTGAATTTGTCACAGTGAGTAAAGTTCATCTTTATTTACTCAACTGAGAGATTCAGATCAAAGATGGAGTTCCTCCCAAAAGAACATCGTGTTTTATTCTTGTATATAATTTTGCTGCATGATATAAATTAATGTTTAGTAAAATTAATTGTTACATTTCTTATACTGCATAACAAGTATCACTAGTAGTTTGTTTAAAATTTTTATATAGGAAAGTAAAAGTTTTTTTCCATGTACAAACTGTTCTTTCTGTAACACTTTTAAAAGAGACAGATTTATCTTTAAGCTGTCCTTTATTGGTGTTTTTAAAACAACTAGTTATTCTTCCACTTAGTAGCTATGTTTCCATGTTTTTAATGCGGATTTTGAAGTATCACATCAGAAACGAGTGATGGAATTGCCAAAAAAAATAAAATAAAAAAAATTTCAAAAAGGTTTTTACGCTCTCTTGAGGTGGTGTTTGACGTGTGCAAAAAAGAGTTAATGGGAATAATGGGAGATGGAAACACATTTGCTGAATAAATTCTGACGTAGCAAAAATGAAACCCATGTGACTAATCGGTTGTTTCCGCTGATGGTGTTTTATTTACTGTTGGTTACTAGGTTACCAATATCATCGTCCTCCGCTCTATATATATATATAATATATGCTATTTCTTGCATGATTTTTCATGTTCATCACTATTTCAAAATAAAGGTCTGAACACGCCTTAGGAGTATGAAAATATTCTTGTTGCAAATTGATAAATTACGGCTCCTCTGTAATGTATTTTAAAAATCAGTCACCAAAAATTAAAACTAGAGATTGTAAGCTTTCAAATGATATATAGTTTGTCAAGATTGGTTTTAGGTTTATAGGATATTACTGTTTTACATATATAATGGCCGTGGGCCCGCCGGTTAAATCTCAGTCATACTTTAGTCACATATTTCTCATTGTCCAGTCATGTTTTCTAAGATTATATGCTTTAAAGGTTATGCAAACATATAAAACATATTACATTTCTTCCACAATGATATTCTTAGAATTAAAAATGAATATAATTTGTGAGTTACTATTGTAAGACTGGAAAAAACAGTAGAGGAACCAATCCTCGAGTAGACAAAGGACCCCCGTGCACTAAAGGCCGAAAGTCGCACCTCGGAGTCGTCCTAATCTACATTTCACTCCCTCGTCCTCTCTCTATCTCCTGAAATCACCCAAGAATATATAGTTTAATGTGAAGGATTATCGTCAAGTTTTATACATATTTAGTATCATTTAAAATCTCTCAGAGTGACTGGTACAAATGTCTCATTTCCAAATAAGTAAAACAAAAGGTAATCAGGTTTTTAAGAGTTTAGAGATAACTGGCACACAAAGGAAGGTGGTCTCTAGGCAAAAGGTCTCCTACCCCCAAAAGGTGTCAACTCTGAATGTAAATTCCCATTGTTAACCGCATGTGAAAGCCATTTAATGGACGGCAGCGGAGGGATCGGGGCTTTCTGTATCTCAGATCAGCCGTGAATGTTGAGAGCCGCCGGGACTCTCTGCCTCATGTATTTCCTAATGTTGGGTTTGCTCTTCTCTTTATTCCAGAGTTTTCTATCGATTATCTTTGAGTTGATTATGTAATTGGCATGATACATTTGATTATTCTAACTGACTTTGACATTATTTACTATAAAACACTTTTTATTGCAAAGTTACTTTGCTAGATAGATAGATGGGTGAATATATAATTAAAATTCTAATGTGAATTAGTATAAAAATATAAACTCAGTAAGTAATTTCTTGTTTGATTTTGTCAGATCTGCTCCTCCTTCTTCAGTGAAGCTCCTCCCACTGCAATTCACCAATAAATGCTGGAATATCGAGCATCAATCCATCAGGAAGAGCTGAAATCTGCAAAGACAGAGTTTATTGAAGGACAGTGAGAACAGGAGAGATCCAGAACACTGCAGAATGAAACACACTGAAGAACAAAGAGGTTGGTGTTTATTCCTCATTCTTCATTCATTTGGTTGA
Organism: Phoxinus phoxinus; assembly: GCF_949152265.1. Taxonomy (NCBI): domain Eukaryota; kingdom Metazoa; phylum Chordata; class Actinopteri; order Cypriniformes; family Leuciscidae; genus Phoxinus; species Phoxinus phoxinus. The sequence goes on along the minus strand of NC_136895.1, from coordinate 30,923,609 downwards.
AGAACATTAAGGTTATAAAGCAGTTCACCAGATTTAGTGTTTGTAGTAGGGGGAAAAAAACTTAATGAGATGTGAAAAAAAATACTGTTAAACCAATAAATAATATATGCAACACTTTCTATGTGCAGGATACAAAATAGGGCCTGAAACTAAAATTTTTGTTTTTGTTTTAATGAAACGGTCAGTGAAACCAGATTTGATAAACATTCAAACTTCTTTGACTATGTTTTTACTGAAAGGGTAGATTCTGGAATCCACTGCTGCTTCAATGTATATTGAATAAGTGATTATAATCAGGGTATTAATCCATATTTTTCCTTCTAAATATCAAATTAGTTGAATGACTTCTCCAGGCTTATGAGATTTTACTTTGTTATAGAAGTTACCACTGTGAAATTGCTGAAATGTTATTTTCATGTATTCTTTAATGTCTGTATTGAATATCTGAGAGTTGACGGAAGGGTCTGGCTCAAATGCCAGGAATGTAGTAACAGTTCTTGCTTATTTAGCCCTGCATCCAGAATGGAAAATATGGACTTGTTTTGTTAAGAAAGGTCTTCAACATGTGTCAATACATTTATCTGTTTTTGTAGGGTACCCTGACAACTATGGTCACAGGGGCCACTAAACCATACTTCCATTTAGATTAAAACTGTCCTGTTCTTGAGAGAAAGAATGTGTTATCTGGATGTTGTGAGAGGACTCTCCTGTTTATAGTTAGAGCCTGGCCAAATCCAACCTTGAAGAAGCTGTGTGTGTGTGTGTGTGTGTGTGTGTGTGTGGTTTTTTTGGTTACAGTTTAAAGGGGTAGTAAAGTATGATTTCACTTTTCTAACTGTAGTTAGTGTGTAATGTTGCTGTTTCAGTGTTTCCTCAAGGATTTTTTCCAGCTGTGGTGGGAGGGGGAGGGGGCGCCGCCCATGAGTGATATTCCCATGGGCCAAGCCCCCTTGCCCCAGGTGTTTAAACCTCCCCTAAGTATTATAATTAGGGATGGGTATCGATTCAGATGTTCCAATTCGATTTCAGTTCGCAAGCTCTCAATTCTCGATTCGACTCAATGAATATAGATTTAACACAAAACCTATATTTATAAAAAAGAACAGTGAACATAAGTTTACGAGTGGTTAATTAATAAAAAGAAATGAAGAGCCACAAAACAGTATATTAAACTCTTATTATTTTAGGTACACTTGGGTACATTAAAACAGAACCCAACCATATCAAATGCATACAATGAATGGATTTTGATGCAAGATGAAAAATGTATTATTGAAAAAGTCATGCCTTGATCAAACAGGATCAGGTTATTTTATGTTTAAGATAAAACAAACATAATCTCACAGCATTAGAGTAACATGGAGGCTGCAAGCCTATGAAGTGTAGGAAAACTAATACTGGCTTTTGGGTGATATATAAATAAATATGGGGGAAAAAATCGATTCATAGCCTTTGAGAATCGATATTGAATTGACTACATTTTAAAAAACGATTAATCGAAAAATAGTTTTTCTAGTTATAATATGAAAGGTTCCAATTTACAGCGGCAAAGCGATTATGCGCATCCCGTGCGCCGAATGATGCACTTGAAGCAACTCAAAGTCACAGCGTGCAGCGCGTCGCATTGAAAAGTTAAAAGCACAAAGCGAAGAGATATTTGATGCTTAGTGTATTATAATTTATATCTATGCAACAGTTTATTGAGCCTTTTCTTTTATCAGTTTAAAATTTCAGTTACAGTGCGCCAATTCATAGTGCTCTCTACTCCAGTGCTGTAATCTTAACAGAACTAACGCAATAAACTCCAGCAAGATAAAGTCATTTTATGCAAACCATAGACCTTTATCTACAAATAAAGTATAATAATGTGAACATTGATCTTGGAGAGTGTCATCGTGTTACGCCCGTTTCACACATACTCCGTTTTCAGTGCGTTTGCGGTGCGTATTTTTTCCCGTACCCATGTTAACAGCGTAACCGAACGCGACGCGCTGTTTGAATTCTGAATGGAGAATGACTGAGGAGAGATGAGTTTTCATTAACTTTAACTTAACGACTTAAATATTAATTTTTACCTCACATTATGCTATCGAATGACTTTAGAAGTCTTGGAATATAGTGCAGGAAAACTTTACAATGTTTTTTATGCTTTTAGTGGGGCTTAACAATAACACAATAGTATGCACAATTATCGGACCTCACTGAGAAGCTGCAGCCGTGGCGGGAGGATTTTTGGTGTGGCGGCCGACCACGGCAGAATGAATGTAGCGGAAACACTGTGTTTGATCATAAACAACATCTGCAAAGTTACAACGCTCAAAGTTCAAAGCAAAGGGAGATATTTGCTTTTAAAGAAAAGGACTACAACAAACGGCTGGTAGGAACTACACGACATTCCTCCGGGTTTAGTGACATCAGCAAGCCTAAAATTTACATAAACCACGCCCCCTGAACACGCAGTCCATGTTGTAGTCGAGCACATTTGTGAGTCAGCTCAAACTTTACCATCCATCTTTTCACATGCAATAGAAAGTCACTCTGTGTACATCTCACAACAGTTCTTCTACGAGCGATTTATAGATTACCATGACAGAATATGCTAATTGAAGATAGTTAACTCCACATCAGCAACATAAATTCATCAACTAACCATTCAGAGACGTCCTGTTGCTTCTACATGTTGTCACTTCTTCTTGAGTCTCTCCATCTTTGTCTGACTCCGGTTTAACATTAAAGGCAGAACAGTCTTTAATCTGTCTTTAATGTGTCTTTAACCCGGACAATGGTAGGAAGACTGTTCCAAAGTTTTGGTGCTAAATAGGAAAAGGATCTACCGCCAGCAGTCGATTTTGATATTCTAGGTATTATTAACTGGCCGGAGTTTTGAGATGGCAGTAGACGTGAAGGACTATAATGCGTTAAGAGCTCGCTCAAGTACTAAAAAATGTATACAACGTTTAGTAGGCAGCCAATGCAGTGTTGACAGAACAGGGCTAATATGGTCATAGTTCCTGGTTCTGGTAAGAACTCGAGCTGCTGCGTTTTGAACTAGCTGTAGTTTGTTTATTAAGCGTGCAGGGCAACCACCCAGTAGAGCATTACAATAATCTAGCCTTGATGTCATGAACGCATGAACTAATTGTTCTGCATTTGTCAATGAGAGCATATGGCGTAATTTAGATATATTTTTAAGATGGAAAAATGCGGTTTTACAGATACTAGACACGTGACTTTCAAATGAAAGATTGGTATCAAAGAGCACACCCAGGTTCCTAACCGACGACGAAGACTTAACAGAGCAGCCATCAAGTGTTAGACAGTACTCTAGGTTATTACGTGTGGAAGTTTTTTGTCCAATAATTAGAATCTCTGTTTTTTCTGAATTTAGTTGTAGGAAATTACTAGTCATCCAATTTTTTATATCAGCTATGCATTCCGTTAATTTTGTGAATTGGTAGGATTCGTTAGGTTTTGAAGAAATATACAGCTGAGTATCGTCGGCATAACAGTGAAAGCTAATTCCATGTTTCCTAATGATATCTCCTAATGGTAGCATGTACAGAGTGAACAGCAGCGGCCCTAGTACTGAGCCTTGTGGTACGCCATACTGAACTTGTGATCGATAAGATATCTTGTCATTTACCGCTACAAACTGATAACGGTCAGATAAGTATGATTTAAACCATGCTAGTGCAATTCCACTAATGCCAACATAGTTTTCTAGTCTATAAAACGATGTTGTGGTCAATGGTGTAAAATGCAGCACTAAGATCAAGTAACACCAATAGAGAGATACAACCACGATCGGATGATAAGAGCAAATCATTTGTGACTCTAACGAGAGCTGTCTCGGTACTATGATACTATCGGTACTATCGTTTCTTTCTAGAAAGGAACACAGTTGTGAGGATACTGCTTTTTCTAATATCTTTGACAGAAAAAGACAGATTCGAGATCGGCCTTTAATTGACTAATTTTGTAGGATCAAGTTGCTGTTTTTTAACAAGCGGTTTAATCATAGCTAGCTTAAAGGTTTTTGGTACGTATCCTAGAGACAAAGACGAATTAATGATATTTAGAAGAGGATCTATGACCTCTGGAAGCATCCCTTTCAGCAGCTTAGTCGGTATAGGGTCTAACATACACGTTGTCGATTTAGATGATTTGACAAGTTTGCAAAATTCTTCCTCTCCTATAGCAATAAATGAATAAAAATTTTCCCTCAGGGAGACTACAATGCACTTCCTGATGCGATACTGTATTAGACGGTTGCATAGTTATAATTTTGTCCCTGATATTATCGATCTTATAAGTGAAGAAGTTCATAAAGTCATTATTGCTGTGTTGCTTGGAAACTTCTGGGCTTGAAGCTTTCTTTTTAGTTAGTTTAGCCACCGTTTCAAATAAATACCTAGGATTATGTTTATTTTCTTCTAATAGGGTTGAAAAATAAGCAGATCTAGCAGCTTTTAAAGCCTCTCTGTAAGCAATCGAGCTCTCCTTCCATGAAATCCGAAATACCTCTAGTTTTGTTTTCTTCCAGTTGCGCTCCATTTTTCTGGCTGCTCTCTTAAGCGCCTGAGTGTGTGTGTGAGAGTGTGTGTGTGTGAGTGCGCTCGTTGTGCCACAGCGTTGGACTATGTTCTTTAATCTTCTTTAAGCGCAACGGAGCAACTGTGTCTAAAGTGCTGGAAAAGAGAGAGTTAAAAGTTTCTGTTGCAATATCAAGTTCTTCTAAGCTATCCGGGATGCTGAGATGATGAAACTGATTAGGAAGATTATTGATAAAGCAATCTTTAGTGGCAGAAGTGATCGGTCTAGCATATTTATAACACGGAGTCGGCTTTGCAGCCTTGGCTAAATGTAATTTACACGAGACTAGATAGTGATCTGAGATGTCATCGCTCTGCTGCAGTATTTCAACGGCATCAACATCTATTCCATGTGCTAGTATTAGATCTAGAGTATGATTACGGCAATGAGTCGGTCCTGACACGTGTTGTCTAACTCCAATTGAGTTTACAATGTCGTTAAATGCCAATCCCAATCTTTTTCATTATCTATGTGTATATTAAAGTCACCAACAATTAGTACTTTATCTGCAGCCAATACTAATTCTGATAGAAAGTCCGCAAATTCTTTGATAAAGTCTGTATGGTACCCTGGTGGCCTGTATACAGTAGCCAGCAGATATTCAAACGTGATTTATCGTTTACACTATATATTTTTACATTAAGCACCAACACTTCAAAATAATTATATTTAAAACTAGATTTCTTAGTGGTTTTGAAAATATGACTATAAATTACAGCAACACCTCCTCCTTTGCGTTTCAGACGAGGTTCATGTTTATAACCGTAATCTTGTGGGGTTGACTCATTTAAAGCAATGTAATCATTTGGTTTTAGCCAGGTTTCTGTCAAACACAGCACATCTAGGTTATAATCTGTAATCATATCATTAACTATTAGCGCTTTTGAAGTAAGAGATCGAATATTCAGCAACCCAAGCTTTATCATTTGCTCATCCGTATTATATATGTTTTTTATTTGTTGAACATCAATTACATTTTTAACCTTAGATTGGTTTGGACGTTTTTTGGATTCCCAAATTCGGGGAACAGACCCCACCCTGCAGCTGGCCTGTGTGGCTAGATTGGGAACTATTCTTGCAAGAATAAATGTATATTTTCTTTTAAATACAATTTGGATCTTGACGTCTCTTTTGCCTGGGAATGCTGGTTTGTTAAATATTGTTTTTGCCACAACAAGACACAGTCTCTATATGATGATATCTAGGTGAAAGAGTCTCTATGCAGGGGCGGACTGGGACCAAAAAGTGGCCCTGGACTTTCTGACCCACAGCAGCCCACCACATCCCACACCATAACACATTGGCACATTAATGTGCAGAATAATTTTTAACACCACTTATAGCATAAAAATATAACACAATACAAAAATAAAGGCTATTTAAACATTTATTTTAAGTAACACAACATATATTAGGTCATATTTGTAAAACAAAAGGAAACAAACAGAAGAACAATAAGAAACAACATTATTAATATAAAACTATCAAAACCGCATATCAGCTAGTTAGGGAAGCTAGAGCAATCAGAGCTGCTGAACTGCTACTCTTCGCGCCAAATGTATAATTTGTTCATTTGAAGCATTTAACAGCACCTACCTCTAATGCTAATTATTACGCATAACTAAAAAAAAAAATTCTCAGTGTGTTACGCACCGTCGGCTGAAATTGGTCCTCGTCTGCTTTTTTTCGGCCGATTCGACATGTTGAATCGGCGTCGGGCCGTCGGTGAAAGAGGGAACTCTGATTGGCTGTTCAGCTTACTGAACGAGTCAGTGCACGAGAATAATAGCAAAACAGCGAGCAAAGTCAAAACAGTACAGATAGAAGGCTGTTCTAATGTAACGTCATCTTACCTGAGTGTTCCTCTGCGAATATTTCAATATTAACATGAACGGAGTTCATCAGCGCTAGTTCGGTTCACCAGCGTCGGCTTGGTGTGTTCGAGGACGTGAAAGGGGGCGTGTTTCAAGATACGCAATGGAGTAGACCAAACGAATTAACAGGGAGGGAGGGCAATACACTCACTTGCACACAAAACACACTCCTCGTCGGCCGCGCCCGCGCGATCGACTCTCTCATACATTTGCATAGAAAAGAAATGTAATATTATGATTTCCTTCATTTTTTAAATATATTTTTATATATATATTTGTGTACCAGGCCGGCCCAAACTGGCCAGCGGCCCACCGGGAAAAGTCCCGGTGCTCCAGATGGCCAATCCGCCCCTGTCTCTATGTGATGGGATTTATCTGACCTTGGTGACGTGAGGCCGCTAGCAGACGGTCGGTTAAGCCAGTTTGTCTGCTTCCTGACCTGAGCCCCAGATTGTCATGTTTGAGTTCTAAGACTATGTGCCATATTACTAGAGAGAAGAGCAGCACCATCCCAGGAGAGATGAATACCATCTCTTTTCAACAGGTCAGGTCTCCCCCAAAAACTTTTCCAATTGTCTATGAATTCTATATTATTTTGCGGACACCACCCAGACAGCCAGCCGTTGAGTGAACGATCTTCCAATAACTGGAAGATCAATGTACCTCATTCATGGAAAGAGATTTATATAAATGCATCAGGATGATCTGGATTTTGTGTAGCTGTTGTTTACCTCCAGGTTCACTTTTATGTCCTTTCATTTCGCATTTGTCTCTGATTTTTTAAATGATTTATTTATGAGTCTTACTTTAATTTCAGGCCTGATGCTGGAGAATGAGGAGAGTGAAGAGGAAGAGAAACATCATCATGTCAAAACTGGAGAAAAAACTCACTCACAGACTGAAAGTGTTTCTTTACTGAAAAGAAGAGACAAGAAATGTTTCACCTGCAGTCAGTGTGGAAAGAGTTTCACACAAAAACTGAATCTCACGATTCACGAGAGGATCCACACTGGAGAGAAACCGTTCACATGTGATCAGTGTGGGAAGAGTTTCTCACGACAAGGAAACTTTAAGCAACACATGAGGATCCACACTGGAGAGAGGCCGTTCACATGTGATCAGTGTGGGAAGAGTTTTACGAAACAAGGATGTCTTAAGGATCACATGATCATCCACACTGGAGAGAAACTGCATGAATGTGATCAGTGTGGGAAGAGTTTTATGCTACAGGTTCACCTTAAGCAACACATGATCATCCACACTGGAGAGAAACTGCATGAATGTGATCAATGTGGCAAAACATTTTTGAGGGCTTCAGGCCTGAAGAGCCACATGTTAGTTCATTCACAGGAGAAACCACATTCATGTTCTTTGTGTGGAAAGAGTTTTTCACAACTGCACAATTTAAAAGTACATTGGAAAATACATACTTGTGTAAGAAATCACTTGTGCTTTGAGTGTGGGAAGACTTTTAGTAGAGCTGAAGCTTTGAAACGGCACCAGAGAATCCACACTGGAGAGAAACCTTACAAGTGTTCACACTGCGACAAGAGATTCCGTCGGTCAGAACATCTGAAATCACACGAGGGGATCCACACTGGAGAGAAACCTTACAGGTGTTTACACTGCGACAAAACATTCACTCGGTCAGAACATGTGAAAACACACGAGGGGATCCACACTGGAGAGAAACCTTACAAGTGTTCACACTGCGACAAGAGATTCCGTCGGTCAGAATATCTGAGATCACATGAGGGGATCCACACTGGAGAGAACTCGTGTGATCAGTGCGGGAAGAGTTACACACAAAAAACAAACCTAAAGCGACACATGAAAATCCACTCTGGAAAGAAGCTGAGCAAATGACATCAAAGCGTTTTTATATCTGTACATCAGAAAATACTGGTGTCAGAGATTGTGTGTTCTGTCCATTTGCTATTATTGCTTGATTTTATCAATAAAGTTTTCTCACTTTTAGGTTCAAGACTCTCTCCATGTTTTATTACAGTTATTATGTTGAGCTTGTAGTAGCAATTTTAATCTTTTCTTTTGTTATTTTGTTTTCTCAATGAAAACACCAAACCAAAAGACAATTAAAATGCAAGATTACAGTAAAACAAGGCACACTAACTGCTAGCTCAACCATAAGCCTGGGCAAGTAAATGCGCCCTCAGTGTTCAGTGTTCTTGACTCGTAATTTGAGAGGACTATTCCCACAACAACAACATCTGTAAGATATAATTCTTCTTTGTTTTATGATTGTTTGGTACACATGGTTTACTGAGACTGAATAAGTATTTACTGTTTCCTGTTTGGAATGAAATAACGCGACGTGAAAAGACAGCTTGTTTATTAGTTTTTTCGTTTAGTCTAAAAAACTGAAAATGAGATTTTGGCTCGATTTCTCATGTTTCGTTTGTGGTTAACAAATTGGTTTATGGCTTCAATATTTCATTTGCACATTGGGGCGGTGCTAAAACGCCCCTTTAATCTGATTGGTCAAACCGCTCCACATTCAGTACAGGGCTGCGTTCAGCCCCGACAAATAGTTGCAAAGCGTTTTTTAAATGGAAACGGTGGTGCGTTGAATATCCTGTTCTGATGACGCAAGAGTTGTAACTACGGAAGCTGGGAAGGCCATTGTGTTCTTTTTGAAGAATTTTCGGGAAATCGGTATAAATGTGTGTTAAAACTGCCAAATACGCTCGATGTCACTAACTTCAGTCACTGCCCTTGCCGTACAGAATAAAAGAGAACATCCCAATCGAGTGAAGGGATTTGTGGAAACTACGGTTCCTAATTATTGTGATCCAACATTTGCCTCGCATTTCAGGATGAAGGATGTTGTGGCAAATATTCCCAATAAACATTATCACATTATCACTGAAGAGACACTCTGAATCAAATAGTCTTTTAAAAAGTATTTATTCTAGCAAGAAGGTTCAGTCGCCACACAGTTGCTACACTGGAGTGAGTTAGACCTTGAGACACAGAAAATATACAATCTTTATACTGTTTTCCAAGGTCCTTTTCCCTGCAGAGTTTCTCATTGTCTCGCATTCCACAGATAAAGGATCCCTTTGCTGCTAACTTCGATTTATTCGCTACCCCTTAAGACCCCCCCAGACTAGATGACCTCTGACCTCCAACCCGTTGCTCACCATTGCACACCGTTTCCAGGAAACCGTAGTAAAACGTTGTGCACCAGTTTGAGCTTGAGCGTACCCCAGTTTTTTAATTCTATCAGGCAGAATAAGAGTCAGCACGAGTGCAGCTGTAACGATGAGGCAAGGACGAAGCGGAGAGAGAATCCACATGCAAGCACTACTTTAATGAAACAAACAGGTAATCCAGGGCAAACAACAGAACATGGAACTCAGGACAGGAACAAGGAACAGCAAACAGCTACAAAACATGGCACAGAACAGGAAATAGCAAAAGTCCACACAAGACAAGAGCCATAGCCCCCCACTTAAGGAGCAGATTCCAGACGCTCCTCAGGCAAAAGTTCAGGAGGGTGGTGGAGTGGAGGCGGGCCCAGGATGGAGGGCCAGGCCTGTGGAGCGGAAGAGGGCCTGGAGTCTGCGGTAGGACGGGAGGCCAGGACGGAGCAGGCTGTGCAGGTAACCAGTGTGGAGCAGGCAGTGCAGGCGACCAGTGTGGAGCAGGAGACCAGGGCGGAGCAGGCGACCAGGGCGGAGCAGGCAGTGCAGGCGACCAGGGCGGAGCAGGAGACCAGGGCGGAGCAGGAGACCAGGGCGGAGCAGGAGACCAGGGCGGAGCAGGCAGTGCAGGCGACCAGGGCGGAGCAGGCAGTGCAGGCGACCAGGGCGGAGCAGGAGACCAGGGCGGAGCAGGTAGTGCAGGCGACCAGGGCGGAGCAGGCAACCAGGGCGGAGCAGTCGACCAGGGCGGAGCAGGCAGTGCAGGCGACCAGGACGGAGCAGGAGACCAGGGCGGAGCAGGAGACCAGGGCGGAGCAGGCAGTGCAGGCGACCAGGACGGAGCAGGCAACCAGGGCGGAGCAGGCGACCAGGGCGGAGCAGGCAGTGCAGGCGACCAGGGCGGAGCAGGAGACCAGGGCGGAGCAGGAGACCAGGGCGGAGCAGGAGACCAGGGCGGAGCAGGCAGTGCAGGCGACCAGGGCGGAGCAGGCGACCAGGGCGGAGCAGGCAGTGCAGCCGACCAGGGCGGAGCAGGAGACCAGGGCGGAGCAGGCAGTGCAGGCGACCAGGACGGAGCAGGCGACCAGGGCGGAGCAGGCAGTGCAGGCGACCAGGACGGAGCAGGCGACCAGGGCGGAGCAGGCAGTGCAGGCGACCAGGGCGGAGCAGGCGACCAGGGCGGAGCAGGCAGTGCAGGCGACCAGGGCGGAGCAGGAGACCAGGGCGGAGCAGGCAGTGCAGGCGACCAGGGCGGAGCAGGAGACCAGGGCGGAGCAGGCAGTGCAGGCGACCAGGGCGGAGCAGGCAACCAGGGCGGAGCAGGAGACCAGGGCGGAGCAGGCGACCAGGGCGGAGCAGGAGACCAGGGCGGAGCAGGAGACCAGGGCGGAGCAGGAGACCAGGGCGGAGCAGGCAGTGCAGGCGACCAGGGCGGAGCAGGCGACCAGGGCGGAGCAGGCAGTGCAGGCGACCAGGGCGGAGCAGGCAACCAGGGCGGAGCAGGAGACCAGGGCGGAGCAGGAGACCAGGGCGGAGCAGGCAGTGCAGGCGACCAGGGCGGAGCAGGCAACCAGGGCGGAGCAGTCGACCAGGGCGGAGCAGGCAGTGCAGGCGACCAGGACGGAGCAGGCAACCAGGGCGGAGCAGGCGACCAGGGCGGAGCAGGCAGTGCAGGCGACCAGGGCGGAGCAGGAGACCAGGGCGGAGCAGGAGACCAGGGCGGAGCAGGAGACCAGGGCGGAGCAGGCAGTGCAGGCGACCAGGGCGGAGCAGGCGACCAGGGCGGAGCAGGCAGTGCAGCCGACCAGGGCGGAGCAGGAGACCAGGGCGGAGCAGGCAGTGCAGGCGACCAGGACGGAGCAGGCGACCAGGGCGGAGCAGGCAGTGCAGGCGACCAGGACGGAGCAGGCGACCAGGGCGGAGCAGGCAGTGCAGGCGACCAGGGCGGAGCAGGCGACCAGGGCGGAGCAGGCAGTGCAGGCGACCAGGGCGGAGCAGGAGACCAGGGCGGAGCAGGCAGTGCAGGCGACCAGGGCGGAGCAGGAGACCAGGGCGGAGCAGGCAGTGCAGGCGACCAGGGCGGAGCAGGCAACCAGGGCGGAGCAGGAGACCAGGGCGGAGCAGGCGACCAGGGCGGAGCAGGAGACCAGGGCGGAGCAGGAGACCAGGGCGGAGCAGGAGACCAGGGCGGAGCAGGCAGTGCAGGCGACCAGGGCGGAGCAGGCGACCAGGGCGGAGCAGGCAGTGCAGGCGACCAGGGCGGAGCAGGCAACCAGGGCGGAGCAGGAGACCAGGGCGGAGCAGGAGACCAGGGCGGAGCAGGCAGTGCAGGCGACCAGGGCGGAGCAGGCGACCAGGGCGGAGCAGGCAGTGCAGGCGACCAGGGCGGAGCAGGCAACCAGGGCGGAGCAGGCAACCAGGGCGGAGCAGGAGACCAGGGCGGAGCAGGCAGTGCAAACGACACGATCAGATACTGTGACATCTACTAGATGTAGGTAAGTTTCATTACAGCATTTATTTATGCATTATCGTGTTTCATATAAAAGTTAAACACAAAACTAAAGTACATAAACAAAAACAAGGTGTTAAACAGTTGGGTTATTTGTTTCTTGGCAATTTGTAAAAATATATTTCTATATGTTTGTAATTTCATTTTTTATTCTTGCATTGTTTATATTTGGTATCTTTTAATTGTTTTTTTCTACATTTCTTTGTTTATATATTAATTAGAGGTAAGATAAAAGTTTAATGTTTCATTAATAGATGAATAGGTGAACATACATTTAAAATGTGTGAATTAGTATAAAAATATAAACTCAGTAAGTGATTTCTTTTAGATTTTGTCAGATCTGCTCCTCCTCCTTCAGTGAAGCCCCTCCTCATTCAGTGAAGCTCCTCCCACTGCAATTCACCAATAAATGCTGGAATATTCCCATCAGCTACAAGTGAAGACGAGCATCACACCATCAGGAAGAGCTGAAATCTGCAAAGACAGAGTTTATTGAAGGACAGTGAGAACAGGAGAGATCCAGAACACTGCAGAATGAAACACACTGAAGAACAAAGAGGTTGGTGTTTATTCCTCATTCTTCATTAGTGAGGCTGAAGAACATTAAGGTTATAAAGCAGTTAATCAGATTTAGTGTTTGTAGTAGGGTAAGTGTTTCCTCTAGGATTTTTTTCCAGCTGTGGTGGTATTTTAAGAAACACTATTTCTCATTATTAAATATGAGAAATTAAAAAGCTAATTTCTTAGGCTAGTTAACTCATGCTCACGTTTCCCTCATTCATGTGTTGAGCGCCACCTCAAGGAGCCATGAAGTAGCGACGCTGGGAGCAGGGGAATCTATTAAGAGTGCCTTATTTTATTCATTAAAATATCGATATTAAGCTCCAGCGTATCGATTATTAGAGGTCGACCGATAGTGGATTTTACCGATAACGATAGCTAGGTTGGGCCATACTTGCCGATAACCGATTAATGAACCGATAGTTTTTTTAAATTGATACTGGATAAAAACAAACATAACACTCCAAGTAAAACAGTGCTGAACTTTATTATAAAAATAATAAAACTGTATTGAACCATGAAAACATGCTAAATGAAATAAATATATAATATGAATAAATATTGAAGTCAATAAAAGACATTAATTCAAACTGAAACAAAAAGTAATACTCTAAATAACAAATAAAACCAGTTACATTTAAAAACTGTTTAACTGTTCTTTTTCAAGCCAACTTAGTGAATAAAAAAGTAAGGTAACGCTTTAGATTACAGCCCGGAAAGTACTGCGTAATTACAATGAAATTACAGTGTAACTTTCGGTAATTACAGTGTACCTATAAAGTACTTATGTGTAAGTATAGGGGAACAATATGTAAAGTCTTGGGAATAAAGGGGTAACAACCAGGAAAATACTGCGTAATTAAAACTAAATTACAGTGTAACTTTCGGTAATTACAGTGTACCTATTAAGTACGTACGTGTAATTATATAGAGGAACAATGTAAAGTTTTGGAATAAAGGGGTAACAACCAGGAAAAAAAAAAATTTATTTAGGCAAATTATTTATACTGTAAGTATTTTAGAACTACGGGGTACTTATACTATAATACAATCTTACTTTTGGGAGCAATTTAGCGAGTAGGCTACATACACCTTTTTGTAATAATAGTGTATACAGATACATAAAGGCTTTTTTCAAATTACGGGGTAGCCTATATATCAGTGCATTTATAAAGTAGGCTCATTTGTTTTTATTGCAAAGGTGCACTGATTAAGTTGTTTCAAGGCAAGTAAAACTACAACTTTTTTTTTTTTTTAAATGCTGGGGAAATATACTCTTGTTTCTTGTAGTTACAGGGTAAGTATGACATTGCGGGCCGTAAATTAAAGTGGTGCTTCTTACCCTCTTGTTTCTTGTAGTTACAGGGTAAGTATGACATTGCGGGCCGTAAATTAAAGTGGTGCTTCTTACCCTCTTGTTTCTTGTAGTTACAGGGTAAGTACAATAAAAACACATGTAAACACACAATCTGATATCACTTGGAAAACTTTATTTGAAAAACAACTTATTTCAAAAAAGATTTACAACATATTACACTTATTATTCTTTATTCCTTTTTTAAAATCAACTTTTCATTTCAAATACTAAAGTCCTGACAGAAAGTATACATTTTTGCATGGCTTCCTACTTCCTCCTCCTCCTCTTGTTCCTCTTCTTCTTTTTCTATCATTCCACTGATTAGCCTAATCTTAAGAATGAGTCTTTTGCTATTCTGTATTATGTATTAAAAGAAAATACAGTACACCCAGAAATGTTCTCGTAATTTACTCATCTTTTCGCTACCGACCAACTGTCACCAGCGTCCAGCGAGTGCATGAGAGTCGGCTTGGCTTCGTGTTTGGTGAAGCTTCACGCGTTCATTACGTTCTCGCGGGAGTTAGATGTGAAACTCGCGCGAGAACTGCCATCTCTGTTCTTCTGTATTGTTTGTTTTTCATTATTATTATGTGTTATTGTTTGTATTTTGTTGTGAGCATTAATAAAAAATAAAAAAATAAAAAAATCGACATTCGGTTTCTCGGCGCGCTTACGTCACGCGTGTCAAGCGTGAACTCAACCCTCTCATGCACGCGCAAGTGACAGTTGGTCGGAACGGAAGCGATAGTCTTTAAAATGTTTAAATATTTGGTATTTTTCTTACAAACACTTATCGTCTCACTTCAGAAGACATTGATTCATCCATTGGGGTCGTATGGATTACTTTAGTTATTGCTGTATGTGCTGTTTGATGTCAACTTTTAGGAACACATGGGCTTGCATTATGCATTCACAGAGATTATATATTTTTCTAAAAAAAAAAATTGTGTTAATCTGAAGAAGGAAATTCATATACATCTCGGATGACATGAGGGTAAAAGATGAGTAAATGGTGAGGACATTTCTGTACTGTATTTTCTTTTAACACATAATACAGAATAGCAAGAGACATGGGATTCCTTCTTAAGATTTATCAGTGGAAAGAAAGAAGAAGAGGAACAAGAGGAGGAGGAAACCAAGCAAGAGAAAGTGTTGTAAATCCGTTTTAAAATAAGTTGTTTTTCAAATAAAGTTTTCCAAGTGATATCAGATTGTGTGTTTACATGTGTTTTTATTGTACTTACCCTGTAACTACATGAAACAAGAGGGTAAGAAGCACCACTTTAATTTACGGCCCGCAATGTCATACTTACCCTGTAACTACAAGAAACAAGAGGGTAAGAAGCACCACTTTAATTTACGGCCCGCAATGTCATACTTACCCTGTAACTACATGAAACAAGAGGGTAAGAAGCACCACTTTAATTTACGGCCCGCAATGTCATACTTACCCTGTAACTACATGAAACAAGAGTATATTTCCCCAGCATTTAAAAAAAAAAAAAAGTTGCAATAGTTTTACTTGCCTTGAAACAACTTAATCAGTGCACCTTTGCAATAAAAACATATTAGCCTACTTTGTAAATGCACAGATAGGCTACCCCGTAATTTGAAAAAAGCCTTTATGTATTTGTATACACTATTATTACAAAAAGGTGCAGTGTATGTAGCCTACTCGCTAAATTGCTCCCAAAAGTAAGATTGTATTATAGTATAAGTACCCCGTAGTTCTAAAATACTTAATAATTTGCCTAAATAAATTTTTTTTTCCTGGTTGTTACCCCTTTATTCCAAAACTTTACATTGTTCCTCTATATAATTACACGTACGTACTTTATAGGTACACTGTAATTACCGAAAGTTACACTGTAATTTAGTTTTAATTACGCAGTATTTTCCTGGTTGTTACCCCTTTATTCCCAAGACTTTACATATTGTTCCCCTATACTTACACATAAGTACTTTATAGGTACACTGTAATTACCGAAAGTTACACTGTAATTTCATTGTAATTACGCAGTACTTTCCGGGCTGTAATCTAAAGCGTTACCAAAAGTAACATATATTATATATTTGTATATATGATATTATAATATTTGGTATAATATTTGAGCAATACAATTGCACCTTGATCATTCATGTTAGTTTGATAGTGCATTAACTATGGTTAACAAACAAAAACCTTAATTTAAAAATGTATTAGTACATGTTAATAAACAAATAATGAACAATCCTTATACAGCAGCAGTTATTAACCTTAGTTAATGTTACATATGGAATTTTATTGTAAGTGTTATCATATAAATCCAAACAGTCATGCTTAAATATATCTACAACGCCAGAGCATTGAAATGACAATGACATAAATATTAAATATATAGTCTCACACTTTTGCTTCTATTTTATAAACACTTGATGATTATCTTAATCAAAATAACAAAACATGTATTAAAGGTGCATTAAGCAACTTTTCATGTTAAAAAAACCCATTTTCTAACCCATACATGCTTAAAGCATTTTTTACAAAAAACTTTTAAAATGTAGTGATTTATGACCTTTTCCCACCCTGTTTCTCATCCTCTGATTCAAACAGTCTGTTTTGGGGGTGTTTCCCCTTTAAGAGTTCAGTGTTAACGCCCACTGCTATGATTGGCTAACGTCAGTGCCTATGCATCAATTGTTAACGCCCCCAGCCAGAACATTTGCGGATTCGGCGCAACTGTTTAATAGCGGGTGATGCATGCGAAGCGATGGCTCTTGCAATGATAAAACCTTATGTTTGAGCCGGTATCAGAGGAAAATTAACCATCACCACAACAACGAAGACTGGATCAGCCCGTGTCCACATGGAAAGTGAAACTATTTTGAATTAATAAAAAAAAATTAACCCGAGAGACACTTGAAAACGGATTATTGTTGCATAATTATCCTATAGCTTAATTTGCTAACAGTTTAACATTATTTAACTAATTCCAATGAAATGATAGAGTGTACCACGGACAAAAATGCATGCACAGGCCATATTTGAAGATGCAGCATTGATCAAGGCAACATTTTTAATTTTCTATCACATGTAGGCCTACTAGAAAGGCGACATATTTTCAAGATTCTCTTATACAAATGTGTTTATATTAGCCATGGTAAAAAGTAAGTTTGCGTCGTCGTTGTTGAGCCCAGAATATTCGGCACGGACTTATCTTTGAGCAACAGTTTTCTGGCAAAGCCAAGCATCATATTGGGATTTTTTCCTCAAAACAGTCATCCTTAAATGTATAGAACACTGCCGTGACTGAGACGTCCGCAAAAAATAAAGTGCATCCATTTTTCCCTGACGACTGGATCTTTCAGCGTATTTAAAAAGTAGTTTAAAGTTTTAAATACATTACTTACAGTTTGCGTCGTCGATGTTGAGCCCAGAATAGTCGGCACGGACTTATCTTTGAGCAACAGTTTTCTGGCAAAGCTCAAAACAGTCATCCTTAAAATGTATAGAACAAACGCTTAAACTAACACTGCCGTGACTGAGACGTCCGCAAAAAATAAAGTGCATCCATTTTTCCCTGACGTCTGGATCTTTCGCAGCGTATTCAAAGATGTTGTTTGTCCACAGCCAGGAACAGCACATCTGCGGCATCGTAACTTCCCTGTACACAGACACTGTCCGTCGACTGAACACTTGTGAGGCGCGCGGGCGCGACAACGATACGAAATGAGCGTAGTTGTCTTGCTCTTAAAGCGTAGTTGTCTTGTGCTGGAGGCGGTCGTATGCAAACGCTGGTACGTCACTTCGTACCGTGACGTCACTTCTTACCATGGATCCAGAACGAGCTGTATTTAGAGCTTGATTAATTAAATGATTCGTTTATAATGGGGAGGAAGTCTTAAGCTATGAAACTTGCAGGACGTTTTAATGGTACAAAGACCTCTTATATACCAAAAGATCAAGGCAAATTTGGTTTCTCATGTCATGACCCCTTTAAACAATTGCCTGATGGGCTGAATGAGCCCTTCTCTGATCACTGAGATTGTCTCTATAATCCTGTAAAGTAAAATAAATAAGAGGGATTCGGGCCGAAATTTTAGACTGGGCGTGACGTCATGCGCGTTCACGGCACGCTCACATTGCTATGACTGGCAGGTTTGTGTATTCGCCGGCATTCTCCGTAGAAGATGGATTGTAAGAGACCTGCTTGTAGTTCATTTCAAACACCAACGCAAACTCCACGTAAGATAAACAAAAGAAAACTTTTGTCTAGTGCGTGCACATCTCTGGCTGCAGTTTCGCTTGCCGCCAGAGGTGGCATAGTTCTGCAAAAAGTTGCGCTATGCACCTTTAAAGTGATGATGAAAAAATAACCGAAATCGAATGCTTTTCTGATTTATGTTTCTGTCGGCTGTATGAACATATCAGTTTGCTATCTTACGTCTCTAGCTTTAAATATGCAACTTCTCTGCATATTAAGTGCATAAAAGTGACCAGCTGGATAAAAACTAATGCAAATAGAGGTAACAATTGTGACATTAAACATTCGGGTGGGACTTACGTTTATTTTTGTCAGTGTTTTAACCGCTTGAGGTACTTCTAATGTTAGCGTCCTCTCAGCCTCGAAGGCAAACAAACATACTGTTGTAGTAGGCAAACAAATGTAGTGTATAAATGTAGTGGGGCCTGCCCCACCTGCCAGGTAACGTCACCCAGGAAGCCTCCCCTCAGCCCGCTGATACCGCTACCCATCATCGAGGTGCCCTTCGAGCGCACCGGGATGGACCTTGTGGGGCCGTTGCCTAAGTCTGCCCGGGGACATGAACACATCCTGGTGATCGTTGACTATGCCACCCGGTACCCAGAAGCTATCCCCCTGCGGAAGGCCACAGCAAAAACCATCGCTCAGGAGCTCTTCCTGTTGTCTAGCCGAGTTGGCATCCCAGCGGAGATCCTGACCGATCAGGGAACTCCCTTTATGTCCCGGCTAATGGCTGACCTCTGCCGGCTGCTGAAGGTGAAGCAGTTGAGGACCACGGTCTACCACCCACAAACGGATGGTCTGGTCGAACGTTTTAACCAGACTCTGAAGCAGATGCTAAGACGGGTCGTGGCTGAAGACAGGCGTGACTGGGACCTCATGATCCCCTACGTCCTCTTCGGCATCCGTGAGGTTCCCCAAGCCTCAACTGGCTTCACCCCGTTCGAGCTCCTCTTTGGTCGACAACCACGGGGCCTCCTGGATGTGGCGAAGGAAGCCTGGGAGCAGCAGCCGGCAGTTCATCGTTCAGTCATCGAGCACGTAAGGGAGATGAGGGAAAGGATTGACTGGGTCATGCCATTAGTCCGGGAACACCTAAGCAAAGCGCAGCAGGCTCAACAGCGTCACTACAACCGGGCGACCCAGCCACGGGAATTCCGTCCCGGCGATCGGGTCATGGTTCTAGTCCCCACAGCCGCATGCAAATTCCTTGCTACCTGGCAAGGGCCGTACACAGTGCTGGAGAAGATCGGCCCGGTGACTTATCGAATCCGCCAACCAGGCCGGCGAAGAACGGAGCAGCTGTACCACGTCAACTTGCTGAAAAAGTGGGTTGGGACTAGGGACCAGCTCGTCGCCCTCGCCTCTACAGAACCCATAGTGGTAGACACCAATCCCCACCTCTCGGCCGCCCAGAAGGGAGAGCTGCAGCACCTGATCGGTCAGTTCTCTGATGTGTTCTCCCCTCTTCCCGGGCAGACCAACGTCATCCAGCATGATATCCAGACGCCTCCCGGAGTCATCGTCAGGCAACGGCCCTATCGGGTCCCTGAAGCTCGTCGGCGAGCTATCGAGGAGGAAATACACCAGATGCTGAAGTTAGGGGTGATCGAGCCTTCACGCAGCCCATGGTCCAGTCCGATCGTCCTGGTCCCGAAACCAGATGGCACCCTCCGTTTCTGCAACGACTATCGCCGCATGAATGAAGTCTCTCAGTTTGACGGCTACCCCATGCCGCGGGTGGACGAGCTTCTGGATCGGTTGGGAAGGGCCCGGTTCATCTCAACGCTGGACCTCACAAAGGGTTATTGGCAGGTACCCCTTTCAGAAAATGCCAAACCTAAAACTGCTTTTTCCACCCCTAGTGGCCACTGGCAATACCGGACCCTTCCCTTCGGCCTCCACGGGGCACCCGCCACGTTCCAGTGTATGATGGACATCCTCTTACGGCCCCATCAAGCGTATGCTGCAGCCTACCTGGACGACGTGGTGGTCCACTCCGTTTCGTGGGAGGATCATCTAGAGAGATTGCGGAGGGTGCTTTCCGAACTCCGGAGGGCTGGACTCACCGCCAACCCCCGCAAGTGCCACCTTGCACTCTCAGAGGCAAAGTACCTGGGGTTCCAAGTGGGCCGAGGACTGATTCGCCCACAGGAGAAAAAGGTGGAAGCCATACGCTCCGCCCCGAGACCGACGACAAAAACCCAGGTACGTGCCTTCTTGGGGTTGGCGGGGTATTATCGCTGCTTCATCCCTAACTTCTCCTCCTTAGCCACCTCCCTGACAGATCTGACCAGGAAGGGGCAGCCGGAGAAGGTGCAGTGGTCGTCAGCATCGGAAGAGGCCTTCCAAAGGTTCAAGGAAGCCCTCACGTCCGAGCCTGTCCTCCGAGCCCCAGATTTTAGCTGCCACTTCCTGCTGCAGACGGATGCCTCCGACACGGGACTAGGAGCCGTCCTGTCTCAAGTGCAAGAAGGGGAGGAGCATCCTGTCCTGTATATCAGCAAGAAGTTGACCCCAGCCGCTGTGGAAAAGGAAGCTCTAGCCGTCAAGTGGGCAGTCCTCGAGCTGCGCTACTATCTCCTTGGTCGAAAATTCACCCTTGTCACCGACCACGCGCCCCTCCAGTGGATGGCCCGTGCCAAAGACACCAATGCCAGGGTGACTCGTTGGTTCCTCGCGCTCCAGGACTTCCACTTCGTTGTGCGTCACCGCGCAGGGGCCGCGCACGCCAACGCTGACGGTCTCTCACGGATCTGGGCAGCTTTTGCAGGTCTGTCAGGGGTCACTCCCCACCCACCCCCTATTAATCCCCTACTGTCTCATGTTTCCAACAGGACCAGGACGACGCTTAGGGGGGGGGGGAGTGTGACGAGCGTCCTGGTATCTCATCAGCGTCGCCCTGGAAACGGAGGCAGAACACCTGCACTTCCTCGTTACCGGCTGATCGGTCCCAGCTGCAGCTCGTCAGCCGGCAGCATTATAAGCCCAGCAGTTCTTGCCACAGAGAGTTCAACCTCCAGAAAGACTGCAGCTAATCTCTCTCTCTCTCAATCCCTGTAGACAGCAGCGTGTGACCGGATAGCCGCCATCGAGCACGAGCACCCTGCACAAGGATCAAGGCGGAGAGCACAGACTGCACCAGCGCACTTCTACACATGTTTGTCACCTTTTCACCATTTGTGTGTCAATAAATCCACCCTCTGGGCATTTATTGAAACAGTCCTTGTCGTGTGATTCTTCACCCCGTGACAATACATAGGCTACCTTTTAGCTGTCGGTGCTTTAAACGCGCATCTGATGTCAGCGCTTTCCACGCAGCATGTGCTCTCAGTGCAGCACGCAGAATCACGTGTCGAAATAAACAACACGAGGCACGAATTTTTATTACACCTCTAGAGGCCGCTCTTGTACTGCATCATGCCAGCAGACCCTTCTCAGCTCTTACACTGTGTAATGAATGACAGCGTGCGCTTCTCAGCCGCTCCAGCAACGGACGCAACCAGAAAAACTATCGGTATATATTTTTGCTGATAACGATAGTTCCACCAATCAACTATCGGTGCCGATTAATCGGCAAAACCGATGAAATGGTCGACCTCTATCGATTATAGTATCGCAGGGAGAAGGCCAACGATATATCGCCATATTGATCATTTGTCTCACCCCTACCAGGCAAACGGTATAGACGACATAAAAAAAGACGCGTTCCTCAGCTAAATTCGATCATCATTCACACTTTCGTTTGAAAAGGAAAAAGATGAAAGATTTAGTGAGTATAGTTCAATTTATAGAACAAAACTATAGTTTTCACAAGTGTGCTGAGATCAGTGAGCGTGTGCTGGCAGCGCTGCACTTGTTTTTCATGAGACTTTTGTGATTACCTGATACTTCACTTTGACAGATTATTTTTGAACCTAGTGATTTTATAATATTTATTGGTATATATTTATAGTTTTTGGTTATCACATTAAAAATAACATTTGAAGTGCTGAACATTTTTAGCGTGTGCCCATTTACAGAGCATCGCGTTTCTGTTTCTTATTCCAACGTTCACATTTGCTTCAAGTCTTTATTGCAATCAATAAAACTGCTTTATTGGCAAATTAGTTAAGTGTGATAACAGCAGTAAAATATAAATACAACATTAAAAAGTCAACCATAATTGATGGTTTTGTGTGGATGTACAGTGCTCGAGCTGGCTTATTGAAAACCAGGAAGTAACTGCATTATTCCTAAATTTCCTGAATTTCTTATAGACTATAAGTCATATTAAATTTAAAAGATTGAGACAACTATTCATCAGCATGCAGTGACTAATCTATGTTGTAGCAAAAAAAACAGGTGCGACCAAATCATGTGTTGGTGCGACCAACTGAGAAAGTTGGAAACTTTCCAGTGGAAAGTTAGTCTGGAGCCCTGATACACATTCGTTTTCTTTCACAATTGTTTACAACACATAACAGGCTGTCTTTACAAGGAGACTCGCCGCAACAGGCATTTTGACTCAATTTTGTGTGTTAAAGCGTTGTCGGGATAATTTCGGTTTCGTGTATCTACACTGTTAAAAGCGCTATATAAATGAAGATGACTTGACTTGCACGTTCAATCTCAAAATGAAGATAAAAAACTGAATTTGGTGTTCACGTGTTGTCTCATTCGCACAGAAAACAATGCTCGAGTTCCAGTCTTCTTGTGCTTGAAATGAGAAACTTTCACTCTATGATGGTTGAACTTTATAGAGTCTCAATTCATCACTCTAGATGAATTGAACTCTGTCTTCATCATTCCCTTTAGGAAAAGTGTATTGGTCAAACTGCTTTTTCTGTGCGAGCTGCTACTGAGTGGAGCCTCATCCCCATAATCATCAGAAACACATATAGTACATTTAAGATCCAGTTAAAGAAATGGCTCATTGATTATCAGAGCTGTCAACATTAACATACTTCTAGACCTGCTCTCGCTGCCCACTGCTGGCTTCTTGCCTTGTGTGTGTGTGTGTGTGTGTGTCATGTTTTTGTCTGATGTTTATTTGATTGTTGGTTTGCTGTGTTTCAGTTGTACATTTTAACATAATACCGTATATACCCGAATATAAGACGACCCTGAATATAAGACGACCCCCCCATTTCCAGACTTATTTTTGGGACAAAAAGAGATTTTTGTGGAAAAAATCTGGTTTTCAAACGAAAATAATTTATTTGAAAATTGCACTGATAATTCATTCTCTCTCTTCCTGCACGCGCGCGCATCTTTCTCTCTCTCTCTCTCTCTCTCTCTCTCTCTCTCTCTCTCTCTCTCTCTCTCTCGCGCACCTCTCTCTCTCTCTCTCTCTCGCTCTGCGTCTCTCGCGCACCTCTCTCTCGCTCTCTCTCTCTCTCTCTCTCTCTCTCTCTCTCTCTCTCTCTCGCACCTCTCTCTCTCTCTCTCTCGCGCGCACCTCTCTCTCGCTCTCTCTCTCTCTCGCGCACCTCTCTCTCTCTCTCTCTCTCGCTCTGCGTCTCTCGCGCACCTCTCTCTCGCTCTCTCTCTCTCTCTCGCACCTCGGAGTCGTCCTAATCTACATTTCACTCCCTCGTCCTCTCTCTATCTCCTGAAATCACCCAAGAATATATAGTTTAATGTGAATGATTATGAGAATAAGTATTATACATATTTAGTATCATTTAAAATCTCTCAGAGTGACTGGTACAAATGTCTCATTTCCAAATAAGTAAAACAAAAGGTAATCAGGTTTTTTAAGAGTTTAGAGATAACTGGCACACAAAGGAAGGTGGTCTCTAGGCAAAAGGTCTCCTACCCCCAAAAGGTGTCAACTCTGAATGTAAATTCCCATTGTTAACCGCATGTGAAAGCCATTTAATGGACGGCAGCGGAGGGATCGGGGCTCTCTGTATCTCAGATCAGCCGTGAATGTTGAGAGCCGCCGGGACTATGGAAGT
The DNA here is from genome assembly GCF_949152265.1 of Phoxinus phoxinus. Lineage (NCBI taxonomy): Eukaryota > Metazoa > Chordata > Actinopteri > Cypriniformes > Leuciscidae > Phoxinus > Phoxinus phoxinus. The sequence continues at coordinate 30,899,365 of NC_136895.1, read as the reverse complement.
AAAATAATGACAAATGTTTTCGAAATAAAAAAGCCTGTTGAATTGCACTACTTGAAAAAAATATGCATTGTCATTAACCATGCTTGCATTTTAATGCATTGAATTTTTAGGCCTCGCATTTTTATGGGCTGAAATTCAACATGGTTGTATATTTAAGCTGTGAATATTACAATTCAAAACATTTCAAACACATTTTCATTCATAAAAATTCAATAATCCATTTTCACCTTTCATATTTCCCTTCCAAAATATTCAAACTGTTAAAAAATACAACCTATAATATTCAACGGTCAATTTTTCGGTCCACTTTATTTCGCTTTACAAATTCGCTTCCACAAATTCAGTGGTTCAAATTCGACAGTAAATTCAACAGTGACCTCCAGGAACTGCAGGAAAAGCAGTAGATTACCGAGCATAATCTCTATCTGCTGTTAATCAAACTCACCAGCAGGGGGCGCAAGCGCGTGTTGTTGACGAAGACCAGAGCAACAGTTAGAGCAAGCCATTCATTCATAAAACTGATTTTTAGAAATGTAGGTGTATTTGTGATTATTATGAGGGCTGTTTTCATGTTTAATTCAGTGTCTTCACGGTCCCTGTGTAGTCTACATGCATCTTTCTCTACGTGAACAAGATTACAATGTTATTCCCCCGATGCTGATGTACAGAATTTTTTTTACATTTGAGGTAGACATATATATTTCTCTTGGTTGTTTTGCCTTAACTTTATATCGCGACGATGTGCTGCAGTACTGGGGTTTCCCTCAATAATTCAGGATTGCTGGACATATGAAACGCTTAACGTATACTAATGGACTAATACAGTGATATAAAAGACCAAACTCACACTTTATTGACAAGGCTGTACTATATGGCTACAGGCAAGCAGATGGACTCAGAATATGAACTTAACGCGCAAGCAAGTTTCACGCTAAGCGTTTCCCAGTTACATAACTTACTGGCCAATGGCTATAAAGTTGGCTTGACGTTGGACATTCGCACATTTAGGGACCGTCTCTAAAGTTACATACGACATTGGTATACACGTTTCTAACTTCAATAGCAAACTTCTATTTATATGAATAAATATAAAAAATGTAAAAGGTTTGCATCATGCCTGACACCTACATGAACACTTACAGTTGTTTTTATGACTGCAAGTCATTCTCTTCCAATGCTATTGAAATTAGAAACGTGTATACCAATGTCGTATGTAACTTTAGAGACGGCCCCTAAATGTGCGAATGTCATGCCAACCATAGATGCCAACTTTATAACCAGTATGACCGGGAAACGCGTGAAACTTTGCGTGTTAAGTTCATATTCTGAGTCTGCTTGCCTGTAGCCATATAGTACAGCCTTCTCAATAAAGTGTGAGTTTGGTCTTTTATATCACTATATCAATAGTCCATTAGTATACGTTAAGCGTTTCATATGTCCAGCAATCCTGAATTATTGAGGGAAACCCCAGTACTGCAGCACATCGTCGCGATATAAAGTTAAGGCAAAACAACCAAGAGAAATATATGTCTCCCTCAAATGTAACATTTTTTCTGTACATCAGCATCGGGGGAATAACATTGTAATCTTGTTCACGTAGAGAAAGATGCATGTAGACTACACAGGGACCGTGAAGACACTGAATTAAACATGAAAACAGCCCTCATAATAATCACAAATACACTTACATTTCTAAAAATCAGTTTTATGAATGAATGGCTTGCTCTAACTGTTGCTCTGGTCTTCGTCAACAACACACGCTTGCGCCCCCTGCTGGTGAGTTTGATTAACAGCAGATGGAGATTATGCTCGGTAATCTACTGCTTTTCCTGCAGTTCCTGGAGGTCACTGTTGAATTTACTGTCGAATTTGAACCACTGAATTTGTGGAAGCGAATTTGTAAAGCGAAATAAAGTGGACCGAAAATTGACCGTTGAATATTATAGGTTGTATTTTTTAACAGTTTGAATATTTTGGAAGGGAAATATGAAAGGTGAAAATGGATTATTGAATTTTTATGAATGAAAATGTGTTTGAAATGTTTTGAATTGTAATATTCACAGCTTAAATATACAACCATGTTGAATTTCAGCCCATAAAAATGCGAGGCCTAAAAATACAATGCATTAAAATGCAAGCATGGTTAATGCAATGCATATTTTTTTTCAAGTAGTGCAAATCAACAGGCTTTTTGTTTCAAAAACATTTGTCATTATTTTACTTCCATACGGGACTCTCTGCCTCATGTATTTCCTAATGTTGGGTTTGCTCTTCTCTTTATTCCAGAGTTTTCTATCGATTATCTTTGAGTTGATTATGTAATTGGCATGATACATTTGATTATTCTAACTGACTTTGACATTATTTACTATAAAACACTTTTTATTGCAAAGTTACTTTGCTAGATAGATAGATGGGTGAATATATAATAGTATAAAATAGTATAAAAATATAAACTCAGTAAGTGATTTCTTCTTGATTTTGTCAGATCTGCTCCTCCTCCTTCAGTGAAGTTCCTCCCACTGCAACTCACCAATAAATGCTGGAATATTCCCATCAGCTACAAGTGAAGACGAGCATCACACCATCAGAAGAGCTGAAATCTGCAAAGACAGAGTTTATTGAAGGACAGTGAGAACAGGAGAGATCCAGAACACTGCAGAATGAAACACACTGAAGAACAAAGAGGTTGGTGTTTATTCCTCATTCTTCATTCATTTGGTTGAAGAACATTAAGGTTATAAAGCAGTTCACCAGATTTACTTTTTGTAGTAGGGGGAAAAAAACTTAAAGAGATGTGAAAAAAATACTGTTAAACCAATAAATAATATATGCAACACTTTCTATGTGCAGGATACAAAATAGAGCCTGAAACTCAATTGTCTTTTTTTTTTATGAAACGGTCAGTGAAACCAGATTTGATAAACATTCAAACTTCTTTGACTATGTTTTTACTGAAAGGGTAGATTCTGGAATCCACTGCTGCTTCAATGTATATTGAATAAGTGATTATAATCAGGGTAATAATCCATATTTTTCCTTCTAAATATCAAATGAGTTGAATGACTTCTCCAGGCTCATGAGATTTTACTTTGTTATAGAAGTTACCACTGTGTGATTGCTGAAATGTTCTTTTCATGTATTCTTTAATGTCTGTATTGAATATCTGAGAGTTGACGGAAGGGTCAGGCTCAAATGCCAGGAATGTAGTAACAGTTCTTGCTTATTTAGCCCTGCTTCCAGAAAGTAAAATATGGACTTGTTTTGTTAAGAAAGGTCTTCAACATGTGTCAATACATTTATCTGTTTTTGTAGGGTACCCTGACAACTATGGTCACAGGGGTCACTAAACCATACTTCCATTTAGATTAAAACTGTCCTGTTCTTGAGAGAAAGAATGTGTTATCTGGATGTTGTGAGAGGACTCTCCTGTTTATAGTTCGAGCCTGGCCAAATCCAACCTTGAAGAAGCTGTGTGTGTGTGTGTGTGTGTGTGTGTGTGTGTGTGTGTGTGTGTGTGTGTTAGGGTTGCCACCTTCAGTGTGGCAAAATAAGGGACACCCACCCCCCCCAAATGCTCAACTTTGACAACGTCATTTTTATTGTTATAATTGTGATTTCATAATATGTAGATATGAATCCAACTAAAAGCTATTGAAAATATGTATTTTAGTCAAATAGCAAATGGTGTAGCTCTGCAGCCATCTACTAAAGTGATAATTTCTTTACTTTTAAAACAGCATTTTCCAAAAAGATGGGCAAAAATCTTACACTAAACCATGTCAAATTATCCATATCCATGAACGTTAGAAATGTGGGTCTTTTATAAAGTGAATTTAACTTTTTTTTTTTTACTGTTTTTGTTTAAAAAATATTTATTTATATAGCCTAAAGTAAAAAAAACATAATAAATCCTCCTAAAACTATAAATCCTAAAAAAAAAAAACTATTATGTTTCAAAATGACATTTTGTTGAAACAACACAAGTGTGACTTTTTCCCCCCACACTAACATAAAAAACAGATATTATTCAAATTTATTTAATTTTTTTGTAGATGTAGAAAGTGTTGTCAACCGTGCAAAGTCTCACATCATTTGGACAAATATAATGTTTTATTTATTTCAGCAAACGTCATTTGGGGTCGAAAAGACCCGAACAGCGCTACAAGGGGTTAAAAAACGTGCAGGTTTACAGCGCATGTTCACGAGACTCAGTCGCTATAGAAACAAAGACGCTAAAATGCAATCACGCAATGAGCTTCTCTACTAAGAAATTGATTTCTTTATATTTGCTATTAGTATTATCCATACTGCAAAATCCTTATGTTTTTATTCAACTATATGTGGGCCTAATGTAAAATACGGGACAAATCGCGTCCCTTATTGATTTGATACGGGACGCATCATCTTACTTGTAAATACGGGACGATTCCGTATTTTAAGGGACGGGTGGCAACCCTAGTGTGTGTGTGTGTGTGTGTGTGTGTGTGTGTGTGTGTCTTTTTTGGTTACAGTTTAAAGGGGTGGTAAAGTATGATTTCACTTTTCTAACTGTAGTTAGTGTGTAATGTTACTGTTTGAGTATAAACAACATCTGCAAAGTTACAGCGCTCAAAGTTCAAAGCAAAGGGAGATATTTGCTTTTAAAGAGAAAAGGACTACAACAGACGGCTGGTAGGAACTACACGACATTCCTCCGGGTTTAGTGACATCAGCAAGCCTAAAATTTACATAAACCCCGCCCCCTGAACACGCAGTCCATGTTGAGAAGAGGAAGTTGTTGTAGTCGAGCACATTTGTGAGTCAGCTCAAACTTTAGCATCCATCTTTTCACATGCAATAGAAAGTCACTCTGTGTGCGTCTCACAACAGTTCCTATACGAGCGGTTTATAGATTACCATGACAGAATATGCTAATTGAAGATAGTTAACTCCACATCAGCAACATAAATTAATCAACTAACCATTCAGAGACGTCCTGTTGCTTCTACATGTTGTCACTTCTAGTGCTTTGTAAGTGATCAGCAATATTAAAAAATGTATACAACGTTTAATAGGCAGCCAATGCAGTGTTGACAGAACAGGGCTAATATGGTCATACTTCCTGGTTCTGGTAAGAACTCGAGCTGCTGCGTTTTGAACTAGCTGTAGTTTGTTTATTAAGCGTGCAGGGCAACCACCCAGTAGAGCATTACAATAATCTAGCCTTGAGGTCATGAACGCATCAACTAATTGTTCTGCATTTGGCAATGAGAGCATATGGCGTAATTTAAATATATTTTTAAGATGGAAAAATGCGGTTTTACAGATACTAGGCACGTGACTTTCAAATTAAAGATTGGTATCAGAGAGCACACCCAGGTTCCTAACCGACGACGAAGACTTAACAGAGCAGCCATCAAGTGTTAGACAGTACTCTAGGTTATTACGTGTGGAAGTTTTTTGTCCAATAATTAGAATCTCTGTTTTTTCTGAATTTAGTAGTAGGAAATTACTAGTCATCCAATTTTTTATATCAGCTATGGATTCTGTTAATTTTGTGAATTGGTAGGTTTCGTTAGGTTTTGAAGAAATATACAGCTTAGTATCGTCGGCATAACAGTGAAAGCTAATTCCATGTTTCCTAATGATATCTCCTAATGGTAGCATGTACAGAGTGAACAGCAGCGGCCCTAGTACTGAGCCTTGTGGTACGCCATACTGAACTTGTGATCGATAAGATATCTCGTCATTTACCGCTACAAACCGATAACGGTCAGATAAGTATGATTTAAACCATGCTAGTGCAATTCCACTAATGCCAACATAGTTTTCTAGTCTATATAAAACTATGTTGTGGTCAATGGTGTCAAATGCAGCACTAAGATCAAGTAACACCAATAGAGAGATACAACCACGATCGGATGATAAGAGCAAATAATTTGTGACTCTAACGAGAGCTGTCTTGGTACTATGGTACTATCGGTACTATCGTTTCTTTCTAGAAAGGAACACAGTTGTGAGGATACTGCTTTTTCTAATATCTTTGACAGAAAAGGCAGATTCGAGATCGGCCTTTAATTGACTAATTTTGTAGGGTCAAGTTGCAGTTTTTTAACAAGCGGTTTAATCATAGCTAGCTTAAAGGTTTTTGGTACGTATCCTAGAGACAAAGATGAATTAATGATATTAAGAAGAGGATCTATGACATCTGGAAGCATCTCTTTCAGCAGCTTAGTCGGTATAGGGTCTAACATACAAGTTGTCGATTTAGATGATTTGACGAGTTTGCAAAATTCTTCCTCTCCTATAGCAATGAATGAATCAAATTTTCCCTCAGGGAGACTACAATGCACTTCCTGATGCGATGCTGTATTAGACGGTTGCATAGTTATAATTTTGTCCCTGATATTATCGATCTTATAAGTGAAGAAGTTCATAAAGTAATTACTGCTGTGTTGCTTGGAAACTTCTGGGCTTGAAGCTTTCTTTTTAGTTAGTTTAACCACCGTTTCAAATAAATACCTAGGATTGTGTTTATTTTCTTCTAATAGGGTTGAAAAATAAGCAGATCTAGCAGCTTTTAAAGCCTCTTTGTAAGCAATCGAGCTCTCCTTCCATGAAATGCGAGACACCTCTAGTTTTGTTTTCTTCCAGTTGCGCTCCATTTTTCTGGCTGCTCTCTTAAGCGCCTGAGTGCGCTCGTTGTGCCACGGCGTTGGACTATGTTCTTTAATCTTCTTTAAGCGCAACGGAGCAACTGTGTCTAAAGTGCTGGAAAAGAGAGAGTTAAAAGTTTCTGTTGCAATATCAAGTTCTTCTAAGCTATCCGGGATGCTGAGATGATGAAACTGATTAGGAAGATTATTGATAAAGCAATCTTTAGTGGCAGAAGTGATATGTCTAACATATTTATAACACGGAGTCGGCTTTGAAGCCTTTGCTAAATGTAATTTACATGAGACTAGATAGTGATCTGAGATGTCATCGCTCTGCTGCAGTATTTCAACGGCATCAACATCTATTCCATGTGATAGTATTAGATCTAGAGTATGATTACGGCAATGAGTCGGTCCTGACACGTGTTGTCTAACTCTAATTGAGTTTACAATGTCGTTAAATGCCAATCCCAATGCATCTTTTTCATTATCTATGTGTATATTAAAGTCATCAACAATTAGTACTTTATCTGCAGCCAATACTAATTCTGATAGAAAGTCCGCAAATTCTTTGATAAAGTCTGTATGGTACCCTGGTGGCCTGTATACAGTAGCCAGCAGAATTCTCAAACGTGATTTGTCGTTTACACTATATATTTTTACATTAAGCACCAACACTTCAAAATAATTATATTTAAAACTAGATTTCTTAGTGGTTTTGAAAATATGACTATAAATTACAGCAACACCTCCTCCTTTGCGTTTCAGACGAGGTTCATGTTTATAACCGTAATCTTGTGGGGTTGACTCATTTAAAGCAATGTAATCATTTGGTTTTAGCCAGGTTTCTGTCAAACACAGCACATCTAGGTTATAATCTGTAATCATATCATTAACTATTAGCGCTTTTGAAGTAAGAGATCGAATATTCAGCAACCCAAGCTTTATCATTTGCTCATCCGTATTATATATGTTTTTTATTTGTTGAACATCAATTACATTTTTAACCTTAGATTGGTTTGGACGTTTTTTGGATTCCCAAATTCGGGGAACAGACCCCACCCTGCAGCTGGCCTGTGTGGCTAGATTGGGAACTATTCTTGCAAGAATAAATGTATATTTTCTTTTAAATACAATTTGGATCTTGACGTCTCTTTTGCCTGGGAATGCTGGTTTGTTAAATATTGTTTTTGCCACAACAAGACACAGTCTCTATATGATGATATCTAGGTGAAAGAGTCTCTATGCAGGGGCGGACTGGGACCAAAAAGTGGCCCTGGACTTTCTGACCCACAGCAGCCCACCACATCCCACACCATAACACATTGGCACATTAATGTGCAGAATAATTTTTAACACCACTTATAGCATAAAAATATAACACAATACAAAAATAAAGGCTATTTAAACATTTATTTTAAGTAACACAACATATATTAGGTCATATTTGTAAAACAAAAGGAAACAAACAGAAGAACAATAAGAAACAACATTATTAATATAAAACTATCAAAACCGCATATCAGCTAGTTAGGGAAGCTAGAGCAATCAGAGCTGCTGAACTGCTACTCTTCGCGCCAAATGTATAATTTGTTCATTTGAAGCATTTAACAGCACCTACCTCTAATGCTAATTATTACGCATAACTAAAAAAAAAAATTCTCAGTGTGTTACGCACCGTCGGCTGAAATTGGTCCTCGTCTGCTTTTTTTCGGCCGATTCGACATGTTGAATCGGCGTCGGGCCGTCGGTGAAAGAGGGAACTCTGATTGGCTGTTCAGCTTACTGAACGAGTCAGTGCACGAGAATAATAGCAAAACAGCGAGCAAAGTCAAAACAGTACAGATAGAAGGCTGTTCTAATGTAACGTCATCTTACCTGAGTGTTCCTCTGCGAATATTTCAATATTAACATGAACGGAGTTCATCAGCGCTAGTTCGGTTCACCAGCGTCGGCTTGGTGTGTTCGAGGACGTGAAAGGGGGCGTGTTTCAAGATACGCAATGGAGTAGACCAAACGAATTAACAGGGAGGGAGGGCAATACACTCACTTGCACACAAAACACACTCCTCGTCGGCCGCGCCCGCGCGATCGACTCTCTCATACATTTGCATAGAAAAGAAATGTAATATTATGATTTCCTTCATTTTTTAAATATATTTTTATATATATATTTGTGTACCGGGCCGGCCCAAACTGGCCAGCGGCCCACCGGGAAAAGTCCCGGTGCTCCAGATGGCCAATCCGCCCCTGTCTCTATGTGATGGGATTTATCTGACCTTGGTGACGTGAGGCCGCTAGCAGACGGTCGGTTAAGCCAGTTTGTCTGCTTCCTGACCTGAGCCCCAGATTGTCATGTTTGAGTTCTAAGACTATGTGCCATATTACTAGAGAGAAGAGCAGCACCATCCCAGGAGAGATGAATACCATCTCTTTTCAACAGGTCAGGTCTCCCCCAAAAACTTTTCCAATTGTCTATGAATTCTATATTATTTTGCGGACACCACCCAGACAGCCAGCCGTTGAGTGAACGATCTTCCAATAACTGGAAGATCAATGTACCTCATTCATGGAAAGAGATTTATATAAATGCATCAGGATGATCAGGATTTTGTGTAGCTGTTGTTTACCTCCAGGTTCACTTTTATGTCCTTTCATTTCGCATTTGTCTCTGATTTTTTAAATGATTTATTTATGAGTCTTACTTTAATTTCAGGCCTGATGCTGGAGAATGAGGAGAGTGAAGAGGAAGAGAAACATCATCATGTCAAAACTGGAGAAAAAACTCACTCACAGACTGAAAGTAATTCTTTACTGAAAAGAAGAGACAAGAAATGTTTCACCTGCAGTCAGTGTGGAAAGAGTTTCACACAAAAACTGAATCTCACGATTCACATGAGGATCCACACTGGAGAGAAACCATTCTCATGTGATCAGTGTGGGAAGAGTTTCACACAACAAGGAAATCTTAAGAATCACATGATCATCCACACTGGAGAGAAACTGCGTGAATGTGATCAGTGTGGGAAGAGTTTTGTGCTACAGGTTCACCTTAAGCAACACATGATCATCCACACTGGAGAGAAACTGCATGAATGTGATCAATGTGGGAAGAGTTTTGTGCTACAGGTTCACCTTAAGCAACACATGATCATCCACACTGGAGAGAAACCGTTCACATGTGATCAGTGTGGGAAGAGTTTTACAAGGCAAGGACACTTTAAGGAACACATGATCATCCACACTGGAGAGAAACTGCATGAATGTGATCAATGTGGCAAAACATTTTTGAGGACTTCAGACCTGAAGAGCCACATGTTAGTTCATTCACAGGAGAAACCACATTCATGTTCTTTGTGTGGAAAGAGTTTTTCACATCTGCACAATTTAAAAGTTCATCAGAAAACACATACTGGTGTAAGAAATCATATGTGCTTTGAGTGTGGGAAGACTTTTAGTAGAGCTGAACATTTGAAACTGCACCAGAGAATCCACACTGGAGAGAAACCTTACAAGTGTTCACACTGCGATAAGAGATTCAGTCGGTCAGAATGTCTGAAATCACACGAGGGAATTCACACCGGAGAGAAACCTTACAAGTGTTCACACTGCGACAAAACATTCAGTTGGTCACAATGTCTGAAATCACACGAGGGAATTCACACCGGAGAGAAACCTTACAAGTGTTCACACTGCAACAAGAGATTCCGTCGGCCAGAATATCTGAGATCACATGAGGGGATCCACACTGGAGAGAACTCGTGTGATCAGTGCGGGAAGAGTTACACACAAAAAACAAACCTATTGCGACACATGAAAATCCACTCTGGAAAGAAGCTGAGCAAATGACATCAAAGCGTTTTTATATCTTTACATCAGAAAATACTGGTGTCAGAGATTGTGTGTTCTTTGATTGTTGGACGTCTGTTTTATCAATAAAGTTTTCTCACTTTTAGGTTCAAGAGTCTCTCCATGTTTTATTACAGTTATTATGTTGAGCTGGAGGAAATTTGTAAATTTGTAATTAATTTTTTATCTCTACAAGATTTCTGGATCAAAACACATTAGGACAAAACAAACTTGGAAAAAGTGGTATTTGTTTTGTTTTATTTTGTATGTTTTATCTGTGTCACGTAGTGAGAAATAATACTATTATCAGTTTAGTTTTAGTTTATTTTAGTTTATTTGTAAAGCATATTTAAAAACAATGAGAGTTAAAAAAAGAATCCATTAAGACAATATTCCAACAGCATAAATAGCCAGAAATACAAAAAAAAAACATTAAACACCAAACCAAAAGACAATTAAAATGCAAGATTACAGTAAAACAAGGCACACTAACTGCTAGCTCAACCATAAGCCTGGGCAAGTAAATGCGCCCTCAGTGTTCAGTGTTCTTGACTCGTAATTTGAGAGGACTATTCCCACAACAACAACATCTGTAAGATATAATTCTTCTTTGTTTTATGATTGTTTGGTACACATGGTTTACTGAGACTGAATAAGTATTTACTGTTTCCTGTTTGGAATGAAATAACGCGACGTGAAAAGACAGCTTGTTTATTAGTTTTTTCGTTTAGTCTAAAAAACTGAAAATGAGATTTTGGCTCGATTTCTCATGTTTCGTTTGTGGTTAACAAATTGGTTTATGGCTTCAATATTTCATTTGCACATTGGGGCGGTGCTAAAACGCCCCTTTAATCTGATTGGTCAAACCGCTCCACATTCAGTACAGGGCTGCGTTCAGCCCCGACAAATAGTTGCAAAGCGTTTTTTTAAATGGAAACGGTGGTGCGTTGAATATCCTGTTCTGATGATGCAAGAGTTGTAACTACGGCAGCTGGGAAGGCCATTCTTTGTGTTCTTTTTGAAGAATTTTCGGGAAATCGGTATAAATGTGTGTTTAATACTGCCAAATACGCTCAATATCACTAACTTCAGTCACTGCCCTTGCCGTACAGAATAAAAGAGAACATCCCAATCGAGTGAAGGGATTTGTGGAAACTACGGTTCCTAATTATTGTGATCCAACATTTGCCTCGCATTTCAGGATGAAAAGACAAACATTTCAGGTGAAGGATGTTGTGGCAAATATTCCCAATAAACATCATCACTGCGTAAGAGACACTCTGAATCAAATAGTCTTTTAAAAAGTATTTATTCTAGCAAGAAGGTTCAGTCGCCACACAGTTGCTACGCTGTGGAGTGAGTTAGACCTTGAGACAGAAAATATGCAATCTTTATACTGTTTTCCAAGGTCCTTTTCCCTGCAGAGTTTCTCCCCGTCTCGCATTCCACAGATAAAGGATCCCTTTGCTGCTAACTTCGATTTATCGCTAGCTACCCCTTAAGACCCCCCCAGACTAGATGACCTCTGACCTCCAACCCGTTGCTCACCATTGCACACCGTTTCCAGGAAACCGTAGTAAAACGTTGTGCACCAGTTTGAGCTTGAACGTACCCCAGGCTTTTAATTCTATCAGGCAGAATAAGAGTCAGCACGAGTGCAGCTGTAACGATGAGGCAAGGACGAAGCGGAGAGAGAATCCACATGCAAGCACTACTTTAATGAAACAAACAGGTAATCCAGGGCAAACAACAGAACATGGAACTCAGGACAGGAACAAGGAACCGCAAACAGCTACAAAACATGGCACAGAACAGGAAATAGCAAAAGTCCACACAAGACAAGAGCCATAGCCCCCCACTTAAGGAGCAGATTCCAGACGCTCCTCAGGCAAAAGTTCAGGAGGGTGGTGGAGTGGAGGCGGGCCCAGGATGGAGGGCCAGGCCCGTGGAGCGGAAGAGGGCCTGGAGTCTGCGGTAGGACGGGAGGCCAGGACGGAGCAGGCTGTGCAGGTAACCAGTGTGGAGCAGGCAGTGCAGGCGACCAGGGCGGAGCAGGAGACCAGGGCGGAGCAGGAGACCAGGGCGGAGCAGGCAGTGCAGGCGACCAGGGCGAAGCAGGAGACCAGGGCGAAGCAAGAGACCAGGGCGGAGCAGGAGACCAGGGCGGAGCAGGAGACCAGGGCGAAGCAGGAGACCAGGGCGGAGCAGGAGACCAGGGCGGAGCAGGAGACCAGGGCGGAGCAGGCAGTGCAGGCGACCAGGGCGGAGCAGGCAGTGCAGGCGACCAGGGCGGAGCAGGAGACCAGGGCGGAGCAGGCAGTGCAGGCGACCAGGGCGGAGCAGGCGACCAGGGCGGAGCAGGCGACCAGGGCGGAGCAGGAGACCAGGGCGGAGCAGGCAGTGCAGGCGACCAGGGCGGAGCAGGCGACCAGGGCGGAGGATGAGAGGATCCACACTGGAGAGAAACCTTACAAGTGTTCACACTGCGACAAGACATTCAATCGGTCAGAACATCAGAAACAACACGAGAGGATCCACACTGGAGAGAAACCGTATCACTGCACTGCTTGTGGGAAGAGTTTCACTCAATCATCTTCTCTACACAGTCACACAAAAATCAATCACAGCAAGTAGTTCATCTTCAGATCCAGAACTTTCAAGTGTGAAGCCGCATCCTCACCAAACATGAAACATTAACGGGTCAAGCAACAAAATCTGTCCTAACCAGCGCCAACGATTAACAAGGCGGCAAATAAACATAATCTGAATTTATCACAGTGAGTAAAGTTCATCTTTATTTACTCAACTGAGAGATTCAGATCAAAGATGGAGTTCCTCCCCAAAGAACATTGTGTTTTATTCTTGTATATTATTTTGCTGCATGATATAAACTATATCATTATGGTCTGTTATGAGTTTCATTTTATGTCCAATACAATGCACATGTATCACATGTAGTTTGTTTACACTTTTATGAGGGAAAGTAGAACTGGTACTGGTACAAACTGTTCTTGTTCAAGAAGCTGAAGAAGACACTGATTTATTTTTAACTTGTTCAGTGTTGTTTTCAAATCAACTAATTATTCTTCCACTTATGGTGTGTTTAGAAAACACACATATATAGATATACTGTCATGTATCTTTGAAACTGGCCTTAAGCTTTTTAACTCTGGCAGCTGCAGACTTCAACATTCAGCATATTGACACAAAATAATAACTGCAAATACACATTTCTCTGCCTGGATCCAGTTGTTTCTGTGAATCGCAGGATCCATTTGCTTCTCTGTTCTGTAGCTTTCGGCAGTCTGTAAAAATATACCTCAGATTTCTTCTCAAATCTATTTGTACAGCTCTTTCCCGTTTTAGATGCGTTGTATGTGTTTTTCGTGGCATTCACGCTGAAAATCAATGTTGTCGCTTTGCCACAGTGTGTGTAACCGCAGTCACTCCGGCTGACAGTGACGTCACACACACACACACACACACACACACACACACACACACACACACACACACACACATAACCTCTATTGACTGTGCTCTCCAAACTGGAGCAATAATCCTTAGTCTCCTGAAGAAAATGAATACAATTTGGCTTGGATCCTTATCATTTCTTCTTGTCTAAATGAAAATATCCCAACATAATAAAAAGTTAATAAAAGTACAATTATTATTATAATTACTTTTATTTAAATAATACATACACATATCAAAATTTTTAAATTTAATCATAATATTTGTTTTCCTTCTAATTACATTTTTCACATACACCCCAGAATCTGTGTATACAATTACAAAAATGGAGAATAGATTATTTTTCTATTGAACAAAAATAATCAACATCTAAATTAAACCTCTCTAGCACACTTTTCGCTGGATATATACAATGTACAATTTGTATGTAATGTAAAGCCCTTTTATTTGATTATTTAAACAGTGGGCTGTGCTTCACAAATACACTGTCAAGCTTATCCAGTTTATATTTCTAAATTCACTGGACCACAATTGAGCTTTTATGATTCCAGCTTATATTCCTAATATGTTCATTAGTACAACTGTGTTTCAGAATATCATGTCTCCTTGAAACATGCTGTCTTTAACATTATATTCCCTCAGAAAAATCCCTTCCACAAGTTCTTACAAAAGGTATTGTTGAGGTTTATGGCATCAAATACAACAGCATATCTTTCACTGTAACTGGAAACCCACATTTATCCAAGAATTCACTATAAGATAATAAATTACATTTGAGTTTAAACGTTGTCTAACCAATATAATAATATGTTTATATATATTATAAAAACTAAGAAAAGAGAATTTGGCGGTGATTACGTCATCACAAGCGCGCGCTCCTTCAGTGTCGAGACTTCTGAGGTAAACCGTTCACTCCACTTCACGTAATTGTAAAATACTCTTTACACAGTTTAAATATCATTTTACGGGCACATTTCCTGATAGTTTTCATCGAGTTCTGCGCTAATTGTGTCTGCTGACTAAAACACTTAAATAAGAAGTTTTTATTTACTTCTCTTCCTATACAAAATAACGGTAGGAAGCTAGCGAAGTTGATAAAGATGGTGTTAGTGTTAGTCTTTTGTATTGCTGCTTTTTTTCTGTATCATTTGAGAAATAATAGTAATATTAGAGCACTTATAGGCTTTCAGCAGATATTCTGACTCAAACTATCTGTTTATAGCAGCAAATAGCCTTATAATAAAGTGAGATGATCTGAGTGTTGATAGTCTATGGCTCATCTATTATCAGAGCAGCTGAAAAGCCTCTGTATTTCATGTCAATAGATCCTGTTTTCCCCTCATTCATTATGCTGATGTCTTCAGATCTGTAAACTGCCACATTAAGCTCATTTTATTGTCAACAGACTTGAGCAAACGACACGATCAGCTAAAGTGACATCTACTAGATATAGGTAAGTTTCATTACAGCATTTATTTCATTAATCTGTGATTAACCGTGTTTCATATAAAAAAATTGTTTCTTGGCAATTTGTGAAAATATATATTTCTGTTTGTAATTGCATTTTTTATTCTTGCATTGTTTATATTTGGTATATTTTAATAGTTTTTTTCTATATTTCTTTGTTTATATATTAATTAGAGGTAAGATAAAAGTAAAATGTTTCATTAATAGATGGATAGGTGAACATACATTTAAAATATGTGAATTAGTATAAAAATATAAACTCAGTAAGTGATTTCTTCTTGATTTTGTCAGATCTGCTCCTCCTCCTTCAGTGAAGCCCCTCCTCCTTAAGTGAAGCTCCTCCCACTGCAACTCACCAATAAATGCTGGAATATTCCCATCAGCTGCAAGTGAAGACGAGCATCACACCATCAGGAAGAGCTGAAATCTGCAAAGACAGAGTTTATTGAAGGACAGTGAGAACAGGAGAGATCCAGAACACTGCAGAATGAAACACACTGAAGAACAAAGAGGTTGGTGATTATTCCTCTTTCTTCATTAGTGAGGCTGAAGAACATTAAGGTTATAAAGCAGTTCATCAGATTTAGTGTTTGTAGTAGGGTAAGTGTTTCCTCTAGGATTTTTTCCAGCTCTGGTGGTATTTTAAGAAACACTATTTCTCATTATTAATTATGAGAAATTAAAAAGCTATTTTCTTAGGCTAGTTAACTCATGCTCACGTTTCCCTCATTCATGTGTTGCGCGCCACCTCAAGGAGCCATGAAGTAGCGGCGCTGGGAGCAGGGGAATCTATTTAGAGCGCCTTATTTTATTCATTAAAATATCGATATTAAGCTCCAGCGTATCGATTATAGTATCGCAGGGAGAAGAACAATGATATATCGCCATATTGATATGTGTCTCACCCCTACCAGGCAGACGGTAGAGCTGCATGATATTGGAAAATACTGACTTTACTAGTTACATTACTTTTAACGCATTACCCCCAAAACTGTTCATAACGCAATATCGCAGAAAAGCTAAATATTGCGTTATGAACAGTGTTGGGGGTAATGCGTTAAAAGTAATGCGAGATACGTAATCAGATTTTTTCAAGTAACTAGTAAAGTAACACATTACTTTCAAATTTATCGCAAGATCAAAATATTGGAAGTTTTATAACGCAAGTTACTTTGTTTTCCCATGTGTTGACTGACAGCTCTCCTGTCCCCATGTTGAGAGAAATCGCTAGTAATGCTGTGTTCACGTGCTAACGGAATTATCGTAACTAGATTCCTAGTTAAAAATTTGGACATTAATTTTTGACCCTCTAAAGTAAAAATTTTAATGCGATGAGCATCACGACTTCAGAAGTGGGAAGTAGGACATTTCCGAAAGCTCTTGAAGGCAGCATTAGTGCAGGTCTCGAGAGATGCCAGGTTATCCCGGTAAACTTTCTGTTGATATGAAAAATCAGGTAGATTTAGCAATATAGCGAGTGAATGATGTATTACAATGTTATGATGAATTATATGCCTTTCTCCACTGACGTTCTGAGTTATTCAAAGTGTTTCTGATGATTGCTAGAAGGCAGCTGTCTGACTGAGATGCGAACAGGAACATGGTTTGTGTAACATTAGCAGCACATCATTAGCTGTTTGATAACATAGTCAAGCAAAAGGCTAATCATATTAATTACGTTACCGTGCGCAACAGAACGCTGTTGTGTCCGTAACTGCTGCAGTCTGTAACTTTTTGTGTTCAAAATGAACAGAATTTATATAATGAACGAGTACATCATGAATCCATTTTCCAAACCGTGTTTTGTCTTATCCTGAATCACTACGCTACGCCTATAATAAGTGTTTATATTCTGACTATTTTAGACCGGGTCGGCTGCGCTGCGGAGGAGCACAGTGCCTGCGTGACTCGCCATAGACTTTAACAGAGAGAAGTAGTTCCGGCTACTGTGTTCTTCCGCAAGACTTGTTTATTAACCGCGCTAGAGAGCAAACGTACACGCGCATTGATTGCACACTGATGATGAAACGCATCAATGGACTATAGAGCTGGTAAGTCCCGCCCCCTCCGTAAAACCCCGCTGGACCTCAAAGTTGAAAAACCGTCAATGCAAGTGAATGGGAGAAAATAATTATTTTCTGGTCCCGTTCGAATTGTGCCATGAATGTGAACATATGTTGTCTGTGAATTTTTTTATATAATCTTTCGTGTGAAGAATGCTACAATTTAGCGGGTAGAAGTTTGATACGGGTAGACTTTGTGTGAGAGCACTTTGTGGACTACAACTCTTCGCTGCTTTCGACGCGTTTGAAACGTCAACACCACTAGCTCACGGCTCTAGCTCACGGATCCCGCTAGACATGGCTGTGTCTTTGGTGCACTTCACCGCCTTCTTTCAGGGAGAGGACAAAATCGTTGAGGTTGGCGAAAACCACGGGTAAGTCAACTTTATGCGGTGACGTCACATAGGCGACATGTAGTCTTTCTCGTTATGTCTTTTCCACAACTGCTAGCCGACGAATCATACCATATACTGTCAAACTTGTAACATGAAAGATTATATAAAAAATTCACAGACAACATATGTTCACATTCATGGCACAATTCAAACGGGACCAGAAAATAATTATTTTCTCCCATTCACTTGCATTGACGGTTTTTCAACTTTGAGGTCCAGCGGGGTTTTACAGAAGGGGCGGGACTTACCAGCTCTATATGCACAGAGCGTTCTTTAAAACTTCCATTTTAGCCAGCTGGAAAACCTCCGGTGAAATGTCACTTGCTGGTGTGTCGGTATCTTCAATATCCTGAGGTAGATTTAACAGCATAAATATTTTAATACTTAGTTTATAATCAGAATATAGTCACTAGTCAGACCGAGCATTCATTTAGTTATTCACTGCACTGACTGACCGTTATTGTTTTTCATGAGACTTTTGTGATTACCTGATACTTCACTTTGACAGATTATTTTTAAACCTAGTGATTTTATAATATTTATTGGTATATATTTATAGTTTTTGGTTATCACATTAAAAATAACATTTGAAGTGCTGAACATTTTTAGCGTGTGCCCAATTACAGGCATCGCGTTTCCGTTTCTTATTCCAACGTTTACATTTGCTTCAAGTCTTTATTGCAATCAATAAAACTGCTTTATTGGCAAATTAGTTAAGTGTGATAACAGCAGTAAAATATAAATACAACATTAAAAAGTCAACCATAATTGATGGTTTTGTGTGGATGTACAGTGCTCGAGCTGGCTTATTGAAAACCAGGAAGTAACTGTGCATTATTCCTAAATTTCCTGAATTCCTAATGGACTATAAGTCATATTAAATTTAAAAGATTGAGACAACTATTCATCAGCATGCAGTGACTAATCTATGTTGTAGCAAAAAAAACAGGTGCGACCAAATCATGTGTTGGTGCGACCAACTGAGAAAGTCTGGAGCCCTGATACACATTCGTTTTCTTTCACAATTGTTTACAACACATAGCAGGCTGTCTTTACAAGGAGACTCGCCGCAACAGGCATTATGACTCAATTTTGTGTGTTAAAGCGTTGTCGGGATAATTTCGGTTTCGTGTATCTACACTGTTAAAAGCACTATATAAATGAAGATGACTTGACTTGCACGTTCAATCTCAAAATGAAGATAAAGAACTGAATTTGGTGTTCACGTGTCGTCTCATTCGCACAGAAAACAATGCTCGAGTTCCAGTCTTCTTGTGCTTGAAATGAGAAACTTTCACTCTATGATGGTTGAACTTTATAGAGTCTCAATTCATCACTCTAGATGAATTGAACTCTGTCTTCATCATTCCCTTTAGGAAAAGTGTATTGGTCAAACTGCTTTTTCTGTGCGAGCTGCTACTGAGTGGAGCCTCATCCCCATAATCATCAGAAACACATATAGTACATTTAAGATCCAGTTAAAGAAATGGCTCATTGATTATCAGAGCTGTCAACATTAACATACTTCTAGACCTGCTCTCGCTGCCCACTGCTGGCTTCTTGCCTTGTGTGTGTGTGTGTGTGTGTGTCATGTTTTTGTCTGATGTTTATTTGATTGTTGGTTTGCTGTGTTTCAGTTGTACATTTTAACATAATACCGTATATACCCGAATATAAGACGACCCTCCCATTTCCAGACTTATTTTTGGGACAAAAAGAGATTTTTGTGGAAAAAATCTGGTTTTCAAAAGAAAATAATTTATTTGAAAATTGCACTGATAATTCATTCTCTCTCCTCCAGCACGCGCGCGCATCTCTCTCTCTCTCTCTCTCTCTCTCTCTCTCTCTCTCTCTCTCTCTCTCTCTCTCTCTCTCTCTCTCTCTCTCTCTCTCTCTCTCTCTCTCTCTCTCGCGTACCTCTCTCTCTCACCTCTCTCTCTCTCTCTCTCTCTCTCGTACCTCTCTCTCTCTCTCTCTCTCTCGCGTACCTCTCTCTCTCACCTCTCTCTCTCTCTCGTACCTCTCTCTCTCTCTCTCTCTCTCTGCGTCTCTCGCGCACCTCTCTCTCTCTCTCTCTCTCTCTCTCTCTCTGCGTCTCTCGCGCACCTCTCTCTCTCTCTCTCTGCGTCTCTCGCGCACCTCTCTCTCTCTCTCTGCGTCTCTCGCGCACCTCTCTCTCGCTCTCTCTCTCTCTCTCGCACCTCTCTCTCTCTCTCTCTCTCTGCGTCTCTCGCGCACCTCTCTCTCGCTCTCTCTCTCTCTCTCTCTCTCTCTCTCTCTCTCTCTCTCTCTCTCTCTCTCTCTCTCTCTCGGTGCATGCTGGGAGTTTTGGGGGGAAGGTGAGCGTCTCACGGGTGAGAGGAGCGTTTCTGGGGGTAGTTTTCCTTTACTATTCTCGTTTCTTTTCTTATTTTTTTATTTTTTTCGTTGTTGATGTTGTTTTAGTTAAAGGTTTAATTTGAATAAATTAGATTTAGAGGAAAAATAGTCGCCAGGTAAAAGTTTGTCTCGTGTCGGGCGGAGGGCAGAGATAGAAGTTCCATCTGGGTCGCTCCGCCATGGAGTCAGGTGCGTGCCTGACGCTAGTGTGACAGTCGAGGACGTGCTAGTCGCTATCGGAGAACAAATAGGATTCGAAAATATTGTATCCGCTTCTAGGATGAACAAGGCCGTGGTGGTGTTCCTAAAGGATCAAAGTTTTGTGAGTAAAATCATCGTGAGCGGAGTTTGGGTAAGTGGAGCGTTTGTTATTGTTTCGCCTTTGGTGTCGCAGTCGTCAAGAGTGAACATTTCGAATTGTCCACCATATATACCCAATACATGCATTGAAAATGAACTGCAGAGGTTCGGGAAAATAGTAAGTGGAATGACTTTAATTCCACTCGGGTGTAAAATGGAAACTTTAAAACATGTGCTGTCTTTTAGGCGGCAGTGTTTTATGGTTTTAGAATCGCCGACGTTAGACATCTCGTTTCGGGTTAAACATGAGGACAAATCGTATATGATCTATGCGAACACCAATCATTTGAAATGTTTCAAGTGCGGTAATGTCGGGCATAAAAAAATGGATTGCCCGCAAAAAACACAAGCCGAGGACAAAACTAATAAAACAAATGGAAGTGAACAGGCGGTCGATGGTGAAGTGGAGAATGTGGATAAAAATAAAGAAACTGAGACAAATGAAACCGAAAAAGAACAAATTGAATTGAACACTCATGAACAAAACGAACGTAGCAATACTGAAAACATAGGCCAAAAGGAATCGGCTGAAAAGGAATCAGGGAAGAAAAAACGGGAAAAAAAAAATAATTGTGGGGGAGAAAATAAGAAGAGGAGTTGTGAAGAGGCAGGGACTAGTGGCGCGAAAAAGTCTTTTCTTGAAAGTTTGGTTGAATTAGGCACTGTTGAGAATCGACTCGATATACCCTTGTCTCAGCTTTCTGAAAGCACTGATGTGAATGAAGAGATGGCCGATGATGATTGTATTTCTGAAATGTCAGATATTCCCTCCAATTATGAAGAGAATGAGTTGTATACTGTAAAAGAGATAAATGATTTCCTTGATGAAACATTTGGAAGAAAAGTCGAAGTAAAAGATTTTTTTCCTGATGTGAAAAAGTTTTTGGCTTCAGTGATTAAAATACAAAAGGCTGTCGGTTATGAAGAGCTAAGCAGAAGAAAGCGATTCAGATTGAAAAAAATCGTAACAAATTTGAGAAAAGAAAAAGTTCTTTTAATTTCTTTATAGTTGAGTCATGAAGGAAGCACAATTGGTGAACTATCTATCCCTTTTTGTCTTGTTTTCGTTTTCTTCCTTTTTTCTTACCTCTTTTTTCATGGAGAGCCTTAGAATAGGATCTATTAATATCAATGGGGGAAGAGATTGTAGGAAAAGAGCATGTTTAAATGAATATATACAAAATAAAAATATTGATGTAACATTTGTACAAGAGACACAGTGATGGGAAAATTGAAGTGGATTGGAAAATGGGGTGGAGATGTGATTTATATATGAGTCATGGTACGAATGTTAGTGGAGGAGTTGCTATATTATTTTCTAAGACGATTGTTTTAACGGTAACACTTTACAATAAGGTTCATTAGTTAACATTAGTTAACTTCATTAGATAACATTAACTAATAATGAACTGCACTTATACAGCATTTATTCATCTTTGTTAATGTTAATTTCAACATTTACTAATACTTTATTAAAATCTTGTTAACATGAGTTAATGCACTGTGAACTAACATGAACAAACAATGAACAGCTTTATTCATATTAACTAACATTAACACATATTAATAAATACTGTAACAAATGTATTGCTCATTGTTAGTTCATGTTAGTTAATACATTAATTGATGTTTAATAAATGAACCTTATTGTAAAGTGTTACCATTCTTACTAATGTGTCTGTTAATGAAATAGAAAGAGGAAGAATTTTGGCTGTTCAAGCAAGTATAAATGGGTTGGTTTTTGTTTTTATCAACATTTATGCATCAAATAATGGAGCGGAGAGGATACACGGTTTTAAAAAATTATTTATTTTTTTAAAACAAAGTTGTGATGAAAATGCATGGTTGATCTTAGGGGGTGATTGGAACTGTACAGAAAACTTTACTTTAGACAGAAATGGGGAAGAACCTCACCCCTTCTTCTGCCAAATGTTTACAGGATGTTATTAGTAATTCTAATTTAGTTGATGTATGGAGACAGCAACACCCTACAGTTAAGCAGTATACGTGGGTAAAGGTTTCTCATGATCATATTAGTACTGCCAGATTAGATCGATTCTATGTTAATACAAGTAAAAGCAATAGAATTTTAAAATCTACAATTTGTCCAAATGGGTTTTCTGATCACCATTTATGTTTAATTGATATAAATGTAAAAAAGTCATAAAGTCATAGCTATTACTGGCATTTTAATGTGAAATTGCTTCAAGATGTGTTTTTTTGTGAAAAGTTTAATGTGTTTTGGATGGAATGGAAAAAACAGAAAAGTAATTATGAAGATATTGTTCAGTGGTGGGATATAGGAAAAGCACAAATTAGAATATTTTGTCAAAATTATATATATAGCACAAATGGTAGGATCAAAAAAACTGTTTCTGAATTAGAAAAAGAGATAAAACAAATTGAGAGTGAATTAATTGTTGGTGATGTTGAGACAGCTGGAAAGCTGGAAGAAAAGAAAAGAGTTCTTGCCTCTTTATTTCACGAGAAAGCAAAGGGGGCTTTAATTAGAGCTCGCTTTGCATTTGTGAAAGAAATGGATGCACCTAGTTCCTTCTTTTTTAATCTTGAGAAGAAAGAAAGAGAAAAAAAAATGATGTTGCATTTGAAAGATTTAAATGGGAATGTGATTTCAGATCCAAATGAAATGAGAAAAATTGCTTTGGACTTTTACAAAGACTTATTTTCAGAAGGACAATGTGATAAGGGATGCATTGATGAACTACATAAAGACTTATTGACTCTTTCCGATGAGCAGAGTAAACAGCTGGACTCTGGCCTTCAATTAAAAGAACTGTCTGAAGCTGTTCAGAAACTCTCAACTGGAAAAACACCTGGTATCGATGGACTGCCGTCTGAGTTCTATAAGCATTTCTGGAACCAACTGAAAGATGATTTTTATGAAGTTTTTAATTATTGTTATCAAAAACACGAATTGCCTACTAGTTGTAAACGAGCAGTTTTATCCCAAAAAAGGTGATCTTGGTATGTTAAAAAATTGGAGACCTGTGGCTGTGTTATGTACAGATTACAAAATTTTGGCAAAGTGTCTTGCTAATAGATTGAAACCTTTTTTAGAATATATGGTCAACGAATATCAAACATATTGTATTCCTAATCGAACAATAATGGACAATCTGTTTCTGGTAAGAGACATAATAGACATTACAAAATTGAACAGTGAAAATGTTGGTATTCTCGCAATTGACCAGGAGAAAGCGTTTGACCGAGTTAGCCATTTTTACTTGTTTAAAACGCTTGAAGCTTTTGGTGTTGGGCAGAGTTTTATTTCATGGATTCAAATGCTGTATAAAGATGCTTCTGTTATGTTGAAAGTGGGTGGTGGGCTCAGTCGGCCTGTTGAAGTGCTGAGAGGAATCAGACAAGGATGTCCGCTATCAGGGATGTTGTATTCATTGGCCATTGAACCCCTTCTTTGCAAGTTAAGGAAAACACTCCAAGGGATTACAGTTGAGAAGCCTATTAAGCTTGTTGCATATGCTGATGATGTTACCATTTTTATTAAGAAGGAACGAGATGTGTCTGTTTTAATGGAAATTCTGAAAATTTATGAAAATGCGTCAACAGCTAGAGTGAACTGGGAAAAGTGTGAAGGTTTCTTTTGTGGACAAAGTAAAAATCCACCAGTGCTCCCAGGTGGTGTTAAATGGAGTAAAGATGGCTTTAAATGTTTAGGGGTGTATTTAGGGACTGAAACATTTATGACAAAAAATTTGGGAAGGAATGGTGGCGAAGATGTGTAGCCGGTTGTCTAAGTGGTCGTGGGTGCTACCACAGCTATCCTATAGGGGAAGAGTTTTGGTGACCAACAATCTAGCAGCTTCGGCACTGTGGCACAAAATGAACGTCTTGGACCCGCCAGATGACATCATTCAGGAATTGCAGAAAAGATTGGTGGATTTTTTCTGGACTGGACAACATTGGACTAAAGCTGCCGTACTTTTCCTGCCAGTGAATGAAGGTGGACAAGGGTTAATAGACATTAAAAGCAGAATCAAGACCTTCAGACTGCAAGCGGCACAGAAGTTGCTGTATTCAAAGAAGTGCTGGACTGATACTGCTAAAGCCCTGTTGCAAAAAGTTGATGTTTTTAAATACGATCTACAGTTGTTTTTAATGAATCTGACAGGAGTAGACTTAAAAGACACTTCTGCTTTTTATAAAACGGTGCTGAAAACATGGACATCAAATTTTCAAGTGGAAAGGAACTGGTCTGACTCTGAATTCTGGATAAAAGAAGAACCTCTGTTTCATAATCCCTTACTTCGGGCAAGAGTGCTTAATTCAAAAAGCCTTCAGAAAACTATGGCAAGAGCTGGATGTACTAGGATAAAGGATTTAAAGCATCATGACGGGTGGAAAAGTGCAGAGGAAATGAGTGAGCAGACAGGAATCAAGTCCGTCAGATTTATGAAACATGTCATGGATGCGGTTTTTTCATCTCTTCCTTGTGCCTATTATCGGAACCCAGGAGAAGGGATTTTGAATGAAGAGGAGGAAGAGGAGGATTTTCCCGATCTTCCTGTTTCAGCTCGTGTGTTGACCCAGAGAGAATGCTAAGAGGATTTGTGACTTCAAGGATCAGAGCGGAGTTTTTTTTTTTTAAATTGACAAAAAATCTGGTTGTTTTTATGGAAACATGGTGTTTAAGTGATGTCTTGTGTTCTATAAATAATGAGGAAGACCTAACTCTAAATTGTTAAAAATGTTGGTAGGTAATTTTTAAATATGTTGTGAAGTAATATATTTTTGTTTTTTATTGTATTTTTATTTATTTTTTGGAGTGTTTTTGATAGATGTCGTGTTTTTGTGACGATTTTGTTCAACTGTGAAAAAAAGAAGGAAAAAACCATACCCAAAATGTAAAGAGAAAAAAAAAAAAAAGAAAAAAAAATTGTACAAATAAATAGATTCAAACGTCTCTCGCGCACCTCTCTCTCGCTCTCTCTCTCTCTCTCTCTCTGCGTCTCTCGCGCACCTCTCTCTCGCACCTCTCTCTCGCACCTCTCTCTCTCTGCGTCTCTCGCGCACCTCTCTCTCGCTCTCTCTCTCTCGCTCTCTCTCTCTCTCTCTCTCGCACCTCTCTCTCTCTGCGTCTCTCGCGCACCTCTCTCTCGCTCTCTCTCTCTCGCTCTCTCTCTCTCTCTCTCTCGCACCTCTCTCTCTCTGCGTCTCTCGCGCACCTCTCTCTCGCTCTCTCTCTCTCTCTCTCTCTCTCTCTCGCTCGCTCTCTCTCTCTCTCTCTCTCTCTGCGTCTCTCGCGCACCTCTCTCTCGCGCACCTCTCTCTCGCACCTCTCTCTCTCTGCGTCTCTCGCGCACCTCTCTCTCTCTCTCTCTCTCTCTCTCTCTCTCGCTCGCTCTCTCTCTCTCTCTCTCTCTCTCTCTGCGTCTCTCGCGCACCTCTCTCTCGCACCTCTCTCTCTCTGCGTCTCTCGCGCACCTCTCTCTCGCACCTCTCTCTCTCTGCGTCTCTCGCGCACCTCTCTCTCGCTCTCTCTCTCTCTCTCTCTCGCTCGCTCTCTCTCTCTCTCTCTCGCTCTCTCTCTCTCTCTCTCTCTCTGCGTCTCTCGCGCACCTCTCTCTCGCTCTCTCTCTCTCGCTCTCTCTCTCTCTCTCTCTCTCTCTCTCTCTCTGTATCTCAGATCAGCCGTGAATGTTGAGAGCCGCCGGGACTCTCTGCCTCATGTATTTCCTAATGTTGGGTTTGCTCTTCTCTTTATTCCAGAGTTTTCTATCGATTATCTTTGAGTTGATTATGTAATTGGCATGATACATTTGATTATTCTAACTGACTTTGACATTATTTACTATAAAACACTTTTTATTGCAAAGTTACTTTGCTAGATAGATAGATGGGTGAATATATAATAGTATAAAATAGTATAAAAATATAAACTCAGTAAGTGATTTCTTCTTGATTTTGTCAGATCTGCTCCTCCTCCTTCAGTGAAGCCCCTCCTCCTTCAGTGAAGCCCCTCCTCCTTCTTCAGTGAAGCTCCTCCCACTGCAACTCACCAATAAATGCTGGAATATTCCCATCAGCTACAAGTGAAGACGAGCATCAAACCATCAGGAAGAGCTGAAATCTGCAAAGACCGAGTTTATTGAAGGACAGTGAGAACAGGAGAGATCCAGAACACTGCAGAATGAAACACACTGAAGAATAAAGAGGTTGGTGTTTATTCCTCATTCTTCATTAGTGAGGCTGAAGAACATTAAGGTTA
Organism: Phoxinus phoxinus; assembly: GCF_949152265.1. Classification (NCBI taxonomy): domain Eukaryota; kingdom Metazoa; phylum Chordata; class Actinopteri; order Cypriniformes; family Leuciscidae; genus Phoxinus; species Phoxinus phoxinus. Next base: position 30,872,493 of record NC_136895.1, on the reverse strand, counting down.
TAAAGCAGTTCACCAGATTTAGTGTTTGTAGTAGGGGGCTTATGAGATTTTACTTTGTTATAGAAGTTACCACTGTGAAATTGCTGAAATGTTCTTTTCATGTATTCTTTAATGTCTGTATTGAATATCTGAGAGTTGACGGAAGGGTCTGGCTCAAATGCCAGGAATGTAGTAACAGTTCTTGCTTATTTAGCCCTGCTTCCAGAAAGGAAAATATGGACTTGTTTTGTTAAGAAAGGTCTTCAACATGTGTCAATACATTCATCTGTTTTTGTAGGGTACCCTGACAACTATGGTCACAGGGGCCACTAAACCATACTTCCATTTAGATTAAAACTGTCCTGTTCTTGAGAGAAAGAATGTGTTATCTGGATGTTGTGAGAGGACTCTCCTGTTTATAGTTAGAGCCTGGCCAAATCCAACCTTGAAGAAGCTGTGTATGTGTGTGTGTGTGTGTCTTTTTTGGTTACAGTTTAAAGGGGTGGTAAAGTATGATTTCACTTTTCTAACTGTAGTTAGTGTGTAATATTACTGTTTGAGTATAAACAACATCTGCAAACTTACAGCGCTCAAAGTTCAAAGCAAAGGGAGATATTTGCTTTTAAAGAAAAGGACTACTACAAACGGCTGGTAGGAACTACACGACATTCCTCCGGGTTTAGTGACATCAGCAAGCCTAAAATTTACATAAACCCCGCCCCCTGAACACGCAGTCCATGTTGAGAAGAGGAAGTTATTGTAGTCGAGCACATTTGTGAGTCAGCTCAAACTTTAGCATCCATCTTTTCACATGCAATAGAAAGTCACTCTGTGTGGATCTCACAACAGTTCCTATACGAGCGGTTTATAGATTACCATGACAGAATATGCTAATTGAAGATAGTTAACTCCACATCAGCAACATAAACTCATCAACTAACCATTCAGAGACGTCCTGTTGCTTCTACATGTGTCACTTTTTCCTGAGTCTCTCCATCTTTGTCTGACTCCGGTTTAACATTAAAGGCAGAACAGTCTTTAATCTGTCTTTAATGTGTCTTTAACCCGGACAATGGTAGGAAGACTGTTCCAAAGTTTTGGTGCTAAATAGGAAAAGGATCTACCGCCAGCAGTCAATTTTGATATTCTAGGTATTATTTACTGGCCGGAGTTTTGAGATCGCAATAGACGTGAAAGACTATAATGCGTTAAGAGCTCGCTCAAGTACTGCGGAGCTAAACCATTTAGTGCTTTGTAAGTAATCAGCAATATTAAAAAATGTATACAACGTTTAATAGGCAGCCAATGCAGTGTTGACAGAACAGGGCTAATATGGCCATACTTCCTGGTTCTGGAAAAGAACTCGAGCTGCTGCGTTTTGGACTAGCTGTAGTTTGTTTATTAAGCGTGCAGGGCAACCACCCAGTAGAGCATTACAATAATCTAGCCTTGAGGTCATGAACACATTAACTAATTGTTCCGCATTTGTCAATGAGAGCATATGGCGTAATTTAGACATATTTTTAAGATGGGAAAATGCGGTTTTACAGATACTAGACACGTGACTTTCAAATTAAAGATTGGTATCAGAGAGCACACCCAGGTTCCTAACCGACGACGAAGACTTAACAGAGCAGCCATCAAGTGTTAGACAGTACTCTAGGTTATTACGTGTGGAAGTTTTTTGTCCAATAATTAGAATATCTGTTTTTTTCTGAATTTAGTAGTAGGAAATTACAAGTCATCCAATTTTTTATATCAGCTATGGATTCTGTTAATTTTGTGAATTGGTATGTTTCGTTAGGTTTTGAAGAAATATACAGCTGAGTATCGTCGGCATAACAGTGAAAGCTAATTCCATGTTTCCTAATGATATCTCCTAATGGTAGCATGTACAGAGTGAACAGCAGCGGTCCTAGTACTGAGCCTTGTGGTACGCCATACTGAACTTGTGATCGATAAGATATCTCGTCATTTACCGCTATAAACCGATAACGGTCAGATAAGTATGATTTAAACCATGCTAGTGCAATTCCACTAATGCCAACATAGTTTTCTAGTCTATATAAAACTATGTTGTGGTCAATGGTGTCAAATGCAGCACTAAGATCAAGTAACACCAATAGAGAGATACAACCACGATCGGATGATAAGAGCAAATAATTTGTGACTCTAACGAGAGCTGTCTCGGTACTATGGTACTATCGGTACTATCGTTTCTTTCTAGAAAGGAACACAGTTGTGAGGATACTGCTTTTTCTAATATCTTTGACAGAAAAGGCAGATTCAAGATCGGCCTTTAATTGACTAATTTTGTAGGGTCAAGTTGCTGTTTTTTAACAAGCGGTTTAATCATAGCTAGCTTAAAGGTTTTTGGTACGTATCCTAGAGACAAAGATGAATTAATGATATTAAGAAGAGGATCTATGACATCTGGAAGCATCTCTTTCAGCAGCTTAGTCGGTATAGGGTCTAACATGCACGTTGTCGATTTAGATGATTTGACGAGTTTGCAAAATTCTTCCTCTCCTATAGCAATAAATGAATCAAATTTTCCCTCAGGGAGACTACAATGCACTTCCTGATGCGATGCTGTATTAGACGGTTGCATAGTTATAATTTTGTCCCTGATATTATCGATCTTATAAGTGAAGAAGTTCATAAAGTCATTACTGCTGTGTTGCTTGGAAACTTCTGGGCTTGAAGCTTTCTTTTTAGTTAGTTTAGCCACTGTTTCAAATAAATACCTAGGATTGTGTTTATTTTCTTCTAATAGGGTTGAAAAATAAGCAGATCTAGCAGCTTTTAAAGCCTCTCTGTAAGCAATCGAGCTCTCCTTCCATGAAATCCTAAACACCTCTAGTTTTGTTTTCTTCCAGTTGCGCTCCATTTTTCTGGCTGGTCTCTTAAGCGCCTGTGTGCGCTCGTTGTCCCACGGCGTTGGACTATGTTCTTTAATCTTCTTTAAGCGCAACGGAGCAACTGTGTCTAAAGTGCTGGAAAAGAGAGAGTTAAAAGTTTCTGTTGCAATATCAAGTTCTTCTAAGCTATCCGGGATGCTGAGATGATGAAACTGATTAGGAAGATTATTGATAAAGCAATCTTTAGTGGCAGAAGTGATCGGTCTAACATATTTATAACACGGAGTCGGCTTTGAAGCCTTTGCTAAATGTAATTTACATGAGACTAGATAATGATCTGAGATGTCATCGCTCTGCTGCAGTATTTCAACGGCATCAACATCTATTCCATGTGATAATATTTGATCTAGAGTATGATTACGACAATGAGTCGGTCCTGACACGTGTTGTCTAACTCCAATTGAGTTTATAATGTCTTTAAATGCCAATCCCAATGCATCTTTTTCATTATCTGTGTGTATATTAAAGTCACCAACAATTAGTACTTTATCTGCAGCCAATACTAATTCTGATAGAAAGTCCGCAAATTCTTTGATAAAGTCTGTATGGTACCCAGGTGGCCTGTATACAGTAGCCAGCAGAATTCTCAAACGTGATTTGTCGTTTACACTTATATTTTTACATTAAGCACCAACACTTCAAAATAATTATATTTACAACTAGATTTCTTAGTGGTTTTGAAAATATTACTATAAATTACAGCAACACCTCCTCCTTTGCGTTTCAGACGAGGTTCATGTTTTTAACCTGTTGTGGCAAAAATTCATCAAACAAACATCACTGCGTAAGAGACACTCAGAGTCAAATTATAAAATAGAAGTATTTATTCTTGCAAGAATAGGAGCAGTCTAATACACAGTTGTTACCCTGTGCAGAAGAGTGACACCCCCCCAGACAGACTGAACCAGCTTTTATCTCCTCTCCCAAGGTCTTCTTCCCCAGAGCCATCCTCCCAGTAGTCTTCCATTCAGTAGTTTTCCATAGACAAGGAAGCCATAACACTAGTTTAGATTCGTCACTAAGCCCCCCCCCCCTACATCAAATGGCCTTCTGACATCTAGGTCAGAGGTCCTTGTTCGTCTGTTCTCTGGAGTGTCTCTCCCTTCTGCCTTCCCAAGTACATAAACAGAATCTTCTCTCACTACAAGTGAGAGTCACACATGTGACATTCTTTGAATCATCTATATTTTACTAAAGATCAGTGAATATCATAAAATCGCCACCACAAACCGTAATCTTGTGGGGTTGTTGACTAATTTAAAGCAATGTAATCGTTTGGTTTTAGCCAGGTTTCTGTCAAACACAGCACATCTAGGTTATAATCTGTAATCATATCATTAACTATTAGCGCTTTAGAAGTAAGAGATCGAATATTCAGCAACCCAAGCTTTATCATTTGCTCATTTGTATTATATCTGTTTTTTATTTGTTGAACATCAATTAAATTTTTAACCTTAGATGGGTTTGGACGTTTTTTGGATTTCCAAATTCGGGAAACAGACACAGTCTCTATATGATGATATCTAGGTGAAAGAGTCTCTATGCAGGGGCGGACTGTCGGGCAAAAGTCCTGGTGCTCCAGATGGCCAATCCGCCCCTGTCTCTATGTGATGGGATTTATCTGACCTGGGTGACGTTAGACAGCTAGCAGACGGTCGGTTAAGCCAGTCTGTCTGCTTCCTGACCTGAGCCCCAGATTGTCATGTTTGAGCTCTAAGACTATATGTCATATTACTAGAATACCATAACTTTTCAACTGGTCAGGTCTGCCCCAAAAACTTTTCCAATTGTCTATGAATTCTATATTATTTTGCGGACACCACCCAGACAGCCAGCCATTGAGTGAACACAATCTACTAACTATCTCATCACTCCGGCGAACAGGAAGGGGGCCAGAGCAAATTACAGTGCCCAACATCGTACTTGCGATGTCTCACACACCTCTTTAATGTCAATTTTGGTGATCTCCGACTGGCGGAGTCGAACACCATTAGTGCCGACGTGATTAATAATCTTAGAGAATTTACGTTTAGCATTAGCCAGCACTTTTAAATTTGCTTTGATGTCAGGCGCTCTGGCTCCCGGCAAACATGTGACTATGGTGGCTGGTGTCTCTATTTTCACGTTCCGTGTGATCGAATCACCAGTGTTTCACTGAGCGGGGAGAATCTGTTTAATGTTGAAATCGGAACGGAAGACCGTTTTTTTGATCCACGACTACAGCGCCGCACCGTCACCCATTTGCCCTGCTGCACGGGCTCTACTTCAGCCGGAGCCGAATCGTGTAAAGGGTTCACTAGGCTACACACACATGGGGCCTATAATGGTTTAAAACTAATAACTGGAAGATCAATGTACCTCATTCATGGAAAGAGATTTATAAAAATGCATCAGAATGATCAGGATTTTGTGTAGCTGTTGTTTACTTCCAGGTTCACTTTTATGTCCTTTCATTTTGCATTTGTCTCTGATTTTTTAAATGATTTATTTATGAGTCTTTTTTACTTGAATTTCAGGCCTGATGCTGGAGAATGAGGAGAGTGAAGAGGAAGAGAAACATCATCATGTCAAAACTGGAGAAAAAACTCACTCACAGACTGAAAGTATTTCTTTACTGAAAAGAAGAGACAAGAAATGTTTCACCTGCAGTCAGTGTGGAAAGAGTTTCACACAAAAACTGAATCTCACGATTCACGAGAGGATCCACACTGGAGAGAAACCGTTCTCATGTGATCAGTGTGGGAAGAGTTTCTCACGACAAGGACACCTTAAGAATCACATGATCATACACACTGGAGAGAGGCCGTTCACATGTGATCAGTGTGGGAAGGGTTTTACGAAACAAGGAAATCTTAAGAATCACATGATCATCCACACTGGAGAGAAACTGCATGAATGTGATCAGTGTGGCAAAACATTTTTGAGGGCTTCAAACCTGAAGAGCCACCTGACAGTTCATTCACAGGAGAAACCACATTCATGTTCTTTGTGTGGAAAGAGTTTTTCACGTGTGCAGAATTTAAAAGTACATCAGAAAATACATACTGGTGTAAGAAATCACTTGTGCTTTGAGTGTGAGAAGACTTTTAGTAGACCTGAACATCTGAAACTGCACCAGAGAATTCACACTGGAGAGAAACCTTACATGTGTTCACACTGCGACAAGAGATTCCGTCTGTCAGAATATCTGAAATCACACGAGGGGATCCACACTGGAGAGAAACCTTACATGTGTTCACACTGCGACAAGAGATTCCGTCGGTCAGGACATCTGAAATCACACGAGGGGATCCACACTGGAGAGAAACCTTACAGGTGTTCACACTGCGACAAGAGATTCCGTCTGTCAGATCATCTGAAATCACACGAGGGGATCCACACTGGAGAGAAACCTTACAAGTGTTCACACTGCGACAAGAGATTCCGTCGGCCAGAATATCTGAAATCACACGAGGGGATCCACACTGGAGAGAACTCGTGTGATCAGTGCGGAAAGAGTTACACACAAAAAACAAACCTATTGCGACACATGAAAATCCACTCTGGAAAGAAGCTGAGCAAATGAAATCAAAGCGTTTTTATATCTTTACATCAGAAAATACTGGTGTCAGAGATTGTGTGTTCTTTGATTGTTGGACGTCTGTTTTATCAATAAAGTTTTCTCACTTTTAGATTCAAGAGTCTCTCCATGTTTTATTACAGTTATTATGTTGAGCTGGAGGAAATTTGTAAATTTGTAATTAATTTTTTATCTCTACAAGATTTCTGGATCAAAACACATTGACAAAACAAACTTGGAAAAAGTGGTATTTGTTTTGTTTTATTTTGTACGTTTTATCTGTGTCACGTAGTGAGAAATAATACTATTATCAGTTTAGTTTTAGTTTATTTGTAAAGCATATTTAAAAACAATCTGAGTTGGCCAAAGTGCTTCTGCTTTCCATTAAGACAATATTCCAACAGCATAAATAGCCAGAAAAAAAAAAAAAAAACATTAAACACCAAACCAAAAGACAATTAAAATGCAAGATTACAGTAAAACAAGGCACACTAACTGCTAGCTCAACCATAAGCCTGGGCAAGTAAATGCGCCCTCAGTGTTCAGTGTTCTTGACTCGTAATTTGAGAGGACTATTCCCACAACAACAACATCTGTAAGATATAATTCTTCTTTGTTTAATGATTGTTTGGTACACATGGTTTACTGAGACTGAATAAGTATTTACTGTTTCCTGTTTGGAATGAAATAACGCGACGTGAAAAGACAGCTTGTTTATTAGTTTTTTCGTTTAGTCTAAAAAACTGAAAATGAGATTTTGGCTCGATTTCTCATGTTTCGTTTGTGGTTTACAAATTGGTTTATGGCTTCAATATTTCATTTGCACATGTGGGCGGTGCTAAAACGCCCCTTTAATCTGATTGGTCAAACCGCTCCACATTCAGTACAGGGCTGTACTGAAAAAAGTATTTATTCTAGCAAGAAGGTTCAGTCGCCACACAGTTGCTACGCTGTGGAGTGAGTTAGACCTTGAGACACAGAAAATATGCAATCTTTATACTGTTTTCCAAGGTCCTTTTCCCTGCAGAGTTTCTCCCCGTCTCGCATTCCACAGATAAAGGATCCCTTTGCTGCTAACTTCGATTTATCGCTAGCTACCCCTTAAGACCCCCCCAGACTAGATGACCTCTGACCTCCAACCCGTTGCTCACTATTGCACACCGTTTCCAGGAAACCGTAGTAAAACGTTGTGCACCAGTTTGAGCTTGAACGTACCCCAGGCTTTTAATTCTATCAGGCAGAATAAGAGTCAGCACGAGTGCAGCTGTAACGATGAGGCAAGGACGAAGCGGAGAGAGAATCCACATGCAAGCACTACTTTAATGAAACAAACAGGTAATCCAGGGCAAACAACAGAACATGGAACTCAGGACAGGAACAAGGAACAGCAAACAGCTACAAAACATGAAACAGAACAGGAAATAGCAAAAGTCCACACAAGACAAGAGCCATAGCCCCCCACTTAAGGAGCAGATTCCAGACGCTCCTCAGGCAAAAGTTCAGGAGGGTGGTGGAGTGGAGGCGGGCCCAAGATGGAGTCTGCGGTAGGACGGGAGGCCAGGGCGGAGCAGGCAGTGCAGGTAACCAGTGTGGAGCAGGCGACCAGGGCGGAGCAGGCTGTGCAGGCAGGAGACCAGGGCGGAGCAGGAGACCAGGGCGGAGCAGGCAGTGCAGCCGACCAGGGCGGAGCAGGAGACCAGGGCGTAGCAGGCAGTGCATGCGACCAGGGCGGAGCAGGCGACCAGGGCGGAGCAGGCGACCAGGGCGGAGCAGGCGACCAGGGCGGAGCAGGCAGTGCAGCCGACCAGGGCGGAGCAGGCGACCAGGGCGGAGCAGGCAGTGCAGGCGACCAGGGCGGAGCAGGCGACCAGGGCGGAGCAGGCAGTGCAGCCGACCAGGGCGGAGCAGGAGTCCAGGGCGGAGCAGGCTGTGCAGGCGACCAGGGTGGAGCAGGCGACCAGGGCGGAGCAGGCGATCAGGGCGGAGCAGGCAGTGCAGGCGACCAGTGTGTAGCAGGCAGTACAGGCGACCAGGGCGGCGCAGGCAGTGCAGCCGACCAGGGCGGAGCAGGCAGTGCAGCCGACCAGGGCGGAGCAGGCAGTGCAGCCGACCAGGGCGGAGCAGGCGACCAGGGTGGAGCAGGCAGTGCAGCCGACCAGGGCGGAGCAGGCAGTGCAGCCAACCAGGGCGAAGCAGGTAACCAGGGCGGAGCAGGCGACCAGGGCGGAGAAGGCAGTGCAGGTGACCAGGGCGGAGCAGGCAGTGCAGGCAACCAGGGCGAAGCAGGCAACCAGGGCGGAGCAGGCAACCAGGGCGAAGCAGGCAACCAGGGCGGAGCAGGCGACCAGGGCGGAGAAGGCAGTGCAGGCGACCAGGGTTGAGCAGGCGACAGGGCGGAGCAGGCAGTGCAGGCGACCAGGGCGGAGCAGGCGACAGGGCGGAGCAGGCGACAGGGCGGAGCAGGCAGTGCAGGCGACCAGGGCGGAGCAGGCAGTGCAGCCGACCAGGGCGGAGCAAGAGACCAGGGCGGAGCAGGCTGTGCAGGCGACCAGGGTGGAGCAGGCGACCAGGGCGGAGCAGGCGATCAGGGCGGAGCAGGCAGTGCAGGCGACCAGTGTGTAGCAGGCAGTGCAGCCGACCAGGGCGGAGCAGGCAGTGCAGCCGACCAGGGCGGAGCAGGCAGTGCAGCCGACCAGGGCGGAGCAGGCAGTGCAGCCGACCAGGGCGGAGCAGGCGACCAGGGTGGAGCAGGCAGTGCAGCCGTCCAGGGCGGAGCAGGCAGTGCAGCCGACCAGGGCGGAGCAGGAGACCAGGGCGAAGCAGGTAACCAGGGCGGAGCAGGCGACCAGGGCGGAGAAGGCAGTGCAGGTGACCAGGGCGGAGCAGGCAGTGCAGGCAACCAGGGCGAAGCAGGCAACCAGGGCGAAGCAGGCAACCAGGGCGGAGCAGGCAACCAGGGCGGAGCAGGCAACCAGGGCGGAACAGGCAGTGCAGGCGACCAGGGCGGAGCAGGTGACAGGGCGGAGCAGGCAGTGCAGGCGACCAGGGCGGAGCAGGCAGTGCAGCCGACCAGGGCGGAGCAAGAGACCAGGGCAGAGCAGGCAGTGCAGGCGACCAGGGCGGAGCAGGCAACCAGGGCGGAGCAGGCAACCAGGGCGGAGCACGCGACCAGGGCGGAGAAGGCAGTGCAGGCGACCAGGGTTGAGCAGGCGACAGGGCGGAGCAGGCAGTGCAGGCGACCAGGGCGGAGCAGGCGACCAGGGCGGAGCAGGCGACCAGGGCGGAGCAGGCGTCCAGGGCGGAGCAGGCGTCCAGGGCGGAGCAGGCTGTGCAGGCGGCCAGGGAGGATACGACCCTTTAGACGGCCAGGGCGGAGACGACCCTTCAGGGGGACCAGGCGGACCTGGCGGTTTAGGGCTACAGGGCGGACCAGACAGTTTGGGTGGCCAGGGCGGACCAGACATGGCAGCGTGGCCTCCATGGTCCTGTCAAAATAAGAAAAATATCAAACACTTTGGTCATCTTTTTGAAAGAGATGCTAACGGTCTAATCAGATTCAATGATGCTAAGCTATGCTAAAAGACCCGGAGATCGGCTGAATGGATTTGAAAACGGAAAAACTCAATTGTTGAGTAACTCTAGGTGAACTGGAAAATGAGCCTATTTCCAAATGGAGTGTTCCTTTAACATTTTTGAATTTGTGAAAAGTAGCCAAGTCTTGTACCTCTCAGATAATGGAAACAATTTTAAAAAAATTATTTTGTCCATAAGGTCCCTTAAGGGTTACATACATTTAACTGTCTAATAAAATGTTTTTTAACCTACACATGACTGAGATTTAATTTGTGTTTACATTAACTTTCAGCGTTATTTTAATGTATGTTATAAACGTTTTTTTGTTAGCAATAAAAAGAATAAATAGTTAGCAATATTTGGCGCGTTTATGTTGCATCACCGCGCTGACGTCATCAGTAGTTTCCTTCCTCGTTCAGCGCGTTTGTTGTGTTTGTCTTCTGAGGTGAGTTCTGCAGTTCAGATATTTCGCGTATTTACACACCCATAAAATACACTTTACACAGTTTGTTTCAGAATGTTATTTCTGAACTGTTTTCATCGGATAATGTGCTAAATGTGCGTGTTTTCTGGCGTCTGTAGACTGATTTAGTTCAGCACTAAACGAACATCTGAGGAAAATGTTGAAATCATTAAATCTTGGACGATTTTGGAATTATGTTTAATTTTGAGAGTGCTAATGTAGTGTTATTGAATGTATAATCTCAAACTTGGAAGTTTTTATCTGTGAGGAAATTTCATGGGGATAGAAACATTTATCCTGTCTTGGTCTTTAATGTGGCAATATTAATGATGGCCATAATCAGTCATGTAGCCTACTGTTAATGACAGGAATCAGAAAAACCAAACTCTAAAAATTGGTGTTATTGTTGTAGTTTGTATGTTTGTGTCAGATGTGATGCGTAATACTATAATATTTTAAATAGAGATGATGTATAATATTTAAGGGTATATTCTGACTCACTGGTACTCTTTTTACCACAGAGACTCAAAATTACATTAGAATAACTAAAGGCTAATGCCCAAAGTTTACAGTGGAAATACAAACAATAATATCTGTCATCATATGAATGAAATGCGCTGCCGCTTTCTAATGGAATTATTATTTTCCTTATGCTCACATCAGTTCACAAATAAATTATAGAATATTCCCATCAGCCTTCAATATACCTAATTTGTGGAAATCAGTTGATGAAAATGCATTAAAATTATGATTTTTATTTTCATTTCAGGCCTGATGGAGGAAAATGAGGAGAAATATCATGTCAAAACTGAAGAAGAAACTCCCTCACAGACTGAAAGTATTTCTTTGAAAGTAAGAGACAAGAAATATTTCATCTGCCATCAGTGTCTGAGTAGTTTCACACGACAAGAAACCCTTCAGGAACACATGATCGTCCACACTGTTGAGAAACTGTATGAATGTGATCAATGTGACAAAACATTTTTATGTGCTTCGGCCCTAAAGAGCCACCTGAGAGTTCATTCACACGAGAAACCATATTCATGTTCTTTGTGTGGAAAGAGTTTTAAATACAAACCAAGTCTTAATAAACACACGAGGATTCACACTGGAGAGAAACCGTTCACATGTGATCATTGCGGGAAGAGTTTTACACAATCGTCAAACCTTCAGGATCACATGATCGTCCACACTGGAGAGAAACTATACGAGTGTGATCAATGTGGCAGAATATTTGCGAGGGCGAGAGGCCTGAAGAGCCACATGTTAGTTCATTCACAGGAGAAACCACATTCATGTTCTTTGTGTGGAAAAAGATTTGCACGTATGCAAAATTTAAAACTTCATCATAAAACACATACTGGTGAAAGAGATCATAAGTGCTTTGAGTGTGGGAAGAGTTTTATTACTGCTGTACGTTTGAAACAACACTGGAGGTCTCACACTGGAGAGAAACCTTACAAGTGTTCACACTGCGACAAGAGATTTCGTCGGTCAGAACATGTGAAAACACACGAGAGGATCCACACTGGAGAGAAACCGTATCACTGCACTCCATGTGGGAAGAGTTTCACTCAGATATCTTCTCTACAAAGTCATATAAAATACAATCACAAGTAGATCATCTTCAGATCCAGCACTTTCAAGTGTAATGCTGTGTCCTCACCAAACGTGACAGTCAAGCAAAAAAATCTCTCCAAAATCTGTCCTAACCGGCCACAACGAGCGACAGGACAAAGAAACATCTTCTAAATTTGTCTCAGTGAATAAAGTTATTCTTCAAGACCAGCAGTGTCAACTGTGAGATAATTATCCTTGTATATAATTTTGCTTCATGGTATAAATAAATAGGATTATACTTTATTATGAATAAAATGTTATGATACATTTTTATCGTAGTTTGTTTTTACTTTTATGAAGGAAAAAAATAATTATATATATATATATATTTTTTTTTTTTTACAGGTTCAAACTTTCTTTTGTAGAGAGATCTGTCACATTTGTTTACGCTTTGTATTTTACAAGTCAACTTTAATTGTTAATTTCTCTGTCTACTTATTCTTCTCGCATCAAGAATAAATAATTTCGTAATTTTAGTTACATTTAAGCCATTAACATATCGTGATTATTTTGGGCTTTAAATTTCTCGATAAAGCTTTTAAATGTCTAATTATGTCACCCCACTCATGTCGGAGATTGAATGGACTGCTGTCTGTCTATGTCTGTAAGCGTTTTTATTTTTGTTGGATAGGTTTTATTGATGTTTTGCACAGCATTTGGCGGGTTTTTTGAAAAACTACCGTTGATTTCGACTCGCGGTTATGACGACATCACCAGCGCGCGCTCCTTCGGGCTAGTCTTTCTCTGAGGTAAACAGTTTAAGCGCTTTCGTGTTATAAAATACTCTTTACGCTGTTTAAATAACATTTTACGCAATCATTTCTTAATGGTTTCCATCGTGTTCGGCGGTATTCGTGTACACTTAAGGAAGAAGATATCACTTTCACATACAAAACGGTAAGATGTTAGCGAACTACTTTGTTGCCATGAATGGAGTTCTTAGGAAATATAACTAAATGTTTGATAAAGATGGGTGTCATTAGTGTATGACTTTTCTGCTATTTTTCTGTATCATTTGAGAAATAATAGTAATCACAAACATTCTTGAGGTAAGGGACAAAACATTTTAGAAGTTCGTTTTTAATATTTAATAATATATTAACTGATATATTTATAGACAAAGGTCTCAGCTAATGAGTCCTGTAAGGGAACAGGTTTTTCTGATTTTTTTTTTATTTTTCTAAAATGTACTTATTCACTTCTTAACTTAATCTGTGTCAACTCCGTCAGATGAATTAAAAAGCATGATATTTTAATTTGATCCATCCCACAACAGCATAAAGTCTTCAGTTATGTAATGCTGGTGTTCAGTAAAGGATCTATGTAAAAAAAAATACTACAGATTTTTCCCGGGTTAGAGTTATTAAGAACAATCCAGTTCCTCTTCCCTGCTTTTTATTATTAAACATATAACCAATGTTCTTTGGTAAATCAGACATGTCACTGTTCAGTTGATGTTTTAATATTTAAACGCATTGAATGAAAAGAAAAAGAATAAAATATTTCATTCTAGATTAATAGAAACCCTCATCTGACGGTGTTTAATACTGACGACGGAGTTGACAAAGGTCCAACTGAAGATTACAATAACTGACAAAACAACAAAATTATTTAAAAAAATAAAAGCAATGAATGTCCTGAGTATTCAGATTTCCTTTAGATGTAACTTTAAGTATTTTTATTTTGATGAATTTCTTTATTTTTACATGTTTTGTGCCTTTCGCAGGAATCAGTGTAATGTTAGAGCACTTGCTATCAGCAGATATTCTGACTCAATCTGTTTATAGCAGCAAATACTTATAATAAAGTGAGATGATCTGCTTGCTGCTGATCCTGAATGGCTTGTAATGAGTGTTTATAGTAGGGCTGAGTAAAAAAATATTGATTTCTCGATTTTAATCGATTCTCGTTTTTATGAACCGATATCGATTCTCAAACCACAAGAAGCGATTAGGCTAGTCATCCTGTTTTCGGTTGATGAATGAATGGAACGTTGTAGCGCGCATCCCATCCGATAAATCGCAATAATCTTTGTGCTTTGTTACTATTGATATGAAACCGTCACAGATTTCAAATTACGTTTTCTTAAGAAATTCTTTACCTCAGAAAAACCATATCCATGACCATAAACTCGTTAATCAGCTAGAAAAATGATGCACCATATTACATATTCATTATAATTCTTAATGTTCTTCAATATTTAATGCATGTTTGAATAAATCTGTTAAGTTTTTATGACAGCCACCATTTTAAATGTTTATATTTCATATCACTTTAAATACTTATTTATCACTTATTATAAAATAAATAAGTGTAATTTGTATACAAATCAGTTATTTTTTACCTTCAATGTTATAGTAGTCGAATGAAGCCTAGTAGGCTACAACTGACTCCCATAGTTTACAGCATTAGTCAAGAGGTTTGTTTTCCTTGAGAAAATTGGACATGTATTGTACCTGATAATCCAAAATAATCAATACTGAATCGGAATCGAATCAAATTGTGAAATATGTCAATACCCAGCCCTTGATAGTCTATGGCTCATCTATTATCAGAGCAGCTGAAAAGCCTCTTTATTTCATGTCAATAGATCCTGTTTTCCCTTCATTCATTATGCTGATGTCTTCAGATCTGTAAACCTCCACATTAAGCTCATTTTATTGTCAGCAGACTTGAGCAAACGACACAATCAGATACTGTAATCTCTGCAAGATATAGGCCCTAGGTAAGTTTAATTTATTTCATTAATCTGTGATAAACCATCTGTCATATAAAAAACAAGTAGTTAAGTCAAACCCAAATTGGTGGGTTATATGTTTCATGCAAATGTGTATATTTATTTATAATACTTTATTATATACTTTTTTTTATTCTTACATTGTTTATATTTGGTATATTTTATATTTATATTTTTCTATAATGCTTTGCCAATATGTTAATGAGAGGTAAGATACATGTAGGATAAAAGTATGTAGATGAAATTCTTAGAGAAAAAAAGAGGTACGTTTTGTGAATTCCAACACTTTGAGATTAATTTACTTAAAAGTTACTTTACTGGACAGATAGGTGAATATAAATACTTAAAATGTGTGAATTAGTATAAAAACTCAGTAAGTGATTTCTTCTTGATTTTGTCAGATCGGCTCCTCCTCCTTCAGTGAAGCCCCTCCTCCTTCAGTGAAGCTCCTCCTCCTTCAGTGAAGCCCCTCCTCCTTCAGTGAAGCCCCTCCTCCTTCAGTGAAGCTCCTCCTCCTTCAGTGAAGCCCCTCCTCCTTCAGTGAAGCTCCTCCTCGTTCAGTGAAGCCCCTCTTCCTTCAGTGAAGCTTTACTTACAATAAACTGCCAGGTGTAAGCTTTTAAATGAGATCGTACTTGTGCTTTTAATACAAAGGGTTCATGAACTGTACCTGTTTCAGTTTGGGAATGCCATTTCTGGGGATTTTTCAAAAGTGGCGTTGCAAAATCGTACATATTGTGCCTTTAATGAGGCTGAAGAACATTAAAGTTATAAAGCAGTTCATCAGATTTACGGAAACAGAAAAGAAATAGTTGAATTGATAAATAATATCGAAGACACTTTCTATGTGCAGGAAACAAAATAGGGCCTGAAATTCAAATATCTTTCATTTTCTTGTTCTGATCAAATGGTCAGTGAAACAAGATTTGATATACATTCACATTGATTATAAACATCAGGAGACCAAACTAAATATGATCTTAAAGGGTTAGTTCACCCAAAAATGAAAATAATGTCATTAATGACTCACCCTCATGTCGTTCTAGTATCGAAGATACTTTTTGGTCCAAAAATAACACAAAATAAGACTTTATTCAGCATTGTATTCTCTCCCGGGTCTGTTGTCAATCCTTCACAGTTACGCTGATGACGTGTTATCCGGTGCGCCCGAGCTTCATTTATAGACTGAGGGAAACGCACGCTGTAAAAGTGTCTCATCCGCGACATGCACATTTACGCACCATTAAAAAAATGATATCCACGCAAACAATGTAGAATAGCTTTAATATAGCGTGCGTCTCCCTCAGACTGTAAACGAAGCTCGGGCGCACCAGATAACACGTCATCAGCGTCTTACGTCAGCAGCGTCACTGCGGAGTCCTGAACGCAGATTCACAACAGACCCGGGAGAGAATACAATGCTGAATAAAGTCTTATTTTGTGTTATTTTTGGACCAAAAAGTATTTTCGATGCTTCAAAAACTTCTAACTAACCCACTGATGTCACATGGACTACTTTGATGATGTTTGTATTACCTTTATGGACATGGCCAGTATACTGTATATACAGCTTCAATGGAGAGACAAAGCTCTCGGACTAAATCTAAAATATCTTAAACTGTGTTCCGAAGATGAACAGAGGTTTTACGGGCTTAGAACGTCATTAATGACATTATTTTCATTTTTGGGTGAACTAACCCTTTAAGGTCTTATATTTTGCATATTTTTTATCTATCTATTTATTATTTTATCAGTAAACTTTAACAAACACCAAAAGTAAACAATATTGAGAATGGCATATTTTTAGCATAAATCGATAAAAATCTCTTTTATAGTTTCTGATAAACCTTTTTATTATTATTTTTCGTATAACTTTGGTAACAGGGTTGATGAATGTCTGTTGATTCTACATGTGCTAAGAAATGATCAATTCATAATTTTGGGTTACTCTGAAAGCCATTAACTATTATGATTGCTTATTGGTCTTTCCATGTTTTACATTTATTTAAATAAAACCTTTAAATGAATATTTGAACTGTCTAATAAATGATTTTTCACCCTACACGTGACTGAGATTGAATTATTGTTTACATTATATTTTAGCGTTATTTTACTGTATGTTATACATTTTATTTAGTCGTTAGCAATATTTGGCGCGTTTATCTCGCATCACCGCGGTGACGTCATCAGTAGTTTTCTTCCTCGTTCAGCGCGTTTGTTGTGTTTGTCTTCTGAGGTGAGTTCTGCAGTTCAGATATTTCGCGTATTTACACACCCATTAAATACACTTTACACAGTTTGTTTCAGCAACATTTACAAAGTTCTGAACTGTTTTCATCGGATAAAGCGCTGAATGTGCGTGTTTTTTGGTGTCTATAGACTGATTTAGTTCAGCACGAAACGGACATCTGAGGAAAATGTTGAAATCATTAAAACTTGGACGATTTTGTAATATGTTTCATTTTGAGAGTGATAATGTAGTGTTATTATAATCTCAAACTTGTAAGTTTTTATCTGTGAGGAGATTTCATGGGGATAAACATTTATAAATCCTGTCTTGGTCTTCAATGTGGCAATTCATTAATGATGGACATACACAGTTTTGTATGGTTAATGACAGGAATCAGAAAAACCAAACTCTAAAAATGGGTGTTATTGTTGTAGTTTGTATGTTTGTGTCAGATTTAATGTAATACTAGCCTATAATCTTTTAAATAGAGATGATTTATAATATTGAAGTGTATATTCTGACTGTCTGAACTCAAACGTTTTCTTTTTACCACAGGGACCCAAAATTACTACAGAATAACTAAAGCCTAATGTGCGAAGTTTACAGGGCAAATACAAACAATAATGTCTGTCAACATTTGAATGAAACGCGCTGCCGCTTCCCACGTTTTTTAACGGAATTATTATTTTCCTAATGCTCACATCAGTTCACAAATAAATGATAGAATATTCCCATCAGCCTTCAATATATCTCATTTGTGGAAATCAATTCATAAAAATGCATTAAAATTATGATTTTTATTTAATTTCAGGCCTGATGGAGGAAAATGAGGAGAAATATCATGTCAAAACTGAAGAAGAAACTCCCTCACAGACTGAAAGTATTTCTTTGAAAGTAAGAGACAAGAAATATTTCATCTGCCATCAGTGTCTGAGTAGTTTCACACGACAAGAAACCCTTCAGGAACACATGATCGTCCACACTGTTGAGAAACTTTATGAATGTGATCAATGTGACAAAACATTTTTGTGTGCTTCGGCCCTAAAGAGCCACCTGAGAGTTCATTCACACGAGAAACCATATTCATGTTCTTTGTGTGGAAAGAGTTTTAAATACAAACCAAGCCTTGAGCTTCACATGAGGATCCACACTGGAGAGAAACCGTACACATGTGATCAGTGCGGGAAGAGTTTTAGACAATCATCAAACCTTCAGGATCACATGAACGTCCACACTGGAGAGAAACTATACGAGTGTGATCAATGTGGCAGAATATTTGCGAGGGCGAGAGGCCTGAAGAGCCACATGTTAGTTCATTCACAGGAGAAACCACATTCATGTTCTCTGTGTGGAAAAAGATTTTCACGTATGCAGAATTTAAAACTTCATCATAAAACACATACTGGTGAAAGAGATCATAAGTGCTTTGAGTGTGGGAAGAGTTTTATTACTGCTGTACGTTTGAAACAACACTGGAGGACTCACACTGGAGAGAAACCTTACAAGTGTTCACACTGCGATAAGAGATTTCGTCGGTCAGGACATGTTAAAACACACGAGAGGATCCACACTGGAGAGAAACCGTATCACTGCACTCCATGTGGGAAGAGCTTCACTCAAATATCTTCTCTACAAAGTCATATAAAATACAATCACAAGTAGATCATCTTCAGATCCAGCATTTTCAAGTCTAAAGCTGTGTCCTCACCAAACGTGACAATTATTCAGTCAAGCAATAAAATCTGTCCTAACCAGCCACAACGAGCGACAGGACAAAGAAACATCTTCTAAATTTGTCTCAGTGAATAAAGTTCATCTTCAAGACCAGCAGTTTCAACTGTGAGATATTTATTCTTGTATATAATTTTGCTTCATGGTAAAAATAAATAGCATTATACTTTATTATGAATAAAATGTTATGATACATTTTTATCGTAGTTTGTTTTTACTTTTATGAAGGAAAAAAATAATATATATATATATATATATATATATATATATTTTTTTTACAGGTTCAAACTTTCTTTTTTAGAGAGATATGTCACATTTGTTTACGCTTTGTATTTTACAAGTCAACTTTAATTGTTAATTTCTCTGTCTACTTATTCTTCTCGCATCAAGAATAAATAATTTCGTAATTTTAGTTACATTTAAGCCATTAACATAACGTGATTATTTTGGGCCTTAAATTTCTCGATAAAGCTTTTAAATGTCTAATTATGTCACCCCACTCATGTCGGAGATTGAATGGACTGCTTTCTGTCTATGTCTGTAAGCATTTTTATTTTTGTTGGATAGGTTTTATTGATGTTTTGCACAGCATTTGGCGGTTTTTTTGAAAAACTACCGTTGATTTCGACTCGCGGTTATGACGACATCACCAGCGCGCGCTCCTTCGGGCTAGTCTTCCTCTGAGGTAAACAGTTCAAGCGCTTTCGTGTTATAAAATACTCTTTATTCAGGAGACCAAACTAAATATGATCTTAAGGTCTTATATTTTGCATATTTTTTATCTATCTATTTATTATTTTATCAGTAAACTTTAACAAACACCAAAAGTAAACAATATTGAGAATGGCATATTTTTAGCATAAATCGATACAAATCTCTTTTATAGTTTCTGATAAACCTTTTTATTATTATTTTTCGTATAACTTTGGTAACAGGGTTGATGAATGTCTGTTGATTCTACATGTGCTAAGAAATGATCAATTCATAATTTTGGGTTACTCTGAAAGCCTATTATGATTGCTTATTGGTCTTTCCATGTTTTATTTACATTTATTTAAATAAAACCTTTAAATGAATATTTGAACTGTCTAATAAATTATTTTTCACCCTACACGTGACTGAGATTGAATTATTGTTTACATTATATTTTAGCGTTATTTTACTGTATGTTATACATTTTATTTAGTCGTTAGCAATATTTGGCGCGTTTATCTCGCATCACCGCGCTGACGTCATCAGTAGTTTCCTTCCTCGTTCAGCGCGTTTGTTATTGTGTTTGTCTTCTGAGGTGAGTTCTGCAGTTCAGATATTTCGCGTATTTACACATCCATTAAATACACTTTACACACAGTTTGTTTCAGCAACATTTACAAAGTTCTGAACTGTTTTCATCGGATAAAGCGCTGAATGTGCGTGTTTTCTGGCGTCTATAACGTTAGACTGATTTAGTTCAGCACGAAACGAACATCTGAGGAAAATGTTGAAATCATTAAAACTTGAACGATTTTGTAATATGTTTCATTTTGAGAGTGATAATGTAGTGTTATTATAATCTCAAACTTGTACGTTTTTATCTGTGAGGAAATTTCATGAGAGAAACACGTATAAACATTTATAAATCTTGTCTTGGTCTTCAATGTGGCAATTCATTAATGATGGCCATAATCAGTTTTGTACTGTTAATGACAGGAATCAGAAAAACCAAACTCTAAAAATGGGTGTTATTGTTGTAGTTTGTATGTTTGTGTCAGATGTAATCTGTAATACTAGCCTATAATCTTTTAAATAGAGATGATTTATAATATTGAAGTGTATATTCTGACTGTCTGAACTCAAACGTTTTCTTTTTACCACAGAGACCCAAAATTACTACAGAATAACTAAAGGCTAATGGCCAAAGTTTACAGTGCAAATACAAACAATAATGTCTGTCAACATTTGAATGAAACGCGCTGCCGCTTCCCACGTTTTTTAACGGGATTATTATTTTCCTAATGCATCAGTTCACAAATAAATGATAGAATCTTCCCATCAGCCTTCAATATATCTCATTTGTGGAAATCAATTAATAAAAATGCATTCAAATTATGATTTTTATTTAATTTCAGGCCTGATGGAGGAAAATGAGGAGAAATATCATGTCAAAACTGAAGAAGAAACTCCCTCACAGACTGAAAGTATTTCTTTGAAAGTAAGAGACAAGAAATATTTCATCTGCCATCAGTGTCTGAGTAGTTTCACACGACAAGAAACCCTTCAGGAACACATGATCGTCCACACTGTTGAGAAACTGTATGAATGTGATCAATGTGACAAAACATTTTTGTGTGTTTCGGCCCTAAAGAGCCACCTGAGAGTTCATTCACAGGAGAAACCATATTCATGTTCTTTGTGTGGAAAGAGTTTTAAATACAAACCAAGCCTTGAGCTTCACATGAGGATTCACACTGGAGAGAAACCGTACACATGTGATCAGTGCGGGAAGAGTTTTAGACAATCATCAAACCTTCAGGATCACATGAACGTCCACACTGGAGAGAAACTATACGAGTGTGATCAATGTAGCAAAATATTTGCGAGGGCGAGAGGCCTGAAGAGCCACATGTTAGTTCATTCACAGGAGAAACCACATTCGTGTTCTTTGTGTGGAAAAAGATTTGCACGTATGCAGCATTTAAAACGTCATCAGAAAACACATACTGGTGAAAGAGATCATAAGTGCTTTGAGTGTGGGAAGACTTTTATTAGAGCTGTAGATTTGAAACAACACTGGAGGACTCACACTGGAGAGAAACCTTACAAGTGTT
This sequence comes from Phoxinus phoxinus, assembly GCF_949152265.1. NCBI lineage: Eukaryota > Metazoa > Chordata > Actinopteri > Cypriniformes > Leuciscidae > Phoxinus > Phoxinus phoxinus. Next base: position 30,850,873 of record NC_136895.1, on the reverse strand, counting down.
CACACTGCGATAAGAGATTTCGTCGGTCAGAACATGTGAAAACACACGAGAGGATCCACACTGGAGAGAAACCGTATCACTGCACTGCATGTGGGAAGAGTTTCACTCAAATATCTTCTCTACAAAGTCATATAAAATACAATCACAAGTAGATCATCTTCAGATCATCCAGCACTTTCAGGTCTAAAGCTGTATCCTCACCAAACGTGACAATTATACAGTCAAGCAATAAAATACTCTCCAAAATCTGTCCTAACCGGCCACAACGAGCGACAGGACAAAGAAACATCTTCTAAATTTGTCACAGTGAATAAAGTTATTCTTCAAGACCAGCAGTTTCAACTGTGAGATAATTATTCTTGTATATAATTTTGCTTCATGGTATAAATAAATAGCATTATACTTTATTATGAATTAAATGTTATGTAAAATTTTTATGATACATTTTTATCGTAGTTTGTTTTTACTTTTATGAAGGAAAAAAAAAATATATATATTTTTTTACAGGTTCAAACTGTTTCTTTTGTAGAGAGATCTGTCACATTTGTTTACGCTTTGTATTTTACAAGTCAACTTTAATTGTTAATTTCTCTGTCTACTTATTCTTCTCGCAACAAGAATAAATCAAGAATTTCCTAATTTTAGTTACATTTAATCCATTAACATATCGTGATTATTTTGGGCTTTAAATTTCTCGATAAAGCTTTTAAATGTCTAATTATGTCACCCCACTCATGTCGGAGATTGAATGGACTGCTGTCTGTCTATGTCTGTAAGCATTTTTATTTTTGTTGGATAGGTTTTATTGATGTTTTGCACAGCATTTGGCGGGTTTTTGAAAAACTACCGTTGATTTCGACTCGCGGTTATGACGACATCACCAGCGCGCGCTCCTTCAGGCAAGTCTAGTCTTCTTCTGAGGTAAACAGTTCACGCGCTTTCGTGTTATTGTAAAATACTCTTTACGCTGTTTAAATAACATTTTACGCGATCATTTCTGAATGGTTTCCATGTTCGGCGGTATTCGTGTACACTTAAGGAAGAAGATATCACTTTCACATACAAGACGGTAAGATGTTAGCGAACTACTTTGTTGCCATGAATGGAGTTCAGATGGGTATCATTAGTGTATGACTTTTCTGCTATTTTTCTGTATCATTTGAGAAATAATAGTAATCACAAACATTCTTGAGGTAATTACCCTTAAGGGACAAAACATTTTAGAAGTTCGTTTTTAATGTTTTATATATTAATTATTAACTGATATATTTATAGACAAAGGTCTCAGCTAATGAGTCATGTAAGGGAACAGGTTTTTCTGAAAATGTTTTTTTATTTTTCTAAAATGTACTTATTCACTTCTTAACTTAATCTGTGTCAACTCCGTCAGATGAATTAAAAAGCATGATATTTTAATTTGATCCATCCCACAACAGCATAAAGTCTTCAGTTATGTAATGCTGGTGTTTAGTAAAGGATCTTTTTATTTTTTCCCGGGTTAGAGTTATTAAGAACAATCCAGTTCCTAAATTACTTAAATCTCTTCCCTGCTTTTTATTATTAAACATATAACCAATGTTCTTTGGTAAATCGGACATATCACAGTTCAGTTGATGTTTTAGTATTTAAAAGTATTTAAACGCATTGAATGAAAAGAAAAATAATAAAATATTTATTTCTAAATTAATAGAAACCTTCATCTGACGGTGTTTAATACTGACGGAGTTGACAAAAACTGATGGAGTTGACAAAGGTCCAACTGAAGATTACAATAACTGACAAAACAACAAATTTAGACAACTAGCCTAACACATTTTTAACTAATATGTAATTTAATACAGCAATCCTTCCAGTGGTTTGTTTTTATCGTTTTAGCAATGGAGTATACGTCTCATTCTGGGTCTCCAGTAGCTCACATAATACATTAATTTACACCTTTTAAGTTACATGTATTTTCCAAAGTAATAGTAATACTAGCTAAATTATTTAAAAATAAAAGCAATGAATGTCCTGAGTATTCAGATTTCCTTTAGATGTAACTAAGTATTTTTATTTTGATGAATTTCTTTATTTTTTACATGTTTTGTGCCTTTCGCAGGAATCAGTGTAATATTAGAGCACTTGCTATCAGCAGATATTCTGACTCAATCTGTTTATAGCAGCAAATACTTATAATAAAGTGAGATGATCTGCTTGCTGCTGATCCTGAATGGCTTGTAATGAGTGTTTATAGTAGGGCTGAGTAAAAAAATATTGATTTCTCGATTTTATCGATTCTCATTTTTATGAACCGATATCGATTCTCAAACCCCAAGAAGCGATTAGGCTAGTCATCCTGTTTTCGGTTGATGAATGAATGGAACGTTGTAGCGCGCATCCCATCCGATAAATCGCAATAATCTTTGTGCTTTGTTACTATTGATATGAAACCGTCACAGATTTCAAATTACGTTTTCTTAAGAAATTCTTTACCTCAGAAAAACCATATCCATGACCATAAACTCGTTAATCAGCTAGAAAAATGAACTCTAGAGAGGAGCATTGTGCTAAATATATGCACCATATTACATATTCATTATAATTCTTAATGTTCTTCAATATTTAATGCATGTTTGAATAAATCTGGCAAGTTTTTATGACAGCCACCATTTTAAATTGTTATATTTCATATCACTTTGTTATTATAAAATAAATAAGTGTAATTTGTATACAAATCAGTTCATTTTTACCTTCAAAGTTATAGTAGTCGAATGAAGCCTAGTAGGCTACAACTCACATAGTTTACAGCATTAGTCAAGAGGTTTGTTTTCCTTGAGAAAATTGGACATGTATTGTACCTGATATCCAATATAATCAATACGGAATCGAAATCGAATCAAATTGTGAAATGTCAATACCCAGCCCTTGATAGTCTATGGCTCATCTATTATCAGAGCAGCTGAAAAGCCTCTTTACTTCATGTCAATAGATCCTGTTTTCCCCTCATTCATTATGCTGATGTCTTCAGATCTGTAAACTGCCACATTAAGCTCATTTTATTGTCAGCAGACTTGAGCAAACGACACGATCAGATACTGTAATATCTGCAAGATATAGGCCCTAGGTAAGTTTAATTTATTTCATTAATCTGTGATAAACCATCTGTCATATAAAAAACAAGTAGTTAAGTCAAACTCAATTGGTGGGTTATATGTTTCATGCAAATGTGTATATTTATTTATATAATACTTTATTATATACTTTTTTTTATTTTTACATTGTTTATATTTGGTATCTGGTGACGTTGTTAACTGTTTTTCTATAATTATTTGCCAATATGTTAATGAGAGGTAAGATACATGTAGGATAAAAGTATGTAGATGAAATTCTTAGAAAAAAAAGAGGTACATTTTGTGAATTCCAACACTTTGAGATTAATTTACTTAAAAGTTAATTTACTAGACAGATAGGTAAATACAAATACTTAAAATGTGTGAATTAGTATAAAAAATCAGTAAGTGATTTCTTCTTGATTTTGTCAGATCGGCTCCTCCTCCAGTGAAGCCCCTCCTCATTCAGTGAAGCCCCTCCTCCTTCAGTGAAGCTCCTCCTCCTTCAGTGAAGCCCCTCCTCTTTCAGTGAAGCCCCTCCTCCTTCAGTAAAGCTCCTCCCACTGCAATCAACCAATAAATGCTGGAATATTCCCATCAGCTACAAGTGAAGACGAGCATCACACCATCAGGAAGAGCTGAAATCTGCAAAGACAGAGTTTATTGAAGGACAGTGAGAACAGGAGAGATCCAGAACACTGCAGAATGAAACACACTGAAGAACAAAGAGGTTGGTGTTTATTCCTCATTCTTCATTAAAGGCACAGTATGTAAGTTTCGCCACTAGAAGTCACTTATTCAAAACAAATGCATAGCTTGATGCCGCTGTGAGTGAGTCAAACGAGTGTGGAAAAGGTACAGGGAACGAGCTTCAGCAGAACAACAGTGAACGGCGAACAGTATACAGAAAGTCACGTGTCTAGTATCTGTAAAACCAAATTTTTTTATCTTAAAAATATATCTAAATTAAGTCATATGCTCTCAATGACAAATGCAGAACAATTAGTTCATGCGTTTATGACCTCAAGGCTAGATTATTGTAATGCTCTACTGGGTGGTTGCCCTGCACGCTTAATAAACAAACTACAGCTAGTTCAAAACGCAGCAGCTCGAGTTCTTACTAGAACCAGGAAGTATGACCATATTAGCCCCGTTGCCTATTAAACATCGTATATATTTTAAAATATCGCTGATTACTTACAAAGCACTAAATGGTTTAGCTCCGCAGTAGAGCGAGCTCTTAACGCATTATAGTCTTTCACGTCTATTGCGATCTCAAAATTCCGGCCAGTTGATAATACCTATTTTCTTCTAGAAACAAACTTAGTTGTATTATTTTCATGTTATCGCTGTGAAGCTGCTTTGATACAATCTGTTTTGTAAAAAGCGCTATATAAATAAAGGTGACTTGACTTGACTGACAGAATCGTCACTACCAGCGTCATTGTATTTGCGACACGAGACACCGACCAAACCCGCTAGATTTAAATAGCCAGTAACAGCCACCGCTTAGCACCTGTTTTTAAACTACTTGCTTGAAGAAAAAAGAAAAAAAAATTCACAAAAAGAAATGGCTGAATCGTGGTCAGTGGACGAAGTGCAGACGTCCCTCTCTAGTTGGTTGCCGAGGAGCGGCGCAACTATAACGACCAGTCTGTAATCCCACCCACTTTGAAGCGGAGGAAAAGCAAACCGAGCTAAAGCGAACCGAGCCGAGTCGCACCACGCAGTGGAAAAGGGAAGCGAAGCGAGCCGAACCGTGCCGCGCCGAACCGTACTGAGCCGTACCATGCAGTGGAAAAGCGCCAATAGAGGAAAGTCTGTGAATGCATTTGTCAAGTATTTGTTGATGCTAGGGGTGGGCGATATCTCGATATTTACGATATATCGAGATATTTTTTAAACTCGATATGTATTTTGACATATCGTATATATCGATATATTGTTTATATTTAATTCTGATTTCGCCACTTTGCTTGTTTGCTTTCTGTGCTGTGCTAAAGGCGGCCGCCTAAGCAACACACGCCTGCCGCCTTAACTACGTCGTCAAAACAATGTATATGAGCGATATCCGCCGTGTTACTCTGTCCTGTTTAAAGCTCTCTGCCCGAGCCGATATTTCCAGCCGCTATACTCGGGCCGGGCCCGTGATCTAGAGACGTGCGGCGCGGGACTAGATTTGATGGCCGAGTACGAGCGCGGGCGGTAGCCTAATGCACTCACTCTGTGTGTGCGGGCTGCGGGAGAATAAAACGATTAAATATAAATATCTACGAATAAAACATAAAAACTAATAAATTGTTATTCATCAAGAACAACTAAAACAAAATAGAAACGATTTACAGGCCAGAGTTTCTATTTGTAGCATCTTTGCAGCGTTGAGCAATGTAGCCAATCACAGACATACGTGTTGATTTCTTGAACGCAATGGCCAATCAGAAGCATTTAAGATAGAACCCTCTCACCACTCAAAACGGACTTTTTGTTCAGTGCTGAATTCTGCATGCAGGCAAATCCTCTGATTATAACAAACAAAGTGTAGACATTATGGAAGATTCATTGTGCAGTCATCAATGATAATAATGATGTATGAGATCGCGATGTCAGCTTTTTAGGAACTATTAAGGGAGCGCACTTTGCACGCATTCAGTCCTGGCAAACCATGCACGCAGCCTGCTTGCTTTTATCTTAAATTAACAGTGGTTTGTGAATGTTAATGCTTTAATAACAAATGTATTATTTTGTTTATTTAAAAATAATTATCAGGAGCATTTATGCTGATGTGTAGGCCTATATGGTGGCAACACGTAGGCTGTGACTTGAAGGTAGGCTATAACATAGAGGTAAAACAAAACAAAAAAACATTTATGACAAAACATTTTCTGCGGGAAACCCTACTCTGCCTACCTTGAGTTGAGTTGTTTTATTTTTGAATGAAAAGGCAATATGTATTATTTCTTCCTTTATTTTACAGTTAAATTATTATTTTTGTATACAGGGATTCTTTTTTTAAATGTTGCAGAAGCTCTTTGTTCCTACATGAACTGCCTACCTCTTTGCACTTCAATAAAAAAAAAGACTGTGTGGTATTTGTCATATTTGTTTTTGCAGTAGTTTTTGGGGGGTTATTTTTCCTGTAATGATATCGAGATATATATCGTATATCGAGATATATTTTTTGCCCCATATCCAGTGTTGGGGGTAACGAGTTACAAAATAACGGATTACAGTAACGATATTACTTTTTTGGGTAACGAAGTAAAGTAACGCATTACACTAAAAATATCAGTAACTATACTACTTTACTAGACTATAGGAACGCGCTTTCCTGCGTTACCCAAGCCGTGTTTTCATGTGTGTAAAGCTCTGATCTGTCGAAGTGGTGCGTGCACGCCTGTGTGTGTGTGCTTGCCTGGGCACCGTTGCCATAGAGATCGATTTGAGTGACGTAGCTGCTGGTGCGAAGGACAGAGAGGAATGGAGACAGAGACGCGAGTTTCGGCCAGTGGCGATATTCACATTACTTTCAGTTTATTGCTCGAAAGGACAAAAATATTTGCCAGAAATTCACTCTATGCCCTGGCAGGCAAGTACTGGCCATCGGGACTACCGGGAGATTCACGGCTTTTTGGGCCGATCCGATGCATCTAAAACTTTTTTGTTCGTTTGTCTTAACGGCTCATAAAACTCGTACATCGGCGGCCCATTCGTTTTGTTTTGCTTAATTGGCGGCGCTGGGTAAGTGCCGGTGTAATGCATTGGTTAAAAAAAATCAGCGTTAGTTTTTTTTCTGACAGACCGGCCCATGAAACACGTAGATTGGCCCATTGGTTATTTTCTTGATTGACACTGGACTGGAGCAATCACATCTTTAAATGCCTCCCCCTTTGGGCTTTGAGCGAGCGTGCAGTGTCAGTGTATCTGTCAAAATCTCTTATATACGGTCTATGGTCAAAATACAGATGGAGAAGAAAGTTTCAGTTTTGCAGTTTCCGTCAAAAGAAAATATAATGTTTATCTCTGTCCAGCCCTGATCATGTGTCTACCACCACGGACATAATCCTGTTGTTTGTAGATTTTACAGTGAGGCATATTTCTTTGTGCAGACAGATATTGTTATTTTATATGGTTTTACATGCCATTTTTATCGGCTACATTTATAAACACTATGCGGACATGCAGGCTAAATGATGATAGGGCTATGATGTTTGTCCATGTATCTACACGGTAAATTAAGAAACGGGAAAGTAAAGTAATAAGTAGTGAAGTTACTTTACAAATGCAGTAACTAGTAAAGTAATCTCATTACAATTTACAGAAGTAACTAGTAACTAGTTACTTTTTTTGAGTAACTACCCCAACACTGCCCATATCGCCCAGCCCTAGTTGATGCTGTCCTCTTTTCTTCCTGTCCTCTTTTCTGAAAACTAAAATATGGTCCCCCTAGATAAGGTTATCCAAACAGTTGCTCACATGTTTAATCAAACACATAGAGCCCTATTTTAACGATCTGAAACGCAAGTATAAAATGCGAAACGCAAGTAACTGTGGGCGTATCTCGCAAATCTAAAATGGGTTGGTCGTAACGTGAAAGAGAACATAAAAGAGAGCGTCTTCTCACATTCCCTTTAAGAGCAGACGCGCTTGTTCCATGGCTTTATCAGTCTGACGACAAAACAACTATCTCTCATCCAGCGCCTCTACGACCTGATCCACTCCCTGACGGGCCCTGGAAGAAACTACGCCTCGATATTGTGGGGCCATTTGAGACTGCCATTCCTATGCTGTGACATTGACTGACTAATACTATTCAAAGTGGCCTGAACTTGCCTTTTGCCCATTCGCCACAACTGACAGTGTCCTAGGGCCCTATTTTAACGCTCTGACACGCAAGTATCAAACGCGAAACGCAAGTAAGTCTGTGGGCGGATCCCGGACGTAGATTTCCGACGCAAATCTAAAATGTGTTGGTCTGAAGTCGCTTCATTACTCATAGGTGTGGTTTGGGCGTAACGTGAAATAAACCAATCAGAGCGTCCTCTCACATTCCCTTTAAGAGCCGGCGCGCTTGTTCCACGGCGGATTGCTATTATAACGGCGGGTTTGCCGGCGCACGCCAGGAGCGGTTCACAGCCGAGGAGACCGACGCTCTCGTCAGGGCCGTAAAACACAGAGAAGTGACATTGTATGAGGATGATGGAGAAACACACACATTAGCTTCGGTTAAACAGGCGTATAATAATTTGGGTAAATGTGTAATCTAGATTTATGCCTATTTTTTCCACATCTTCACGGACACAACAATGATTTCCCTCGTGTGTTAATATTTTTCTTTGTAATAATGTATGATTTGCAAAAATGAAAACTGCTGCGTCTGTTTAGATGAGAGAATCAAAGTGTGTGTGTTGTTCACACGCTACATAATGGTCAAGCACGCGCCCTTAAAATAGCATATGACTAACGCGCAACACACCACTGACTTTAGACTCGGTTTCTCCTGGTCAGTGGCGGAATTGTTTTCTCAAACTGCTAAATATCGCCAGGGAACTTTTGTGCCCGAACACGCTCCTCTTCCCACTGAACCAAAACTCAAGTTTCATTATTTGACCACTATTGTATTCTGACAGTTATGTCTTAATTTGTGTCAGGAGTTACGTAATGAAAAAATGAGTCGATACCTTTAATATGAATTATGAGCGTCAGCCACTTCCATTCAGAAAAAAACTGGTGCTGTCGTCATGACAGCGCTTGACAAAACAACGTCCCTCAGAGCTTTTAGCTAAAAAATTGTGCAGATTTGAAGAAATATTGATATATTCTCATAGGTTTACATCTCATTTCTATAGACAGGAAGGATTAATATTTATTGAATTTATACCCAAATGCGTCGATGTAATCATTATGAGCGCGGGATACTCTGATGTACTGTTTTTTCAATCCATACCAGCAGCCTGAGGGCGCCAGATGCACAGTATAGTCCATTTATGGAACACATGAAGAAGTGCCATGATCATGTGACATTCCAGTCCCTGACATAGACAAAGCTTTCAGAGATCGCTGTACCATGCAGATAAAGTCGTTTTGAAGACAATAAACATGATTGCAATGATATTTGATTTACCTGTGTTCTTCGAGATCATACTTGTGCTTTTAGTACAAAGGGTTCATGAACTGTACCTGTTTCAGTTTGGGAATGCCATTTCTGGGGATTTTTCAAAAGTGGCGTTGCAAAATCGTACATATTGTGCCTTTAATGAGGCTGAAGAACATATAAAGTTATAAAGCAGTTCATCAGATTTACGGAAACAGAAAAGAAATAGTTGAATTGATAAATAATATCGAAGACACTTTCTATGTGCAGGAAACAAAATAGGGCCTGAAATTCAAATGTCTTTCATTTTCTTGTTCTGATCAAATGGTCAGTGAAACAAGATTTGATAAACATTCACATTGATTATAAACATCAGGAGACCAAACTAAATATGATCTTAAGGTCTTATATTTTGCATATTTTTTTATCTATCTATTTATTATTTTATCAGTAAACTTTAACAAACACCAAAAGTAAACAATATTGAGAATGGCATATTTTTAGCATAAATCGATCAAAATCTCTTTTATAGTTTCTGATAAACCTTTTTATTATTATTTTTCGTATAACTTTGGTAACAGGGTTGATGAATGCAGTCAATATTACACTGGATTGAGATTATTTTCATGTAGCCATTGTCTACTTGCACTTTTTAAGGATTTAATCAAATGTAACTTCCTTACTTTCATTTCAGACGTGATGCTGGAGAATGAGGAGAAACATCATCATGTCAAAACTCACTCACAGACTGAAAGTGTTTCTTTACTGAAAAGAAGAGACAAGAAATGTTTCACTTGCAGTCAGTGTGGGAAGAGTTTCACACAAAAACTGAATCTCAAGGTTCACATGAGGATCCACACTGGAGAGAAACCGTTCTCATGTGATCAATGTGAAAAGAGTTTCACACAACAAGGAAACCTTCAGAAACACATGATCATCCACACTGAAGAGAAACCACATGATCATCCACATTAGAGAGAAACTGCATGAATGTGATCAATGTGGCAAAACATTTTTGACGGCTTCAAACCTGAAGAGACACATGTTAGTTCACTCACAGGAGAAACCACATTCATGTTCTTGTGTGGAAAGAGTTTTTCATATCCAAAAACATTAAAATTACATCAGAAAACACATTCTGGTGTAAGAAATCACATGTGCTTTGAGTGTGGGAAGACTTTTATTAGAACTGACACTTTAAAACGGCATCAGAGGATTCACACTGGAGAGAAACCTTAAGTGTTCACACTGCGAAAAAACATTCAGTCGGTCAGGAATCCTGAAACACAGGAGAGGATCCACACTGGAGAGAAACCGCACTCGTGTGATCAGTGCGGGAAGAGTTTCACACAAAAATCAAACCTAAAGCGACACATGAAAATCCACACTGGAAAGAAGCTGAGCAAATGACATCAAAGCGTTTTTATTAGGGCTGGGGGAATTAAAGCGTTAATATTTGCGATTAATTTGAGATGTTTAACGCGTAAAAAAAAAAGAACGCAATTGACCCTTCGCTAAGCCACGCCCCAAAAACCGCCACTGGCCAATCGTGGCTTTAGCAACCGTAACTACGCGCGGGAGGTCTGGCAAGCTTTCGAGCGAGGGAAACATGCCGAAGCGTTGTGCGTATGAATTGTGCAAATCTGATACCCGGTATCCTAAAAGTTTGCCGGGCGTGGATCAGGCAGTGTGGGACGCCCCGTTCACAACTACATGTCCACAGGATAAACAAACACACCTAACCTTATATTGCTTGAAATAATGACAGTTCTTTGTTCATAATGCATATATTTGAACATAAAATAAGACGATTAAAGGCAAGACGGAGGCTCACTGACATACTTTAAAATATATTTAAGAATTTTGTAAATCGACGGCCTACCCCTGAGTAACTTTAAGGTTACGTTAACGTTACCCCAATCCGATCGCGGCTCTCTCATTGTTAGTGTTATTCCACAAGATGTATGGATAAGCTGTTTGATTTATAATTATTAGATTAAAATTTATTTTCACATTTCACTTACCCTGATGTGCATGAACAGCTGTTCCTCAATTTGTGTGTTTCCCATTTGAATTGTCGGCGTACGAGGCGGCTGCTGCTTGCGCTGGGACTTTAGCTGAAGCTTTAGCTTCAATTTTAAATAAAATTATTCTCGAATCGGTTGCATATTATGTCGTGAATATATCCCTCGAATGCACACTGCAGTCCCTTTTGTCTCGCTCTCTTAGATATTTCACCTGTTCGCCAAAAAATACTAATTATCTCCTTGGGAATGTTTGACACCGGTACACTATAATAGACGTGCCAGGCGCGAAAGCTTGCCAGGCGTAGCAACAGTAACTAAGGAGGGCGGGCTTAGCGAAGGGTCAATTGACGCTTTTAATGACTTCCTGTTGCGGCTTCAGTGTGCCGAAGCAAGTCACCTGTCATGGTGGAGAAGGACAAGGATGGAGTTTTAGGGGGAATGTTTGCATTTAAAAAGTTGCCTGATGGCGCGTTTGACAAAACAAAGATGCTGTGTACATTTGCAAAGCTGAATTCAAATACCATAGAAGCTGGATACACAGAATTTTCGGCCGCCAAACATTATCGGCCAAAAAACGAACATGGCATTTTTGGCCGAGAAAAAAGACCAAAATATGCCGCCCGCCCCTCCGTGTTCGGCGATCAGTTTGACGTGCGGGTCTTTCCCATAGACAGTATATAAACTGGACACAGCGACCCCATAAGTTTCAACGGAGAAAAGTGAAGTTAATTAGAAGCATCACTTCCTGATCGCCAGGCGAACTGCGCAGACTCAAACTGAGCTTGACGACGTAGATGTGACGTGAGCCCAGGGCCGGATTAAGAGTTCAGAGGCCAATGACTTGTAGGACCCCCCCCCCCCCCCCCCCCCTTACCCTTTTTATACAAATGAAATAAACAGTGCTTTATTTTTTTCAGCTACAGTATGTGTATTTCACAGCATTGAAGAAAGTCATTAAATGATATGAAATATTTTGTTGTTTTATTAACAGGGATAGTTCTCCAAAAAAATGTAATTGTCATAATTTAGCCTACTCTCTCAAGCCGTTTAAAAGCCGAATAACTCTCCCTCTTCTGTTGAAAATAAAAGTTATTTGGAAGAATGTGGGTAACCAAACAGTTGATGCACCCCAGAGACTTCCATAATAGTTTTTTCCTACTATGGTAGTCAATGGGGACCAGCAACCGCCCGGTTAGCCACACTCCTCAAAATATCTTCTTTTGTGTTCAGCACAAGAAAGAAATTAATACATGTATATAATACAACATTAGAGTGAGTGTGTAAATGACATCATTTTTATTTTTGGGTAACTATCCCTTTAAGGACAAGGCAGCATGTTTACTATTAGGGCTAGGGCTACTGTCACTTTAAGATCTGCGCGCAACGAGTCTAATATACACACATTTGACAATCAGATTTTTTTCTTAATTTTTTCTACTGTTCTTTCACTTTAGACATAACCAACTTTGTTTATGTAAACCTCGTGTGTATTTGACAGTATTAGAGCAATAAGACTCGAAAGATAACTTAGTCCAGTAACCATGTTAGACAGGCTTATTGCATGCGCGCGTCGGGTGTTTGCGCTCAGAAAAGCGCCCGTTAGAACAGCGCATCAGCAGCGAATGACATGTTTAACCGGCAAGGCTTTAAAGCACATGCAAATAATTAATTTTTATAAACTACAGTGTCCCGTTCCTCTGCATTTCATGTGAATATACGTCGCGCTGTACAGTATGTTGAGACGGAGGCGCCAGAACTGCAAACTGATAGAATGCACGATCATACGATATTTCTTCAAAAGCAGATCGTGGAGACATTTTAATCGTCCACGATCAAAAATCGTGATATCGCACACCTCTAATCTAACATAATATTTGACGGTGCCCAGGGCCCCTTAGATGTCCTGGGCCCCTGGGCAACTGCCCATTTGCCCTAATGGTTAATCCGGCCCTGCGGGAGCCTGTCTGACAGCTGTAGGTCTTCTAGTGGCTGTGCCGAGAGAAATCTGAATCATTCCCTTCCGAATCTCTCAGAGACGGAGAGCGTTAGCATTAGCTGTCCATGAGCTAGCAACGGGAGCAACTTTATCACTATCTATGGGCTTCTCTCTTGACTTTATTCCTCCACTTCCCCCCGATTGCTTGCGAGCTTCTCCGCCGGTCTATACAGTAATTTCTCGACTTGTGCGACAGAGTCGCGTGGTTATGACGCAATCGTTAGCCTATTTTTACAAAAACTGCTTCTACGGGGCCATAACGTAAGATATGGGGTAATGGAGCCTTTTATACATTGTCGTGTTTCTTTAGAAATAAACAATGGACAAATGGAGTCGTTAAACACCTCAGATGTAAAGTTATTCGCTGTCAAAGTGACGCCAAAATGAATGGGAGACAATGGAGTGCTAACAGCAGGTGGGGGTCCGCTAATCAATGGCGGCGCTCGGGGAAGCTTCAGTTTCCGGCGGATGGATTACCCCCTTGGTCTTTTCTGCTCCGTGTGTCCGCTGCGCTCTTCTTTCCGTGTGTGTGTGTGTGTGTCGGCGCGCTGCGCTGTCTGCTCAGTGTTCCGCTCCGCGTGTGTGTGTGTGGAGATGCACAATTAGGAAAAAAATATATTTGTTTTGTTGTATTTTGTATGTTTTATCTATGTCACATAGTGTTCAAGTAAGACCAAAAAATTTACTTAGGGTTTTTTCCCCATTAAAACTACAGTACTAGAAGCTTTTTTATTCTACAAATAGATGTTCAGCATCTCAGCTCTGTTGACTTGAGCAATAAAGTCTTAAATAAACTTTTAAAACGTTTCATAATGACTTTTATTTTTACAATGCGTATAGCTCCAAAAGTTTGACATTTAGAAACGTTTTATTGTCTGTTGATTCTACATGTGCTAAGAAATGATCAATTCATAATTTTGGGTTACTCTGAAAGCCATTAACTATTATGATTGCTTATTGGTCTTTCCATGTTTTACATTTATTTAAATAAAACCTTTAAATGAATATTTGAACTGTCTAATAAATGATTTTTCACCCTACACGTGACTGAGATTGAATTATTGATTACATTATATTGTAGCGTTATTTTACTGTATGTTATACATTTTATTTCATCGTTAGCAATATTTGGCGCGTTTTTCTCGCATCACCGCGCTGACGTCATCAGTAGTTTCCTTCCTCGTTCAGCGCGTTTGTTGTGTTTGTCTTCTGAGGTGAGTTCTGCAGTTCAGATATTTCGCGTATTTACACATCCATTAAATACACTTTACACCGTTTGTTTCAGAAGGGTTATTTCTGAATTATTTTCATCAGATAAAGCGCCAAATGTGCGTGTTTTCTGGCGTCTGTAGACTGATTTAGTTCAGCACGAAACGAACATCTGAGGAAAATGTTGAAATCATTAAAACTTGGACGATTTTGTAATATGTTTCATTTTGAGAGTTATAATGTAGTGTTATTATAATCTCAAACTTGTAAGTTTAGATCTGTGAGGAGATTTCATGGGGATATACATTTATAAACATTTATAAATCCTGTCTTGGTCTTTAAAGTGGCAATACATTAATGATGGCCATAATCAGTTTTGTACTGTTAATGACAGGAATCAGAAAAACCAAACTCTAAAAATGGGTGTTATTGTTGTAGTTTGTGTCAGATGTAATATGTAATACTATAATCTTTTAAATAGAGATGATTTATAATATTGAAGTGTATATTCTGACTGTCTGAACTCAAACGTTTTCTTTTTACCACAGAGACCCAAAATTACTACAGAATAACTAAAGGCTAATGCCCAAAGTTTACAGTGCAAATACAAACAATAATGCCTGTCAACATTTGAATGAAACGCGCTGCCGCTTCCCACGTTTTTTAACGGAATTATTATTTTCCTAATGCTCACATCAGTTCACAAATAAATTATAGAATATTCCCATCAGCCTTCAATATACCTCATTTGTGGAAATCAATTCATAAAAATGCATTCAAATTATGATTTTTATTTAATTTCAGGCCTGATGGAGGAAAATGAGGAGAAATATGTCAAAACAGAAGAAGAAACTCCCTCACAGACTGAAAGTATTTCTTTGAAAGTAAGAGACAAGAAATATTTCATCTGCCATCAGTGTCTGAGTAGTTTCACACGACAAGAAACCCTTCAGGAACACATGATCGTCCACACTGTTGAGAAACTGTATGAATGTGATCAATGTGACAAAACATTTTTATGTGCTTCGGCCCTAAAGAGCCACCTGAGAGTTCATTCACACGAGAAACCATATTCATGTTCTTTGTGCGGAAAGAGTTTTAAATACAAACTATGCCTTGAGACTCACACAAGGATCCACACTGGAGAGAAACCGTACACATGTGATCAGTGCGGGAAGAGTTTTAGACAATCGTCAAACCTTCAGGATCACATGAACGTCCACACTGGAGAGAAACTATACGAGTGTGATCAATGTGGCAGAATATTTGCGAGGGCGAGAGGCCTGAAGAGCCACATGTTAGTTCATTCACAGGAGAAACCACATTCATGTTCTTTGTGTGGAAAAAGATTTTCACGTCTGGAGGGTTTAAAAGCACATCAGAAAATACATACTGGTGAAAAAGCTCATGAGTGCTTTGAGTGTGGGAAGAGTTTTATTAGAGCTGTAGATTTGAAACTACACTGGAGGACTCACACTGGAGAGAAACCTTACAAGTGTTCACACTGTGACAAGAGGTTTCGTCTGTCAGAACATGTGAAAACACACGAGAGGATCCACACTGGAGAGAAACCGTATCACTGCACTGCATGTGGGAAGAGTTTCACTCAAATATCTTCTCTACAAAGTCATATAAAATACAATCACAAGTAGATCATCTTCAGATCCAGCACTTTCAAGTGTAATGCTGTGTCCATTTTTGACGGCTAGGGAAAAAAAATACTATGGAAGTCAATGGGACCTGGTAACTGTTTGGTTACTGAATTTTTTTTCAAAATGTCTTCCTTTGTGTTCAGCTGAATAAAGAAATTCATACAGGTTTGAAACAACTTGAGGGTGAGTATATGATGACTCACTAAAGTGAACTATCCCTTTAAGTGTTCACACTGCGACAAAACATTCAGTCGGTCAGGAATCCTGAAACACACGAGAGGATCCACACTGGAGAGAAACCGCACTCGTGTGATCAGTGCGGGAAGAGTTTCACACAAAAATCAAACCTAAAGCGACACATGAAAATCCACACTGGAAAGAAGCTGAGCAAATGACATCAAAGCGTTTTTATTAGGGCTGGGGGAATTAAAGCGTTAATGTTTGCGATTAATTTGAGATGTTTAACGCGATAAAAAAAATAACGCAATTGACGCAGCCCTTTTTTTGCCTCGTTTTAATGACTTCCTGTTGCGGCTTCAGTGTGCCGAAGCAAGTCACCTGTCATGGTGGAGAAGGACAAGGATGGAGTTTTAGGGGGAATGTTTGCATTTAAAAAGTTGCCTGATGGCGCGTTTGACAAAACAAAGATGCTGTGTACATTTGCAAAGCTGAATTCAAATACCATAGAAGCTGGATACACAGAATTTTCGGCCGCCGAACATTATCGGCCAAAAAACGAACATGGCATTTTTGGCCGAGAAAAAAGACCAAAATATGCCGCCCGCCCCTCCGTGTTCGGCGATCAGTTTGACGTGCGGGTCTTTCCCATAGACAGTATATAAACTGGACACAGCGACCCCACAGGTTTCAACGGAGAAAAGTGAAGTTAATTAGAAGCATCACTTCCTGATCACCAGGCGAACTGCGCAGACTCAAACTGAGCTTGACGACGTAGATGTGATGTGAGCCTGTCTGACAGCTGTCAGTCTTCTAGTGGCTGTGCCGAGAGAAATCTGAATCATTCCCTTCCGAATCTCTCAGAGACGGAGAGCGTTAGCATTAGCTGTCCATGAGCTAGCAACGGGAGCAACTTTATCACTATCTATGGGCTTCTCTCTTGACTTTATTCCTCCACTTCCCCCCGATTGCTTGCGAGCTTCTCCGCCGGTCTATACAGTAATTTCTCGACTTGTGCGACAGAGTCGCGTGGTTATGACGCAATCGTTAGCCTATTTTTACAAAAACTGCTTCTACGGGGCCATAACGTAAGATATGGGGTAATGGAGCCTTTTATACATTGTCGTGTTTCTTTAGAAATAAACAATGGACAAATGGAGTCGTTAAACACCTCAGATGTAAAGTTATTCGCTGTCAAAGTGACGCCAAAATGAATGGGAGACAATGGAGTGCTAACAGCAGGTGGGGGTCCGCTAATCAATGGCGGCGCTCGGGGAAGCTTCAGTTTCCGGCGGATGGATTACCCCCTTGGTCTTTTCTGCTCCGTGTGTCCGCTGCGCTCTTCTTTCCGTGTGTGTGTGTGTGTGTCGGCGCGCTGCGCTGTCTGCTCAGTGTTCCGCTCCGCGTGTGTGTGTGTGGAGATGCACAATTAGGAAAAAAATATATTTGTTTTGTTGTATTTTGTATGTTTTATCTATGTCACATAGTGTTCAAGTAAGACCAAAAAATGAACTTAGGGTTTTTTCCCCATTAAAACTACAGTACTAGAAGCTTTTTTATTCTACAAATAGATGTTCAGCATCTCAGCTCTGTTGACTTGAGCAATAAAGTCTTAAATAAACTTTTAAAACGTTTCATAATGACTTTTATTTTTACAATGCTTATAGCTCCAAAAGTTTGACATTTAGAAACTTTTTATTGTCTGTTGATTCTACATGTTTTAAGAAATGATCAATTCATAATTTTGGGTTACTCTGAAAGCCTATTATGATTGCTTATTGGTCTTTCCATGTTTTACATTTATTTAAATAAAACCTTTAAATGAATATTTGAACTGTCTAATAAATTATTTTTCACCCTACACGTGACTGAGATTGAATTATTGTTTACATTATATTTTAGCGTTATTTTACTGTATGTTATAAATTTTATTTAGTCGTTAGCAATATTTGGCGCGTTTATTTCGCATCACCGCGCTGACGTCATCAGTAGTTTTCTTCCTCGTTCAGCGCGTTTGTTGTGTTTGTCTTCTGAGGTGAGTTCTGCAGTTCAGATATTTCGCGTATTTACACACCCATAAAATACACTTTACACAGTTTGTTTCAGCAACATTTACAAAGTTCTGAATTATTTTCATCGGATAAAGCGCTGAATGTGCGTGTTTTCTGTCGTTTAGACTGATTTAGTTCAGCACGAAACGGACATCTGAGGAAAATGTTGAAATCATTAAAACTTGAACGATTTTGTAATGTTTCATTTTGAGAGTGATAATGTAGTGTTATTATAATCTCAAACTTGTACGTTTTTATCTGTGAGGAAATTTCATGGGGATATGCATTTATCCTGTCTTGGGATTTAATGTGGCAATACATTAATGATGGACATAATCAGTCATGTAACGTTACTGTTAATGACAGGAAACTTTAAAGATGGGTGTTATTGTTGTAGTTTGTATGTTTGTGTCAGATGTGATATGTAATACTAATCATTTAAATAGAGATTTATAATATTGAAGTGTATATTCTGACTGTCTGAACTCAAACGTTTTCTTTTTACCACAGGGACCCAAAATTACTACAAAATAACTAAAGGCTAATGTGCGAAGTTTACAGTGGAAATACAAACAATAATGTCTGTCAACATTTGAATGAAACGCGCTGCCGCTTCCCACGTTTTTTAACGGAATTATTATTTTCCTAATGCTCACATCAGTTCACAAATAAATGATAGAATCTTCCCATCAGCCTTCAATATACCTCATTTGTGGAAATCAATTCATAAAAATGCATTCAAATTATAATTTTTATTTAATTTCAGGCCTGATGGAGGAAAATGAGGAGAAATATCATGTCAAAACTGAAGAAGAAACTCCCTCACAGACTGAAAGTATTTCTTTGAAAGTAAGAGACAAGAAATATTTCATCTGCCATCAGTGTCTGAGTAGTTTCACACAACAAGAAACCCTTCAGGAACACATGATCGTCCACACTGTTGAGAAACTGTATGAATGTGATCAATGTGACAAAACATTTTTGCGTGTTTCGGCCCTAAAGAGCCACCTGAGAGTTCATTCACACGAGAAACCATATTCATGTTCTTTGTGTGGAAAGAGTTTTAAATACAAACTATGCCTTGAGATTCACACAAGGGTCCACACTGGAGAGAAACCGTTCACATGTGATCAGTGCGGGAAGAGTTTTAGACAATCATCAAACCTTCAGGATCACATGAACGTCCACACTGGAGAGAAACTATACGAGTGTGATCAATGTGGCAGAATATTTGCGAGGGCGAGAGGCCTGAAGAGCCACATGTTAGTTCATTCACAGGAGAAACCACATTCATGTTCTCTGTGTGGAAAAAGATTTTCACGTCTGCAGGATTTAAAAGCACATCAGAAAATACATACTGGTGTAAGAGCTCATAAGTGCTTTGAGTGTGGGAAGAGTTTTATTACCGCTATAAGTTTGAAACAACACTGGAGGACTCACACTGGAGAGAAACCTTACAAGTGTTCACACTGCGACAAGAGATTTCGTCGGTCAGAACATGTTAAAACACACGAGAGGATCCACACTGGAGAGAAACCGTATCACTGCACTGCATGTGGGAAGAGTTTCACTCAAATATCTTCTCTACAAAGTCATATAAAATACAATCACAAGTAGTTCATCTTCAGATCCTATAACCAGCCACAACGAGCGACAGGACAAAGAAACATCTTCTAAATTTGTCTCAGTGAATAAAGTTAATCTTCAAGACCAGCAGTTTCAACTGTGAGATAATTATCCTTGTATATAATTTTGCTTCATGGTATAAATAAATATTATACTTTATTATGAGTTAAATGTTATGTACAATTTTTATGATGTAGTTTGTTTATACTTTTATGAAGGAAAATATACGTGTTTTTTTTACAGGTTCAAACTGTTGTTATTTTTCTTTCTTTTGTAGAGAGATCTGTCACATTTGTTTACACTTTGTATTTTCACAAGTTAACTTTTATTGTTAATTTTTCTATCTAATTATTATTCGTACATCAAGAATAAATCATTTAATAATTTTAGTTTAGCCATTAGTAATTTTAGTAATTTAGCTATTCAAATATCGTGATTGTTTTGGGCTTTAAATTTCTCAATTTAAGATTTAAATGTCTTATATCACCCCACTCATGACTGTGATTGAATGGACTGCTGTCTGTCTGTAAGCGTTTTTATTTTTGTTTGATATGTTTTATTGATGTTTTGCTGTTTTATACAGTATTTGGCGGGTTTTTGATAATCTACCGTTAATTCTGACTCGCTGTGATGACGACCTACCCAGCGCGCGCTCCTTCAGTCATTGGTGTCGAGTCTTCTGAGGTAAACAGTTCACGCGATTTCGTATTATTGTAAAATACTCTTTACGCTGTTTAAATAACATTTTACGCGATAATTTCTGAATGTTTTCCATCGTGTTCGGCGGTATTCGTGTACACTAAAGGAAGAAGATATCACTTTCACATACAAAACGGTATGTTAGCGAACTACTTTGTACTTTTTGACTTGAGGTAAACGGTTCAACTGCTCTGTTGCCATGAATGAGTTATTAGGAAATAGAACTAAATGTTTGATAAAGGTGTCATTACATGGTGTATGAATTTATATACTAACTGCTATGTTTCTGTCATTTGAGAAATAATAGGCTAATCTGTTTCTTGAGGTAAGGGACAAACCTGTTTTAGAAGTTCTTTTTAAATTTAATAATACATTATAAACTAAATTGATATATTTTAGACAAAGGTCAGCTAATGAGCCATGTAAGGGAACAGGTTTTCTTGTCTTCTGTTTTTTTTCTTCTTCTAAAAATGTACATTCATTCACTTCATAACTTAATTTGTGTCAACTCCGTCACCTTTAAAAAGCACGATATTTTGTTCATATATTAAACAACAGTATGAAGTATTTTTAATTATGTAATACCAGTGTTCAGTAAAGGAGCTAAGTAAAAAAATACATTCTCTAAATTTCTTCCCTGGGTTAGGGTTATTAAAAACAATCCAGTTCCTAAATTACTTAAATCTCTCCCCTGCTTTTAATTATTAAACATATAACTAATGTAAATCAGACATATCACAGTTCAGTTGATGTTTTAATATTTAAACACAAGAAATGATTTTTTTTCTTTTCTTTAGAAATAAGTATATTTCTTTCAAAATAATTAGAACCCTTACGTCTAGTTGTGTAATTTAATTGTTTGTATACAAATCAGTTAATTTTTACCTTTGATATTGTATAATAATTTTTACCTATAGTAGGCTAATGAAGCGTAGTAGGCTACAACTGACTCCCATAGTTTACAGCATTAGTCAAGAGATTTGTTTTCCTTGACAAAATTTGACATGTATTGTACCTGATATCCAAAATAATCAATATCGAGTCGAATCGAATTGCAAGCTTGTGAAACAAAATCGAATCGAGTTGTGAATTATGTCAATACCCAGACCTTGATAGTCTATGGCTCATCTATTATCAGAGCAGCTGAAAAGCCTCTTTATTTCATGTCAATAGATCCTGTTTTCCCCTCATTCATTATGCTGATGTCTTCAGATCCATAATTTGCCACATTAAGCTCATTTTATTGTCAGCAGACTTGAGCAAACGACACGATCATCTATTGTGACATCTCTACGAGATATAGGTAAGTTTAATCAATTTAATTAATCTGTGATAAACAATGTTCCATGTCAAAAACAAGCAGTTAAGTCAAACTCAATTGGTGGGTTATATATTTCTTGCAAATTTGTATATTTATTTGTTTATATATATATACTTTTTTTTTATTCTTACATTGTTTATATTTGGTATCTGGTGACGTTGTTAACCTTTTTCTCTATAATTCTTTGCCAATGTGTTAATGAGAGGTAAGATACATGTAGGATAAAAGTATTGTTTTATGGTGTCTCAAATATGTAGATTAAATTCTAAAATTAAAAATTGGTCGATTTTGTGAATTCTAACATATTGAGATTAATATTCTTAAAAGTTACTTTACTAGACAGAAAGGTGAATATAAATACTTAAAATGTGTGAATTAGTATATAAACTCAGTAAGTGATTTCTTCTTGATTTTGTCAGATCTGCTCCTCCTCCTTCAGTGAAGCTCCTCCTTCTTCAGTAAAGCCCCTCCTCCTTCACTGAAGCTCCTCCCACTGCAATTCACCAATAAATGCTGGAATATTCCCATCAGCTACAAGTGAAGACGAGCATCACACCATCAGGAAGAGCTGAAATCTGCAAAGACAGAGTTTATTGAAGGACAGTGAGAACAGGAGAGATCCAGAATGAAACACACTGAAGAACAAAGAGGTTGGTGTTTATTCTTCATTTCTTCATTAAAGGCACAGTATGTAAGTTTCGCCACTAGAAGTCTCTTATTCAAAACAAAGACATAGCTTGATGCCGCTGTGAGTGAGTCAAACGAGTGTGGAAAAGGTACAGGGAACGAGCTTCAGCAGAACAACAGTGAACGGCGAGCAGTAGATGTATAGCGTACGTCAGGGCTATTCAACTAGCTACATTCGAGGGCTGGATTTGATTAATTCACGAAAGATTCGTATCGCTGGTTCAGTCGACAGAAATACGGGACACACATAATAACT
The DNA here is from genome assembly GCF_949152265.1 of Phoxinus phoxinus. NCBI lineage: Eukaryota > Metazoa > Chordata > Actinopteri > Cypriniformes > Leuciscidae > Phoxinus > Phoxinus phoxinus. The sequence goes on along the minus strand of NC_136895.1, from coordinate 30,827,992 downwards.
GATGAAATATTCACATGTAAAACGTTTCTAAGGTAATTCGGAGCGCGTATCAAACTAAATTAACCGCACCGCCAGGAAAAGAGGAGGAGGGAGGTTGGTGCTGTTGGGCCGGATGGAGATGATTGGCGGTAGGGCTGAACGATTTTTGAAAAGAATCTAATTGCGATTTTTTTTCACCAATATTGCGACTGCGATTCGATATAATAATCACGATTATTTTGATCAATATTGAGATCACGATTATTTGTGGATTTTAACCAAAACTAATTGTATTTTCACATAATTATAACTGCTTTCACATTTCCTGCTAATGTACAAATATCTGCATCAAAATAAAATAGGTTCTCTTATTCACCAAAATTCAGTGCATCTCCTTAAAGAATAAATCAAAATAAATAATTTATTATTATTTTAGATTGTATTTATATTTTATATACATTGTATTTATAATTAATATTAGGATAGACTAGAGATATCTTCTGTTATAATTATTATTAGGCTACCTTTTATCTGACTGCGCAAGACTTGTCTTTCGTTTGTCAAATTAATGTCAAACATTTTGTTAAAGATTATAACATATTTGACAAAAAAACAAAACACAAAAACACATTTCCTGTAGCTATACCATCACATCGCCTAGTCAGCTAGTTAGATCTTTTTCTGCATTTTCTTCAAAGGCAGTCTTTGCAGACATAACCATCTATCCTCTCTACAGCTCTCGTGGTACCATGATTTCACTGACAACATCCCGATGTCGGTGAATAAAATTCAGAGTCATTGTTATTCGAAAAGTCTCTTGTTATTTGAAGTCTCTCACGCACAATCGCTCGCGCGCAGTCTGCGCAGACACACTGTGGTCTCTCTCGCGCACTATCGCTCGCGCGCAGACACACTCGGTCTCTCTCGCCCAGTTCACTTCGCTTTTGTCCAGTCCGGCGCCTCAGTCTACATCTAGAAACTAAGCTGCGCGGTGAAGGGAACAACTCTGATTATTGGCTCATGAAGTCACGTGATCAGACAGTGGTTTCCAAAGCACTACATTGGCTTTGCAAAAAAAAACCCAAAAAAACAAAACAACCTTTAATACAGAGCTATGACCGGAATGACGCAATTTAAATATCGCACGATCATGCAAATTTGATCGTGGGATGCCAAAATCATAATTAAAATTTGATTAATTGTGCAGCCCTAGCTACTGGTCACATCTATGGTTAGATTGATTTGTTTAGATCCAGGGAAGTTGTCATCATCATAGGCGTTAGGGGTGCAACGGTACACAGCAGTCGCGGTTCGGTTCATACCTCGGTTCAGACATCACGGTTCGGTACGAGTTCGGTACAATGGAGGGAAAAGCAAAACAAAAATGCAGAAGGCCATTTTTTTTTATTGTGCATGTTTTAGGCTGTACCACCTAGTGTCATACGGTCTCTCCCCTGAGCAGCTGCAACAGCCTGCCCTGAAGTGTGTAAAGTAAGATGTAAACAGTAAACAAGTACCCCACATCATCTCCAGACTCCATCTGTAACTTATAAACAAAATAAGACAATCAGACATAAAACTGAAAATGCAGCATCTCTTATTTATGTGCGGACGCACGAGCGCGAAGGTGCGCGCGGTAAAAAAATTATCATTGTGGTGTGGGCGGTCGTGCGCGTTGGGTGCGCAAGGCCACATTTCCCATAGACAGGGTGTGCAGTGCACGGCTTTTTTTATAACAGCGCGCGCGGCTCCGCATCCGAAGATGCGCGTCTTCGAGCCGAATTTGGCCGAGCATGCACATCTCACCGCACCGGCACAGTTCTTGCGTCTAAATTAGTTGCTTACATTAACAAAATGAGCCTACAATAGCAGACATAAGCCCTTTAAATAAAAATAAATGGCCATGTTTTATAAAAAGGTTCACAAAACGAAATAAAAATATTTAGAAAATATGTAACGTTAATTTAGTTTTAGGTTACGTTCTCATATCCCCCCCCCCCCTAATATCACAGGGAATAATCTGGTTTACTGCTTTAGGCTATGTTCACAATTAGCGTCTTTTTTCAAACTGCCAGCGTCTGTTCTACATTAGAACCCTATGGAGTAAACCGTTTTTTCAAAAAAGTCCTGAGCGCTTTTTTAAACGCCACCGCCGGCGTCTTTTTCTGCAGCTCAGAGCGTCTTTTAAAGTTGAAAAAAGTTTAACTTTTCTGAAAAGAACGCCCTACGTCAAGCGCCTTTTTGACAGCTGACCAATGACAAGCGAGTAGCGAGACCTGTTGTTTCCATAACAACAAGAAAAATGGACATGGTGCCGGTAGAAAAACTAATCGTCCTTGTTTCGGAGCACAAGGAGCTGTTTGATATGAGTACACAACTCTATCATAACATACATCACAAAGAGGCTGTGTGGGCACACTACTGTTGCAGCTGTTGTTATAGCAACAAAAGACGCGCTCGACTGCTATTTGTAACCAAACGCGCAGCGGTTTTTTTTTTTTTGCAAAAAAAAACGCCGTTGTTAACTTTTTTTTGTCAAAAAAGACGCTAAGTGTGAACGTAGCCTTACACGATTCTTTAGTAGTGTGGTTTTGGTGTACTAAAGTGTTGTACTAAAATAAACATTCACGAATGTACCTTACTTCTTCTCGCCGCTGATTCCTGATGGTTTAGAGGACAATTACACCGAGACGCACCCTGTCGTTTCAAAGAATAGTACACCGGCGAGCGTGAAGTAAATGCCTCGTCCATTTGGGGAGGCGCGGGCGCAGTCATCGGAGGCGCGGCGCAGTCATCGGAGGCGCGGGCGCAGTCATCGGAGGCGCGGGCGCAGTCATCGGAGGCAGGCGAAAGTATAAACAAACCTAGGTTAAGGCGGGGCTACAGATTAGGTGTCCATAAAGAACCCGCTTATCTAACAGTAGTTCCGCATAACATTCATTAATTTGCACGCAAGTTTAATTTATTTTTATACCGTGTATTCTCCGTGTAAATTCATGCACCGAACCGTGAAGCCCGTACCGATTTGGTTCAATACGAATACATGTACCGTTCCACCCCTAATAGGCGTAATTTGCGGGTGGGACATTGTCCGCCACCACTTTTTGAAACATTGAGGCACGGATGTACCTAATACAAATAAATAAAACATCTTCAGTTAACTAGCAGGGCATTCATTTAGTTCGATATTAAATAAGTAATCTAGCGCTAAAATCTGTTGTTTTTTTAATCAAGCTGAGTGCTCGTTGCCGCTGCTATCGGTTGCATGGGTACGGTGTTCTCTTGTGGCTCGCGCACAGTCTTCACTCGAACGCGCTCTTCAATCTATCACCGTTGCGGAGACTCTCTATTCTTTCTGGTGAAATCACACAAAAAAATGCACACAAACGTGTCCCTGCTTGATAGACTGTAACCACTGATATTCGGTATATCTATAGGCTACGAATGCGGATTGAGGCCATTGTCAATGTACAGTTGCCAAGTTAACTCTTGTTACGCTCCCGTAACGTGTGACATATTTAACGGCTCTTCGTGTGACGTGACCAGAGTGCAGCTTTTGCGATTAGAAAATCTCGTTTGATCATATCGCGTAATTTAGTCGCGCATGTCTAATCGCAGCCTTTGCGCGATATTATAGCAAATGCAATTAAGCGTTCAGCCCTAATTGGCGGGCCGGATTTGGCCCGCGGGCCGCCAGTTGAATAGCCCTGGCGTATGTCAATGTTTCTCAACTGTTGGGTTGCAAGACCATTGTGAGCGAGTCGCATTGTGTGCAGTCAAACAAACAACAACAAACGTAATTCTCTGGTTTTCCGATGTCTCTTAAATTTTAAAAAGACGCGTGTGAAAGCTGGTGACACTTCTGTCAGATGCTGAGAGAAGCACGTTTTCCTGATTAGCATCTGCGGTCAAGTCTTATATATAGTGCTTTCTACAATATAGATTTCTTTAAAGGAGCTTTACAGTGATAACAGGAAAATAATGCAACAAAGATGGTTTTGACTTTCTCTAGAACAGGGGTTCTCAAAGTTTTGATAGGTGAGGGCCAATTTAGGAACCCAACATTGAACTGAGGGCCGCCAAAGGGACGGGGGAGAAAAAGAAAAACTGAAGAGAAAATCCCATTTGAAATCATTTTAATGACCAGGTTGCATCTCTACAGTTTAAATTTACTGCAATAAACACATTTTAACAACATTTAAAAACATTTAAACACAAAATCCCTAGGGTTCTCTACCCTCAACAGACAAATTTTGGATATAACAGTCCTGTGTGCAGTCCATTTCAAGTACAAACTTATTTAGAACAAACAGTCTCAGTGTCCCTTGCTTCTTATCAGCATAGGCCTTACTACCAAAGCACCACAGGAAAACCAGAGAGAGAGAGAGAGAGAGAAAACAGAGAGACAGACAGAGAGAAAGAGAGAGAGAAAACAGAGAGACAGACAGAGAGAGAGAAAACAGAGACAGAGAGAGAGAGAAAGAGAGAGAGAGAGAGAAACTTTTAAAATAGAAGCTTACCAAACAAGTCATCATCATCATCATCATGCATATCATTGCCTGTCAGTCGCGTTTCCATTATTACAGATTTGCGCAAATGTTTTGCCCTATTATTAGCCTATCTATCTATTTTAATCCGTAATTGAAAAACGAAAAATGAACGGTTGTTGTCTTTTTGAAACGAAACACTTCTCAAAACGTCTTTTTGAACACCAAAATTTTAATTTGAAACACCAACTGCTTCGCAAAAAAAGTAAATATCGACGAATTTTCTGATTTTTGTTTATGACGTTTTGACACTTTTTTAAACATTGTTTTATTTTATTTTACAAAAGCACAATGTTTTATTGTTATTATGAGTTCACATAAATAAAAGTAGTTGCGAATAATGTATTATTATTTTCTGTATGACCAGAAATTAGATAAAAATTTGAAGGTAATGGAAACGAGGCTATTAATAAGCTTGTCATTAAATCACACTGAATATTGATTACTTGGTCAACATACCCTTTTAAATTGCAATGGGATTTGTGGTGCTGTTTTCGGTTGGCCACGATTCCTCTGATGTTCCTCTGTTGCAATTACCTTCTTGCAGATCAGGCAAACGACTTTACCCGACCCGTGAGGTTCGACAAAGTAATCGTTTGTCCATTTATCTTGAAACTGCCTTTTCTCCTCGCTAACATGACGTTTTTTTCTCGAAGGGCCAGGCTCCCGCCCTGGCTCTCGCTCCATCATCTCCATCTAACGTTACAGACGTTAACGTTACGTTGATTACCGCTTATGCCTATAGATGCCGCTAAACACCACTAAACGAAAAAAACATTTTTCAAAGCAATGTACAGTTTTAACAGTTTTACAAATGTTATCAGATGTTATCGCGGGCCGCCAGAAATGTTTCGGCCCGCGGGCCGCACTTTGAGTGTGTTAATTCATTTCCGATGTAAAAATCATTAAATTAGGGGCCGTTTTCGAGTGGAAACAGAAAACTTTTATGTCGCTCATTTATGACAGCGGCGTTTTGGTGGCCTGTGAACGCAAAGTTTGAAATAGGTTTTTTGAAAACAACTTTTGAAAGCGATATCGTTATCATCTCCGTGTAAACTTCAAATACATGAATCTGTGAAAACGGTAATGACATGCACGTGTGTATCACATGTTTAGTATAGGCATGCGCAGGTGTGTAGTCTTTCTTTATAAAGTGAAATCGGCAATAACTTGCCTGGCCTGCATAATACAGCGTTTTAGTCATTTCCGTGGATCCGTGTGAACGGGAATCATTTTAATAATGTTTTCATCTGCTCAGAGGAAAAAACTTTTTGTCTTGAAATAAAGAAAGTCAAATAAAGATGTTGTCAGTAAAATTATGTTTCCTGTCGTGCTGTGCTCGCGCAAATGAGGCGCACTTCAAATAAATCGCATCCAAATTAAAAGTTTGTGTTTGCATAATATATGCGTCTCTACTGTGTATAATTATTTATATACATAAAAACACACACAATCATGTAGGCCTATATATTTAAGAAAAATTGGTTATATTTATATTTAAATTATATAAATGTATATACAGTATATAAATGCAAATATTTCTTAAATATATACATGAATGTGTGTGTATTTATACATAATAATTATACACAGTAGAGACACATATATTATGCAAACACAAACTTTTATTTTGGATGCGATTAATCTTTTGACAGCCCTAATTTTTAAATTAGGCTAAAAAATCTTCATGTAAACACCTTAATCGATCGGATTGAGCTCGATCCGAATGAAATTTCGATCGGATTGAAAGGGGTGGTTTATTCCTTTTGTAATGCGATCGAGAGAACATGTAAACACTTGATCGGATTGAAAACCGAAACTGAAAGGACTGCGCATGTACAATGACGTAAGACGCGCGGAACGAGCTGTTCTTCCTGTTGAATAAAGTGTCATATAAATGAGTGTCCCGTCATTCTAAAATTCTCATTTCACTCAGCGCCTGTGAAGTGAAGCAGGACAACGTCCCACTAATTGTTTTGGATTCTCATCCACAGACGACTGGTTTTGGCCGCGGGGAGGGGCATTTTTACTGCGTGATAAATAAGGGTGTCACGATTTCGATTTTAAATCGAAATCGATCGAAATTAAGTCACAATCTCGATCATCGAATTAAAAAATGGAATCGTCGATACTGCCACGCCCCCATGATGTCACGTTCGGTCGGCTTGTCAAGCGGGAAAAAACACGCGTGTTGAAATGCTGCGAGTCAACCGCGTCTATGACAACTCGAGGTATCGCACACACCAGACGAGAAACGCCGCGTCGCGTTTATGACAACTCGAGGTATCGCACACACCGGACGAGAAACGCCGCGTCGCGTCTATGACAACTCGAGGTATCGCACACACCGGACGAGAAACGCCGCGTCGCGTCTATGACAACTCGAGGTATCGCACACACCGGACGAGAAACGCCGCGTCGCGTCTATGACAACTCGAGGTATCGCACACACCGGACGAGAAACGCCGCGTCGCGTCTATGACAACTCGAGGTATCGCACACACCGGACGAGAAACGCCGCGTCGCGTCTATGACAACTCGAGGTATCGCACACACCGGACGAGAAACGCCGCGTCGCGTCTATGACAACTCGAGGTATCGCTCACTGGACGCGCACAGGCTACTGTACAATTAAATACGTTGCTTAGTCTGCAGTCTGAAGCACTTTATCTCAGAGAGCGTCCGTTAACTGAATGTATCCTGAAAATCCGATAACATCAGCAATTTTCATTCAATCAGCTGATTTCTGTAAATGAATGTAAAACATATTGCAGCACAGTGTAAAGTCATAACGACGATTTGAGACAAATAAATGTATATAAAATGTATTAATTTAAAATAAATGTAATATAAAACTATGTGAATGGCGCTCTGTGGCGCGGCAGGATTAATTTTGAACAAGGTCCCGAGCCGTTGCTGGGCGCCGTGGACAGACGCCGAATGGCACCGCCGGTATGTGTGTGTGTGTGTGTGTGTGTGTGTGTGTGTACACTCAGAGAATAAAGTATTACAATTTTAAAGACGTGGCTCTGCGCGACGTATAGATTTATCTGTTAAACTGTTTGTTTGTTTGTTTTGTTGTGAACTTGAATGTCATCTTCTGTGAAGAAGACTGCAGTTACAAAAGAGAAACTAGATCGCAGGTTATTTTGCTTAAGTTTCCAATTGACTGAAGATATAAGTTATTGTTACATTATGTTCTTAATAAATGTTTTAAATTTGACAATGTAGTGTGGTAGGCTGCAAACAAAGGTCAGATATTATGCATAAAAGTTTGGTCTAAAAATGGCATAACCTGTGCTTAAAAAAAAAAAAGAGAGTAAAAACCGAGAATCGAATCGAACTGTGACCTTAGAATCGAAAATTTAATCGAATCGAGGATTTGGAGAATCGTGACACCCCTAGTGATAAATATAAGCAGCACGGCAAAACGGTTCAATGCTCATTGTCTCCAAATCATGACTAGAGACGGATTAATATTACGTCTGCTGTTTAAAACAAAGAACCAATAGAGGAGACTAGTTATGCGCGAACAGCGGGAACGTGTGACATATAAACGCGCACATCAACCCGATTACTTTATAAGTCGCGGGGCTGAAGCCAACTTTGTGTTGAATGCTCAGAGCACGTTATAAAACGTATACTTAAAATACACATTTCTGTTTTAATAAATGCTCATAGTAAATCATAGCATATTGCCTAAAACATAAGGTAGGTACAAAAATAATCAGTGATACATTTGCGACCCATTAAAAATTAGGGTCGCAATGGCATTTCAAAAGGTCGTATATGCGACCATTTTGGTCGCAGTGTAGTTCCCTGTGAATGAATGGCTTGCTCTGACTGTTGCTCTGGTCTTCGTCAACAACACGCACTTGCACCCCCTACTGGTAAAGTTGATTAACAGCAGATGGAGATTATGCTCTGTAATCTACTGCTTTTCCTGCAGTTCCTGGACGTCAATGTTGAATTTACCGTCGAATTTGAACCACTGAATTTGTGGAAGCGAATTTGTAAAGCGAAATAAAAATTGTCCCTCCAGCGTGTCCTAGGTCTTCCCCGGGGTCTCCTCTTGGTGGGACGCGCCCGGAACACCTTCCCAGGAAGGCGTTCAGGAGGCGTCCGGAGCCGAATCCCGAGCCACCTCAGCTGACCCCTCTCGATGTGGAGGAGCAGCGGCTCTACTCTGAGCTCCTCCCGAGTGACCAAGCTCCTCACCCTATCTCTAAGGGATCGCCCAGCCACCCTGCGGAGAAAGCTAATTTCGGCCGCCTGTATCCAGGATCTTGTCCTTTCGGTCATGACCCAAAGCTCATGACCATAGGTGAGAGTAGGAACGTAGATTGACCGGTAAATCGAGAGCTTCGCCTTGCGGCTCAGCTCTTTCTTCACCACGACAGACCGGTACATCGGATTACTGCAGAAGCTGCACTAATCCGTCTGTCAATCTCCCGTTCCATCCTTCCCTCACTCGTGAACAAGACCCCAAGATACTTGAACTCCTCCACTTGAGGCAAGAACTCTTCACCAACCTGAAGTGGGCAAGCCACCCTTTTCCGACTGAGGACCATGGCCTCCGATTTGGAGGCGCTGATTCTCATCCCAGCCGCTTCACACTCGGCTGCAAACCGTCCCAGTGCATGCTGAAGGTCCTGGTCTGAAGGGGCCAGTACGACAACATCATCTGCAAAGAAAAGAGACGAAATCGTGTGGTCCCCAAACCCGACACCCTCCGGCCCCTGGCTGTGCCTAGAAATTCTGTCCATAAAAATTATGAACAGAACCGGTGACAAAGGACAGCCCTGCCGGAGTCCAACATGCACCGGGAACAAGTCTGACTTACTGCCGGCAATGCGAACCAAGCTCCTGCTCCTGTCGTACAGGGACCGGACAGCCCTTAGCAAAGGACCCCGGACCCCATACTCCCGGAGCACCCTCCACAGGATGCCTCGAGGGACACAGTCGAATGCCATTTCCAAATCCACAAAGCACATGTGGATTGGTTGGGCAAACTCCCATGAACCCTCCAGCACCCTGTAGAGGGTATAGAGCTGGTCCAGTGTTCCACAGTCGGGACGAAAACCGTACTGTTCCTCCTGAATCCGAGGTTCTACTATCGGCCGTATTCTCCTCTCCAGTACCCTGGCGTAGACTTTCCCAGGGAGGCTGAGAAGTGTGATCCCCCTGTAGTTGGAACACACCCTCCGGTCCCCCTTCTTAATAAGAGGGACCACCACCCCGGTCTGCCATCCCAGAGGTACTGTCCCTGACCGCTACGCGATGCTGCAGAGACGTGTCAGCCAAGACAGCCCCACAACATCCAGAGACTTGAGGTACTCGGGGCGGATCTCATCCACCCCCGGTGCCTTGCCACCGAGGAGTTTCTTGACTACCTCGGTGACTTCAGCTTGGGTGATGGACGAGTCCACCTCCGAGCCCTCAGCCTCTGCTTCCTCAATGGAAGACGTGATGGCGGGGTCCACTGTAAACAGCATAGGTGGGGCACTGCTTCCCTCTCCTGAGGCGCCGGACGGTTTGCCAGAATTTCTTCGAGGCCAGCCGGTAGTCCTTCTCCATGGCCTCACCGAACTCCTCCCAGGCCCGAGTTTTTGCCTCCACAACCAGCCGGGCTGCACTCCGCTTGGCCTGCCGGTACCCGTCAGCTGCCTCAGGAGTCCCATAAGCCAACCAGGCCCGATAGGACTCCTTCAGCTTGACGGCATCCCTTACTTCCGGTGTCCACCACCGGGTTCGGGGATTGCCGCCTCGACAAGCACCAGAGACCTTACGGCCACAGCTCCGAGAGGCCGCTTCGACAATGGAGGTGGAGAACATGGTCCACTTGGACTCAATATCTCCAACCTCCCTCGGGATCCGGTCGAAGCTCCGCCGGAGGTGGGAGTTGAAGATCTCTCTGACAGGAGGCTCGGCCAAACGTTCCCAGCAGACTCTTACAGTACGCTTGGGTCTGCCGAGTCTGTCCAGCTTCCTCTTCCGCCATCGGATCCAACTCACCAACAGGTGGTGATCAGTTGACAGCTCCGCCCCTCTCTTCACCCGAGTGTCCAAGACATACGGCCGGAGGTCAGATGAAACGACCACAAAGTCGATCATCGACCTACGGCCTAGGGTGTCTTGATGCCACATACGCTGATGGACACCCTTATTGCTTGAACATGGTGTTCGTTATGGACAAACTGTAACTAGCACAGAAGTCCAATAACTGAACACCGCTCGGGTTCAGATCAGGGTCCTCAGTCGGAGCACTTTCCAGCACCCCTCCCAGAGACCCCAGGAAGGCTGGGTACTCTACACTGCCGTTTGGCCCGTAGGCACACACAACAGTGAGAGACCTATCCCCGACCCGTAGGCGCAGGGAAACGACCCTCTCGTTCACCGGGGTGAACTCCAACATATGGCGGCTGAGCTGGGGGGCTATAAGCAAACCCACATCAGCCCGCCGCCTCTCACCATGGGCAACTCCAGAGTGGTGAAGAGTCCATCCTCTCTAAAGGAGTGTGGTTCCAGAGCCCAAGCCGTGCGTGGAGGTGATCCCGACTATCTCTAGTCAGAACCTCTCAACCTCACGCACAATCTCAGGCTCCTTCCCCGCCAGCGAGGTGACGTTCCACGTCTCTAGAGCTAGTTTCCTTGTCCAGGGATCGGGTTGTCGAGGCCCCTGCCTTCGACTGCCGCCCAATCCTCTGAGCACCGGCCCTTTACGGTCCCTCCCGCAGGTGGTGAGCCCACTGGAAGGCGGTCCCACGTCGCTCCTTCGGGCTGAGCCCGGCCGGACCCCGTGGGAGGAGGCCCGGCCACCAGGCGCTCGCATACGAGCCAGGCTCCAGGGTAGGGCCCCGGCTGCGCCATGCCGGGCGACGTCAGGGTCCTTGCTTTGTTGCTCATCATAAGGGGTTTTTGAAAGGTGAATATGGATTATTGAAATTGTATTAATGAAAATGTGTTTGAAATGTTTTAAATTGAAATGTTCACAGCGTAAATATACAACCATAAAAATGCAAGCCCTAAAAATACAACGCATTAAAATGCAAGCATGGTTAATACAATGCTTATTTTGCAATTCAACAGGCTTTTTTATTTCAAAAACATGTGGCATTATTTTACTTCCATACTTATGCCGCTCCTTTCGTTCATGCATGTGTTGGGTAACAGCGCTGTTTTACATTTTTGAAACAATCATACTAAATACATTTGAGCATGTTGAATCTTATGTTATATCGTGACTCTGTGTGTTTGCTCAGTAGCTGCTATGAGACACTTGTTGCACAGTGCTATAAGCTAGATCGATATTAGAGTATCATATTAATAAAAGACTTGTTGCTAAATAACACGCAATTATTTTAAAACATATTGTATGATAGGCTGCGTTTACACTTGGCATTGACATGCAACCTTTATCCGGATGTTGTCCACATACACATTTAAAAGACAAGTGTAAACGCGCTTCTGATGGGAATGTGATCCGATCAGCGTGTCCAGGTTCGGAGGTAGTCAAAGATCGCATTGTGATCGGATCTCAGCTTAATGTAAACGCAATCCAGCCATCGTGTCTGCATTCACAGGTGGACGTGTGTGTGTGTGTGTGTGTGTGTATAAATAACATATATGGGAAATGAAACTAGACACACACAAAGTCGTGAGTTCATAAAAAAGCACACATACATTCAGCCTAAGTACAGAACGTCTTAGTACATGGTGTTTCAAAGTGTTAGCATGTTAAATAAGGTTAGTTTAAAAGATAGTTTACTATCTTATCTATTAAAATCCACCACAGCCGTTACACGAGTTAAAATTGCTGATTTCTCTGGATTTAAACATTGTTGGAAATATTTGGGTATAATGTAAGTACACAAGACAAGTCAACAAAATTAATTAATCGATAAATAATATCGGGGACACTTTGTGCAGGAAACAAAATAGGGCCTGAAATTCAAATGTCTTTCATTTTCTTGTTCTGATCAAATGGTCAGTGAAACAAGATTGGATAAACATTCACATTGATTATAAACATCAGGAGACCAAACTAAATATGATCTTAAGGTCTTATATTTTGCTTTTTAAAAAAAATCTATTTATTATTTTATCAATAAACTTTAAAAACACCTAAATTAAATAATATTGAGAATGGCAGATTTTTAGCATAAATCAATCAAAATCTCTTTTATAGTTTCTGATAAACTTTTTTATTATTATTTTTCTTATAATTTTGGTAACAGGGTTGATGAATGCAGTCAATATTACACTGGATTGAGATTATTTTCATGTAGCCATTGTCTACTTTCACTTTTTAAGGATTTAATCAGATGTAACTTTCTTACTTTCATTTCAGACGTGATGCTGGAGAATGAGGAGAGTGAAGAGGAGGAGGAACATCATCATGTCAAAACTCACTCACAGACTGAAAGTATTTCTTTACTGAAAGGAAGAGACAAGAAAAGTTTCACTTGCAGTCAGTGCGGGAAGAGTTTCACACAAAAACACAATCTCGAGATTCACATGAGGATCCACACTGGAGAGAAACCGTTCTCATGTGATCAGTGCGGGAAGAGTTTTACGCAACAAGGAAACCTTCAGCAACACATGAACATCCACACTGGAGAGAAACCGTTCTCATGTGATCAGTGTGGGAAGAGTTTTATGCTACAGGTTCACCTTCAGCAACACATGATCATCCACACTGGAGAGAAACTGCATGAATGTGATCAATGTGGCAAAACATTTTTGAGGGCTTCAGGCCTGAAGAGACACATGTTAGTTCATTCACAGGAGAAACCACATTCATGTTCTTCATGTGGAAAGAGTTTTTCACTTCTGCACAATTTAAAAGCACATCAGAAAATACATACTGGTGTAAGAAATCACTTGTGCTTTGAGTGTGAGAAGACTTTTATTACAGCTGCAGATTTGAAACGGCATCAGAGAATTCACACTGGAGAGAAACCCTACATGTGTTCACACTGCGATAAGAGATTTAGTCGGTCAGAATATCTGAAAACACACGAGAGGATCCACACTGGAGAGAAACCGCACTCGTTTGATCAGTGCGGGAAGAGTTACACACAAAAACCGAGTCTCGATGTTCACATGAAAATCCACTCTGGAAAGAAGCTGAGCCAATGACATCAAAGCGTTTTTATATCTGTACATCAGAAAATACTGGTGTCAGAGATTGTGTGTTCTTTGATTGTTGGACGTCTGTCCATTTGCTATTATTGCTTGATTTTATCAATACAATTTTCTCACTTTTAGGTTCAAGAGTCTCTCCATGTTTTATTACAGTTATTATGTTGAGCTGGAGAAAATACTAAATTAATATTCTTACCCAATAGTTAACTGGGTGTTACGTCCCTCGTTAATTAGATTCTAGGAATTCTAGTCTAGGAATATTATTAGAAAGTAGCTCCAAAAGTTGGACACTTAGAAACGTTTTATTGTCTGTTGATTCTACTTGTGTTAAGAATTGATCAATTCATAATTTTGGGTTACTCTGAAAGCCATTAACTATTATGATTGCTTATTGGTCTTTTAAATGTATTAAAATAAAACCTTTAAATGAATTGAACTGTCTAATAAATTATTTTTCACCCTAAACATTACGGATTTTTTATTTTTGTTTACATTATATTTTAGCGTTATTTTGTATGAATTGTTAGCAATATTTGGCGCGTTTATCTCGCATCACCGCGCTGACGTCATCAGTAGTTTCCTTCCTCGTTCAGCGCGTTTGTTGTGTTTGTCTTCTGAGGTGAGTTCTGCAGTTCAGATATTTCGCGTATTTACACACCCATAAAATACACTTTACACCGTTTGTTTCAGAAGGGTTATTTCTGAATTATTTTAATCAGATAAAGCGCTGAATGTGCGTGTTTTCTGGCGTCTGTAGACTGATTTAGTTAAGCACGAAACGAACATCTGAGGAAAATGTTGAAATCATTCAAACTTGAACGATTTGTAATTTGTTTAAAAAAATCGCAAAATTTGTTTCATTTTGAGAGTAATATTAGTGTTATTGAATGTTTGTTATCTCAAACTTGTACGTTTTGATCTGTGAGGAAATTTCATGGGGATAGAAACGTATCCTGTCTTGATCTTTAATGTATTATGTGCCAATACATTAATGATGGACATAATCAGTCATGTACTGTTAATGACTGGAATCTGAAAAAACAAACTCTAAAAAAAAGGGTGTCATATTGTTGTAGTTTGTATGTTCGTGTCAGATGTGAAAAGTAATACTATAATCTTTTAAATATAGATGATTTATTATTATTTAAGGGTATATTCTGACTCCATCTGAGTGGTCTTTTTACCACAGACACCCAAAATTACTACAGAATAAGTATAATGCCCCTTCTTCAGGGTCCCCGCGGATCCTTAAAAAGTATTAAAAAGTCTTAAATTCGATATTTAAAATTTAAGGCCTTAAAAAGTCTTAAATTCTTATTTTTACTTGTGAAAAGTCTTATTTTTACCTATGAAAGGTCTTAAATTTTAGATGACACTTTGACGACGTATCTAAATGCTTTCCAAATGAAAACTATCTAATCAGCGTACGTATTTTTTTTATTATTCTATCTTTGTGGATTTGCTTGTTCACGTGACAATTCGCGTCATTTACGGCAGCGTATTAGCCTGCGTCTGTCTCCTGCGCGCGAGAGAGGAGAGGATAAGAGAATGAGTAAATGTCAGTTCAATAGTAAGTTCATTCTTTGTGCTTAGGATTGTCTATGAACTATGATGATATTGTAATCATTGTTTAAACTACGTACGAGGCACCGCGAGTGCGAGCTGACATCGCGTTTGTCTCTCATGCTTGCTTTCATTGCGTGATGTGTCAGTGCAGTTATAGTTATGTCCCCAAATGAGTTTTTGTCTTATATTTCTATCATATTAGGTTGTTATATTAGAATATCACGAGCAAGAGTGCCGTTTTCCTGTGCACAATTGCAAATGTGCTATTTATTTTATACAACAGTTAAATTAACAATAAAGTTAACATTGTGTTACTTTTTATATTGTCAATATTGTTTGTTTCCCCCTTTATTTCGCCGACGAGAATTTCATAATGAAACTGGAGTCCAACAGACAGCGATTCTTTTTTTAAAACTGAAATCCGCGTTTTGAACGAATCATTTGATTCAATGAATGAATCGGCCGTTTGAACAAATCGGTTGAATAAAACTCCAACAACTCGCTTATTAAGACAGTGACTTACTGCCACCTACTGGCGGGTTTAGTTGAAAATTTAAAGTACCCTTTAATTAAAATGTTAAAATTATGAATAATTTCATATTTAAATATTGAATAGCTTTATTTATGCAATTGCAAATTAAGTGTAAATATAGTAATGCCAGTCCGGATGCCGTTTCTGTGTCACCTCTGCACTGCAAGGATGGTTTTTAATTTAATTATTTAATTTGACAGTGGTACGGTCTTATTCTAATATAATTTAATTTGAATGTTAGAATTTGACATAAAAGGTGATGCATACCTCTAAATACGTTTAGAAATAATTTCCATATTTAGGTGAAAATGCCCCTGGAAATCAATTTAAGGTGGTAAATATTGCCCCTTAATAAAAAATTATTTCAGTCACTACTGTGAACTGACCACTGCATAGATAGAATATGTTAAATGAATATCTTTGTGAGTCTGCTGTCAACAACAGGCCTAAACCAGCCATGGTACCAGTACAAAATCAGTAAAATATCATCTAATTATTATCAACAAAACTTTGAAAATATCGAGATATATTTTTGTTAATATTGCAAACCCCTAATGTACGGTATTAATTTTTATTTCTTCAGGTCTTAAAAAGGTCTTAAAAAGCCTTAAATTTGACTTTAAAAAATGTGCAGATACCCTGTTCTTTTGTTTGTTTTTTTTAGCGGAATTGGCCGTTCGCAAAGAGTAACTGTTGCTATGTCCGACAAGCTACGCCGCTCTCACACACACCATGTTCTCATGCAGTGAAAAATACATCGTGGAGCAGAGAGGACACTGACAACGCGCCGACAGAAAACTTACCAGCTTACTTTTGATATTAAACAGTCTCACCTTTCAAATTTGGTCATTTTTCTAAAGAAATTTAAACAATACAGTTTTGTGGCTCTTTAATGTGTCGTGTCAGATCGCTCAGTTAAAGCCGCTCGTGAACTGATCATCTCTTCTAGTTCATTTATAGCATCAAATAAACATGAATGAACATCAGAAGGAATGTTGTTTTAACCGCGGAGAGACGTCAGTACACTCCGCTTCTCAAGCTCAAAATCCTCACACGTTAATCTACTAACTCTCCTGACTGCTTTGTCGGACAAAATGGCGGATGGCGAAGTATGATTGGTCAGATCACCTGTCAATCAAGCTCCCTGCGGAGGGTCAATTATCATTATTTTACCTCATTTGTAGATATTATTTTATAAAATTTGGATTTTTATTTGAATTTCAGGCCAGATGGAGGAAAATGAGGAGAGTGAAGAGGAGAAACATCATATCAAACCTGAAGAAAAAACTCCCTCACAGACTGAAAGTATTTCTTCACTGAAAAGAGACAAGAAATATTTCATCTGCCATCAGTGTGGGAAGAGTTTCACACAACAAGGAAGCCTTAAGAATCACATGAACATCCACACTGGTGAGAAACTGCATGAATGTGATCAATGTGGCAAAACATTTTTGTGGGCTTCAGCCCTAAAGAGCCATCTGAGAGTTCATTCACAGGAGAAACCACATTCATGTTCTTTGTGTGGAAAGAGTTTAAAATACAAACAAAGTCTTGAGCTTCACATGAGGATCCACACTGGAGAGAAACCGTACACATGTGATCAGTGCGGAAAGTCTTTTAGACAATCATCAAACCTTCAGGAACACATGAACATCCACACTGGAGAAAAGCTGCACGAATGTGATCAATGTGGCAGAATATTTTCGAGGGCTTCAGGCCTGAAGAGCCACATGTTAGTTCACTCACAGGAGAAACCACATTCATGTTCTCTGTGTGGAAAAAGTTTTTCACATCTACACAATTTAAAACTTCATCAGAAAACACATACTGGTGAAAAAGCTCATGAGTGCTTTGAGTGTGGGAAGACTTTTATTACAACTGAACGTTTGAAACAACACTGGAGGACTCACACTGGAGAGAAACCTTACAAGTGTTCACACTGCGACAAGAGATTTCGTCGGTCAGGACATCTGAAAACACACGAGAGGATCCACACTGGAGAGAAACCGTATCACTGCACTCCATGTGGGAAGAGTTTCACTCAAATATCTTCTCTTCGCAGTCATATAAAATACAATCACAGCAAGTAGATCATATTCAGATCCAGCACTTTCAAGTCTGATGCCGCGGCGCATCCTCACCAAACGTGACACAATAATACCATCGAGCAATAAGATCTCTTCAGTATAAATCTGCCCTAACCGGCCAATGTGACAGGAAAAAAAAAAAATCATCTAAATTTGTCACCGTGAATAAATTTCATCTTCAAGACCAGCAGATTCAACTGAGATTCACATCAACTCAAAGATGGAGTTCCTCCCTAAAGAACATCTAGACTTTTTATTCTTGAATATCATTTTGCTTCGTGGTATAAATAAGTATCATTATACTTTATTATAAGTTAAATATACTTGTAGTTTGTTTGTACGTTTATGAAGGAAAAGGTCCAAACTGTTTTATTAAACTGTTTGTGTTCTTTTTGTTTTTGTTTAGATCCGTCTAATTTAATTACATTTTGTATTTGCTCCACCAGTTAACTTTTATTATCCATTTATCTAATGTCTACGTATTCTTCTTGAATCAAGAATAGATACTTTAATAATTTTAGCTACATTTAAAAGTCATTAAAATATATATTGTGATTGCTGTGGGCTTTCATTTTATCGACAAAGCAATTAATTGCCTTCACCCCATATATATGACTGCGATTGGATGAGACGGCTGTCTGTCTACATCAATAACTGTTTTACTCTTATTTTTGTTTTATGATTTTCTTTTATATATAGATATCTTTTAGTTGTTGGTGTGTTTTGATAATCTGCCGTTGATCTCGTCTCGCGGTGATGACGTCATCTTTCGCGCGCTCCCTTCATTCGATTCTTCTGAGGTAAACAGTTCACGGTATCAAGTAATTGTTAAATACTCTTTACACAGTTTAAATAACATTTTACGCGTTAATTTCTAAATGGCTTCTATCATGTTCAGCGCGCTTCGGGTGTCTGCTAACTAAAACACAGTTTAAAGAAGAAGATATTTATGTTTCTCATTCTCACATACAAACGGTAAGATATAGCGAACGGCTTTGTTATGAATGTAGTAGGAAATCGAAATATATATTTAGAGATTCATATCGTCGAATTACAATGTTTGATAAAGATGGGCGTCATTAGTTTCTGTCTTTATATTCCTGCAATTTTACGGTTTTATTTGAGTAATAATAGTTTAATATTAGCACTTTTAGGCTTTCAGCAGATATTCTGACTCAAACAATCTGTTTATAGCAGCAAATACTTATAATAAAGTGAGATGATCTGCTGATCCTGAATGGCTTGTTTAATGAGTGTTGATAGTCTATGGCTCATCTATTATCAGAGCAGCTGAAAAGCCTCTTTATTTCATGTCAATAGATCCTGTTTTCATTTCATTCATTATGCTGATGTCTTCAGATCTGTAAACCTCCACATTAAGCTCATTTTATTGTCAACAGACTTGAGCAAACGACATGATCAGCTATTGTGACATCTACTAGATGTAGGTAAGTTTCATAACAGCATTTATTTAATCTTTGATGAACCATGTTCCATAAAAAAGTAAAGTCAAACTCAGTTGGTGCGTCATTTGTTTCTTTCACATTTGTTTTTCTAAGTTAATTTTTTTATTTTTATTCTTATTTATATTTGGTATCTGTATTCTGTTCATTGTTCTTCTTATTTTTTTTCTATAATTCTTTGCCAATATGTTAATGAGATGTAAGATCCTAGCAATAAAGTATGTGGAAAATAAATAAAAAGTTAAAAATAAAGAGGTATAATTTGTGAATTCATAAAAACAATTTCCCCTGGTTTCACATACATAGCATAAGCCCAGTCCCAGACTAAAATGCATTGTCGAGCTGTTTTTACTGAAGGCAACTTGAACTGAAATCTTAAAATATAACTTGTTGTGTCTCAAGATGCACATCAGTAATGTTTGTTTTTTCTAAGGCATGTTTTTAAAGGGCCTTTACAAAATACCCACACTTGCAATCTTTGCACTTGACCACTTGCACGATGTAGGTATTTTCTGTATTTGGCCCGAGTGTTCAAGTAGGCGTGAAGACTAGAACTATTGATTATCCGATGGGGCACACTTATAGTAATACAAAAAAAGCAAGTGTTTACAGAGCTTTATTTTGATTTTCAATTCTTTGCATTTTTAAATAAACAAATGTCTGGTTAGTAGTCCCTATGTTTAAAATTTACAATTATGGTGCTTCTAATGAAGTGCTAAAAAAGCAGTTGCAAATGTACAAAATACACATAGCCTACTCATCTTTGCACCAATATAACGACACTTTAACAATTTGGTTTTCTACCAAGTTACATGTAATATCTAATTAATTTAACTTGGAGTGGAATGTTTTCCTCGTCATCTTGTGATTTCGGGGCATGTGAGTTCCCACACCTAATGCATGATGGGATACGCTTAGCCTCGAATACCGCTCCGATGCGTTATTCAAGATAGTGTGCGCTTTTTGTCACAAATATTGCAATACAAAACTGCAACAATATGTATTGTGGATGGTGATAAACTGTTTTGAGTGTTGTTCACGCAAAATGAAAATTACTGTCTGAGAAAACTTCCAAGTTTACAGAGTTTTAGTGTCAGTACTACATTAAACTACTAGCCTGTATAATGCAATGGGGGAATATTTGTCAGTCATCATGATAATGCCAAATGTCCTATATTACCAATAAAATTGCAAGCATATTCATCTAAAATAATTCTGTATTTTCAGCTTCAGAATCATGAATATTTTTTTTTATACTGGTAAAAAAATTGTCCTGTGCTTTGGGTTTCCAGCACCAAGTCCAAACCTTTGCATTTCCACTCCCAATGTGATACACAATTTAGCATTTTTAACAGTACATTTTTTGTTAACCTTTTACCAAATGTCTTGCAGTATCTCAATAATATCATATCGTGAGTTCAGTATAGTGATATATCGAATCCTGACATGAGGGTATCGTTATACCACTAGCCAAAAGCTGCTTAAATGCCCTAATTGAACAAAAGGCCTATTCCTGGCGTAATTTAAGCCCTGTCTGTAATTAATTTAATGAATTTACTTAAAATAACTTCTAAGTATTTAATAGACAGATAGGTGAACATAAACATTTAAAATGTGTGAATTAGTATAAAAACAAACTCTGGAACTGATTTCTTCTTGATTTTGTCAGATCTGCTCCTCCTCCTTCAGTGAAGCTCCTCCTCCTTCAGTGAAGCCCCTCCTCCTTCAGTGAAGCCCCTCCTCCTTCAGTGAAGCTCCTCCTCCTTCAGTGAAGCCCCTCCTCCTTCAGTGAAGCTCCTCCTCCTTCAGTGAAGCCCCTCCTCCTTCAGTGAAGCTCCTCCTCCTTCAGTGAAGCCCCTCCTCCTTCAGTGAAGCCCCTCCCACTGCAATCCACCAATAAATGCTGGAATATTCCCATCAGCTACAAGTGAAGACGAGCATCACACCATCAGGAAGAGCTGAAATCTGCAAAGACAGAGTTTATTGAAGGACAGTGAGAACAGGAGAGATCCAGAACACTGCAGAATGAAACACACTGAAGAACAAAGAGGTTGGTGTTTATTCCTCATTCTTCATTAAAGGCACAGTATGTAATTTTCGCCACTAGAAGTCGCTTACTTAAAAGAAAGGTATTGCTTGATGCCGCTGTGAGTGAGTGTGGAATCATTGGAGGTGTCGTCTTCACCTTCACAGCCAATGAAAAACAATCCGACGGGACTCAGGCAGAAATCATGTTAATGAGCTAATGTATTAAAGTTTGATTAACATTACGGACCGAGAGCGATTGCTAATCCTGCGCGACACACCGAGTTCCGCGTTCTATTTACAACAGCGGAGCTTTTAGTATGCTTATATGCCGCTCCTTTCGTTCATGCATGTGTTGGGGAACAGCGCTGTTTTACATGGTTAAAACAATCATACTAAATACATTTGAGCATGTTGAATCTTATGTTATATCGTGACTCTGTGCGTTTGCTCAGTAGCTGCTATGAGACACTTGTTGCACACTGCTATAAGCTAGATCGATATTAGAGTATCATATTAATAAAAGCTGGATGACTTGTGTTGATAAATAACACGCAATTATTTTCAAGGGGTAGTTGATGATTATTTCACTTTTCTAACTGTAGTTAGTGTGTAATGTTGTGTGTGATCATAAACAACATCTGCAAAGTTATAACGTTCAAAGTTCAAAGCAAAGGGACATATTTGCTTTTAAAGAAATCGCTTTTTAAGGACTACAACAAACGGCTGATAGGGACTACACGACATTCCTAAAATTTACATAAACCCCGCCCCCGGAACACGAATTTTAGATTATCAAGACAGAATATGCTAATCAATGACTAGAAGATAACTACACATAAGCTACATAAAGTTATCAACTAACCATTCAGAAATTTTGTCTACATGTTGTCACTTCTCGAGTCTCTCCATCATTGTCTGACTCCGGTTTGAACATAAAAGGCTAAAAGTTTTTGAAATTTTTAGTGCGTGTCTGTATGAGTGCAAGCTGTTGAAGCTCCGCCCACTGTGCCGGGAGCTGCAGATCATTTGCATTTAAAGGGACAAACACAAACGGTGTTTTTGCTCACCTTCAAAAAGTGACAACTTTAACATGCTATATAAAAATATCTGTGGTGTATTTTGAGCTAAAACTTCACATACACACTTTGGGGACATCAGAGATTTATTTTACATTTTGTGAAAAGGGCATTATACCAGCCCTTCAAAGCATATTGTTTGATGGAGAAAATGCTGTATTAGTTACTACAAATAAAGCTCTTTCCGGTTATGCTATGTTAGTCACTTGACAATAGGGGCAATTTTAAGAAATGCTTTGTTTTTAAAAATTGTGTTGAGTGAAAAATGTTGGGCAGCTAATTAATTATTCATTCAACATTGGCTCATAATTAGAACATTTGGATTAAAATAAATTAAATATCCACCTGAGACAGTCAGAACTGTGGCACTATTGTATTTGTTTTTTGAAAGTAATAACTGGAAGATCAATGTATTTGTTCATGGAAAGAGATTTATAAAAATGCATCAAAATGATCATGATTTCATGTAGCCATTGTCTGCTTTAAAGCTACACTGTGTAACTTTTTTAGTTTATTCTTAGCTAAAAACACTTAGTTCTTTCAAAAATATATGTGCTCATTAATGTATGTTTACTTCGTTCAAGTAATAAAGTATTCTCGTGAGTGTATAATATGCCAATGAAAATACATACGTTCGAATGTCGGTCGCCATGTTGCCCCTCCATCTTAAAAGTACATTAGCCAAAGAGGGACATACCCGTTAATTCAAGCTTCGCCTTTCGCGTCTCCGCAATTCACCGGCCCTGTTTTTATTTTTTCCTCCCTCTCTCTCTCCCTCTCTCCCTCCCTCTCCCTCTCTCTCTCCCTCCCTCTCTCTCTCCCTCCCTCTCTCTCTCCCTCTCTCTCTCCCTCTCTCTCTCTCTCTCCCTCTCCCTCGCACCTCCGTCACATCAGCTGATCTCTGCTCACGGAGAAAATGATTTAGCCTACAATGTAAACGTTGCCTTACGCTAGTGATGTCGTACAATATACAGAATAACGATAGCACTGATAAAAGTTACTTTACTAAGATTAGCTTGCATTCGTCTGGGAACCTGATAGCTGATGTTAGCAATGAAATGGTAAAAAAAAATAACAAAAACATAAAACTATTATTCATTTTACATAGATGTCATAACCTATATGTTAACTGACAAATTAAATTACTGCAAATTATAATAGTTTTCTAAAGTAACCTCATCACTTGAAGGAATACTCATGGACGAGGTCGAACTGGAAGCCATGTTAATCTTGGACTACATTGGCCACCATAGGAGTTAAAACGAAATCGGAATTGAGAGGAACAGAAACTAATATTCACTGGATGGTCATATACCTTTTCACCGCAAGATGGGGGTAAAAATCACACAGTGTAGCTTTAAATTTTAATAAGGATTTATTAAAATGTAACTTTCTTCCTTTAATCTCAGATGTGATACTGGAGAGTGAAGAGGTGGAGAAACATCATGTCAAAACTAATGATAACATTCACTCGCAGAATGAAACTATTTCTTTACAAAGAGACAAGAAATGTTTCACCTGCCGTCAGTGTGGAAAGAGTTTCACATGGAAACCGAGTCTCGAGATTCACATGAGGATCCACACTGGAGAGAAACCGTTCACATGTGATCAGTGTGGAATGAGTTTTACACAACAAGGGACACTTAAGGAACACATGAGGATCCACACTGGAGAGAAACTGCATCAATGTGATCAATGTGGCAAAACATTTTTGAGGGCTTCAGGCCTGAAGATTCACCTCACGGTTCATTCACAGGAGAAACCACATTCATGTTCTTTGTGTGGAAAGAGTTTTTCACTGCTGCACTGTTTAAAACTACATCAGAAAACACACACTGGTGAAAAAACATATGTGTGCTTTGAGTGTGGGAAGAGTTTTGTTAGAGCTGGACATTTGAAACTGCATCAGAGGATCCACACTGGAGAGAAACCTTACAAGTGTTCACACTGCGACAAGAGATTCAATCAGTCAGGAACCTTGAAGTCACACGAGAGGATCCACACCGGAGAGAAACCGTATCACTGCACTGCATGTGGGAAGAGCTTCAGCCAATCATCTGCTCTTCACAGTCACACAAAAAACAATCACAGTAAGGAGTTAATCTTCAGATCCAGAACTTTCAAGTGTGAAGCCACATCCTCACCAACCGTGACACAATAACACCACAGAGCAATAAAATCTCTTCAGAATGAGGGTATGTTTACACAACTACAATGCACTAAAACTGAAACATTTTTCCGTGTTTTTGCACATACAGAGAAAAATGTTGTAAAAACGATTCCCGTTCACACGGATCCACGAAAATGACTAAAAACGCTGTATTCTGATGTCAATTTGTGAAGAAACACTACGCAACTGTACAACTGAACATGTAATACGCATGTGCAAGATGCTACCGGTTTCACAGATTTGCGGTATTGATGACGGTATTATATATAAAATGAAATAAAATTGTTTCAAGCCCCCAAAACACTGTGGTCATGTAAATGAACGGCCAAAACGCATTAAAAGTTTTTAGTTGTTCTTCTTAAAGGTTGTGTAGGTAAGAATTGTCTAAAGAACTTTTTTTCAAATTGGCTTAAACTGTCTTTATATACCAATACATAATTAAAATGTAAGTACTTTGAAAAAGAGAGTATAAAAATTGAGTGACTAGTGTATTTAATCTTCAAAAAACACAGCTCATTAATTCCTACCGGGACGAAACACATGATTGGCTTGCGCGACTGTCACTCTCCGTCGCCATGACTACCGCCGCTATTATTGGCTCTGCCCACGTGCGCGCAGTCGCGCACCCGTTTTTAGGCGGGAGTGAATGGAATTAATGAGCTGTGTTTATTGAAGATTAAATACACTAGAGTCACTCAGTTTTTTATACACTCTATTTCAGAGTACTTGCATTTTAATTATGTATTGGTATATAAAGACAGTTTAAACAAATTTGAATAAAAGTTTTTTTAGACAATTCTGACCTACCCAACCTTTAAAGACGAGCAGTTTAAACTGTGAGATTCAACTCTCAAAGCTTTATTCTTATCTATTATTCTGTTTACACTTTTATGAATCGCTTCCGTGAGCACTTAACCTCATAGGGAAAAAAAACCTTTCCTTGAATCCTCCATTGTCTGACTTACTCTGAGCAATGTCTGAAACTTTGTATTTTGAGCACTTCTTGCGTTGCTTTTCATGATGACGTGCTTGCTCTATACTATTCCTCATTTGTAAGTCGCTGTGGATAAAGGCCTCTGCTAAATGACTAAATGTAAATGAAAGTAGGTTTTTACAGATTCAAACTAGGGGTGGAACGGTACATGTATTCGTATTGAACTGAATCGGTACGGGCGTCACGGTTCGGTGCATTAATTTACACGGAGAATACACGGTATACAAATAAATAAAACTTGCGTGCAAATTAATTAATGTAATGCGGAACTACTGTTAGATACGCGGGTTCTTTAGGGACACCTAATCTGTACCTCCCCTTTTGTTGATACTTTCCATGATACTTTAGCCTGCCATGCAAGCCTCCGCTGACTGCGCGCACGCATCCCCAAATGGACGAGTCATACTTCGCGGCAAGCTCGCCGGTGTACTATTCGTTGAAACGACAGGGTGCGACTCGGTGTAATTGTCCTCTAAACCATCAGGAATCAGCGGTGAGAAGTAGTAAACACTTTAGTACACCAAAGCCACACTACAAAAGAATCGTGCAAACCAGATTATTCCTTATGACATTAGAAAAAAAAATGGATATGAGAACGTAACCTACAACTAAATTAACGTTATCTTACATATTTTCTAAATATTTTTATTTCGTTTTGAGAACCTTTTTATAAAACATGGGCGTTTATTTGTATCTAAAGGGCTTATGTCTGCTATTGTAGGCTCATTTAGTTAATGTAAGCAACTAATTTAGACGCAAGAACTGTGTCGGTGCGGTGAGATGGACATGCTCGGCCAGATTCGACTCGAAGTCGTGCATCTTCGGATACGGATCCGCACGTGCTAAAAAGCCGTGCACTGCACACGGCTACGCGAAATGGGGCCAACGCGCACGACCGCCCACACAGCATTTTCCGCGCGCACCTTCGTGCTCGTGCGTCTGCACATAAATAAGAGATGCTGTGTTTACAGTTTTATAGCTGATTGTATTATTTTGTTTACATCTTACTTTACACACTTCAGGGCCGGTTGTTGCAGCTGCTCAGGGGAGAGACCGTATGACACTAGGTGGTACAGATTGAGACATGCACAATAAAAATAATTGCCTTCTGCATTTTTGTTTTGCTTTTCCCTCCATTTGTACCGAACTCGTACCGAACCGTGACTTCTGTGTACCGTTCCACCCCTAGTTCAAACTGTTCTTGAAGAAGAGGCTGATTTATTTTTAACTTGTTCATCGGTTGTAAACCAACTAGTTATTCTTCCTGTTAGTGTATTTAGAAAACACAGATGTAAGATATACGGTCATGTATCTTTGAAACTGGCCTTCTTCACCTTTATTCTCTTGAGATGCTATGCTATCTTGTTAGTCAATAGAAATCTGTGTCGTTTGTATCCACTTTAACTTTTTGTATTTGCTTCACCAAGTATTAAACTTTTGTTGTCAATTTTAATTGTCTGCTGATTTTCCTTACATCAATCTAAATCTAAAATCCAAGTATTATGATTGCTTTTGGGGGTTTCTTTTTTCTCTCTATAAAATATATAGTCAACCCACTCATGAGTGACTGAGATGGCTGTGTGTCTACATCAGTTACTGTTTTACCCATACCCTTATAAGGTAAGTTTCAGAACAGCGCTTATTTCATTAATCTGTGATAAACCATGTTCCATTAAAAAAAACCCAAGCAATTAAGTCAAACTCAATTGGTGGGTTATTTGTTTCTTGCAAATTTGTAAAAAAAAAATCTAAGTTTGTTTATTTTCTCATTTTTTTATTCTTACGTTGTTTATATTTGTTGTTGTTTTTCCCCGTAAATCTTTGATTATATGTTAATGAGAGGTAAGACAAATGTAGGTATAAATGAAAATAAAAAGAGATATAATTAGTCAATTCACATTAAACACTTTGTGATTCATTTGTGACACAACTACTAGACAGATAGGTGAATATAAAGACTTAAAATGTGTGAATCAGGATAAAAACAAACTTCTTCTTGATTTTGTCAGATCTGCTCCTCCTCCTTCAGTGAAGCCCCTCCTCCTTCCGCGAAGCTCCTCCTCCTTCAGTGAAGCTCCTCCCACTGCAACTCACCAATAAATGCTGGAATATTCCCATCAGCTACAAGTGAAGACGAGCATCAAACCATCAGGAAGAGCTGAAATCTGCAAAGACAGAGTTTATTGAAGGACAGTGAGAACAGGAGAGATCCAGAACACTGCAGAATGAAACACACTGAAGAACAAAGAGGTTGGTGTTTAAAAAAAGAAGAAGTATTTTTTAAATAAGTTTTTGTAATTTTTTGTGTTAATTTTGTTGTAAACAAGTTAGTTTTCCTTAGAGATGTTCCGTTACCCTTTTTCCCTTCCCGATTCCGATACCTATCAGCTGCAATTCATACTAGCCCTGTATGAATTGATAAATTATTTTATGGTATGCTTCAGACTTATCCCTTAATAAAACATGAACAAATACATACAGTGAACTACAGTATTTTTTTTATCTGACATACATTTGACACAGCAATGTATTATTTATTTTCTTGAGTGAAAATAACTTAAAATGCAGCCACACATCTAATACTGTAAACTGAAAAAGGTATTTTAGTTTTACAATATAACTGTATAGAAAAAGTATACAGTTATACTTAAAGTCGGCATGAAATCAAATTTGACAAATCTTCTTTTTATATGTAATATTGTAGTGTTTATTATAAATGATTTATCTGTGCACTTCATTATAATTTTTTAATTCATCTACCCTTATAATCTTCTAATCAAATACATTACCCTACCCTGTGCGTCATCACAGTCAGTGAATGTTTCTCCTGTCAACGGTTCATCCACCAGGAGGCGCTTGGCGTATTAAAGGCTTTTTATTCTTGTTAGAGACATTGGTTCACTAAAATGTTCAGTCTTTTTATTCTTGTTAGAGACATTGGTTCACTAAAATGTTCAGTCTTTTAAGTATATTTTTCTTCCCCTTATTTCTGCTATATACGGTTCTAACAGTTCAAATATGGGCATTATAATGTAACTTGAATAACAGAAAATATTGATCCAGGCCTCTACACTTTTCAGTTTTTCCAGAAGAAAAGACGGAGATAAACTGATGTGTTTCAGCTTTGCCAAAATATCAAAGTCTGCAATCAAAAGCAAGAGGTCTCATTATGAACTCGAGCGTTTCTCAATACATTTCCCAAGACCCAATCTCAGATTTAACCAAATGCAAACTTCTCTAAATGAACAATTACATTTAAAAGTTATGTATGTTTTCATTAGCTTTCACTCATTAATTTTGCTGTAACAACACATAAATATGATTCAGTGGTTTTTGAGTCAAAATGGCTTTTTAACCCTGCACTGTTTTTCCTGTTAGTTTTATCTCTTCAGAAATGTGGTTTGATCTGTTGATCTGGATATATGTAGTTGCTGTTTATGTCAGCAGTTTTGTGAGTGTTTTCCGGCCTCCTATGATCCTGCGCATTTCACTGCATGATGTGGCCTATTAGAAAGTGGTTAAAATGCCCTCACAATTCAAGATTCAATTCATGTGAATGACTTGTTATATATTTACACTGGTGTAGTGCAGGGTATACGCAGGTATACCCACTTCTTTTTCAGTCGGCATTGCGTCTACCCACTTCTAAATCCCCTCTGATGCGCATCATTTAGTAGCTAATCCAATCTCATGTGAATAAAAAACACCCAGTTAGGGTCGTACGGTCGTACCCATCATTGAGGTCCCCGAGGTCCGGACCTCAGTAATTTTTTTGAGTGTATATAATGAAAGTTGTGAAATAATTCCCTAATATTAACTCTAATTTGGTGCTGCAATGATTCGCCCATCGCGACGATAACTGTCCTTCTCATCTGAGCTGCTTCAGCACTCAAACACCCGCTCTTCAATGTCAAAATGTTATATATGTGAGTTTCTGGACTATAATTTAGAGTTAACCCTTCATCTGTCTGATTATGTTATATTGGACTCACTGCAAACCTGTATGATTTTCTTTTGCAGAACATTAAAAAAGGTATTTTGAAGACTATTGTAGAAAATGTAAAAATCATGGCTATTGTAGTCTAAAAGTTTATGTAATAAGTTGTATGTTGAATCTAATAAAATATTTTTCAATTAATTAATCATCACATAATGTAATTTATTAGATAAACTTTAATCGCCCTAATGGATATCCAATCCAATATTTCACTCTTCTGCTAATAGTTTTCATCCGGGGCCAGAATTTATTTGAAAATGTAAGATCAGCAAAAGCTTGTTGATTTTCGTGATGTTAAAGGAGACGGATGTGTGAGCGGAAACTAACGGGTTGGGGGAGGATTTACACACTAACAGATAAATATCTCAGTTCAGTCGTGTTTCAGATCAATCTGAGTGTTTGCAGACATTTTACAACCCCACTCTTTGTAATCTTCTTTGTTGAGCCAAATACCTTGAAACTTGCATTTTCCAGGGATCACGTTTCAGCGTTTTCAGCCTATTTTTGCAATGTGTCGCGGTCTGTCTATGAAATATTGAGGCAACGTCATGGAAACATACAACACAAAGTACCTGACGTGGGAAACACTTAACGTAACGTGTAAATGCGCGTAACTAACGTAAATCAAGCAAGCTAGTGTGCATAGGCCACGAAGTGTTGGCGAAATAACACATTAGCGGACCGGAGGGAATAATATGGATTTTTTTCTCTCCAGAAAACGTCTTGCACAAAATAAATTCATGCACTTTCAACTTTCCAGGGCCTTGAATTTTTTTTTTCAAGATTCACAAACTTTCAAGGATTTCAAGTAGGGGTGGGCGATATGGCAAAAATATCATATCACGATTTTTTTCAGGAAAATCACGATTTTATCACGATTCCTTTTCATGTTGGTTTTACTATTTTGCAAGTGACTGAGCATCACAGCCAAACTAATGTCCATATCTTAAAAACAAAGCCTTAGGTAACAAAATATAAAATAAAAAAGAATGGCATAAATTTAGGCCAAAGTGGCGAAGATAAAAAATATTTGTCATTGTCTTTGTTATTCAAAATTAAGAACAAAGATACACATACACAACTTAATATACAAATTAAATAAGCAGTGCTTTATTTTTTCAGCTACAGGTGTATTTAACAGCATTGAAGAAAGTAATTAAATGAACAAATATGAAAATAAAACACAACATAAACTTCACTGTATAAATTATACATTGATTCTTATTAAAGCTGCTATTAAAGTTCTCAGTCAAGAGTGAGTGAGATGCTCTTTGTATTTTGTTGTTTTATTAACAGGGATAGTTCTCCCAAAAATTTAAATTCTCTCAAGCCGCTTTAAACCCGAATAAGTCTCCCTCTTCTGTTGAAAATAAAAGTTATTTGGAGGAATGTGGGTAAACAAACAGTTCATGTACCCCAGTGACTTCCATAATAGTTTTTTCCTACTATGGTCAATGGGGACCAGCAAACGCCCGGTTAGCCACACTCCTCAAAATATCTTCTTTTGTGTTCAGCACAAGAAAGACATTAATTCAGGTTTGGAACAACATTAGAAAGTGAGTAAATAATGACAGAATTTTTATTTTTGGGTAACTGTCCCTTTAAGGACAAGCGGATGCATGTTTACTATTAGGGCTACTGTCACTTTAAGATCTGCGCGCGACGAGTCTACACGCATTTGACAAGCAGATTTTTCCTTTATTTGTTCTATTGTTCTTTCACTTTAGACATAACCAACTTTGTTTATGTAAACCTTGTGTGTATTTGACAGTATTAGCGCAATAAGACTCGAAAGATAACTTAGCCCAGTAATCAGACGCTGTTACACAGGCTTTTAGTGCACGTGCGCGGCGGGTCTATTGCGCTCAGAAAAGTGCCCGTTAGAACAGCGCATCAGCAGCGAACGACATGTTTAACCGGCAAGGCTTTAAAGCACATGCAAATAATTAATTTTTATGAACTACAGTGTCCCGTTCCTCTGCATTTCATGTGGATATACGTCGCGCTGTACAGTATGTTGAGACGGAGGCGCCAGAAATGCAAACTGATAAAATGGACGATCCTACGATATTTCTTCAAAAGCAGATCGTGGA
This sequence comes from Phoxinus phoxinus, assembly GCF_949152265.1. Taxonomy (NCBI): domain Eukaryota; kingdom Metazoa; phylum Chordata; class Actinopteri; order Cypriniformes; family Leuciscidae; genus Phoxinus; species Phoxinus phoxinus. The sequence continues at coordinate 30,796,313 of NC_136895.1, read as the reverse complement.
GACATTTTAATCGTCCACGATCAAAAATCATAATATCGCACACCCCTAATTTCAAGGACCCGTGAGAACCCTGTAATAAGAAGATCACAATCTTCCACTCCACAAAAAAACATCTTTACACTGAAATAAAGTGAATCCATCACCAGTCAAATAAGAGTCACAGGTCAGAGGTCAAATATGATTGACTGCTCACAGCACTAAATAACACACAGATATCTAATCCAATATTTCACTCTTCTGCTGTTAGTTTTCATTCAGGGCCAGAATTCATTTGATAATGTAAGATCAGCAAAAGCTTGTTGATTTTCGTGATGTTAAAGGAGACGGATGTGTGAGCGGAGGTTGGGGGAGGATTTACACACTAACAGATAAATATCTCAGTTCAGTCGTGTTTCAGAGCAATCTGATGTTTGCAGACATTTTAAGAGTCACTATCGTGGACCTGTCAGTGAACCGATGAAGAAAATGTTTCTCACATTATTTTTGCTCTTTTTGTGGCGTCTGGATGGTGAGTTTTAAATGTGTTTCTATGGCTTCAGTTGTTTCTGTTCTGGTACCATGTGATAAATTACTGGTTAAATTAGTTCGAGAAGATGATCATTCACTGTTAGTGTCAGCAACGGTGGCTGTAGTGAAGCGCACGACTCAGGAAATAACTCAACTAACAGTCTTAAATATAACACTTAATCTAAAACTGCTTGATATTGTAATTGCTTGGTTTAATAATAATTTACTATGTGAGAATAGATCGCTTTTTAGATCAGATAAGTAGCAAAAGTGAACTGAACCTGGTGTTCATTAACAGATATAACTCCATGCCAGTGATGGAGTATTCGAGTCCTGGACTCGGACTCGAGTCCTTAGTCTCTGGATTCGAGTCCGACTCGAGACTCCATTCTCTGGACTCGTGACTCGACTTGGACTCGGACTCGAGCCGAGGATATATAAAATCGGGCTTGAGCATTCATCAAATGAATGACGTTGTTTCTGAATAAATAGGTTATAAAAAAATTATATAAGATGTTACACTTTTCCTGTTTCGGGCTTCAAGACCGGCCGTGATCTATTTTTTTCCCTCACAGACACTGCTACCGCTCGCTCTCCTTGCTTGACAACACACTCACTGACGTCACTCACTTTACGCTGCATTCTCGTGCATTATTCATTTAACAGTAGATAAGTTCCTCTACATCTCATCAGCAATTTCAATTTTGGCACGCTTTGCAGCAGCTGAGCTGACCACTAAGGAGCGAATGTACAGTGACGTGACATATCTGCCAAATTCAAACTGTGCTTTCGTGCTATGGCTGGCGCTGAGCCAAAGACGGACGCGCTCAGCACTTAAAGGAGAACTCCGGTCAATTTTAACATTGAGCTCATTTTTTTTTTTTTTTTTTTGTAAATGTGCACAGCCAATGTGAGTGATTCCTTCAGAGTGAACACTGTGAATCTGACTGCAGTAGATGTGAAAGATAAAAGTGATGATAATTCAGCCAGCGCACATACCCATATTTACTTCCTGTTTTCAAGTTCTCCACTGTTGCTTAGTTACCTATGATCACGCGCGTGAACTCGATAACTCGACTCTGAAGGAAAATTTACAAAAAAATGAGCTCAATGTTAAAATTGACCGGAGTTCTCTTTTAATCCCGCTTATCATACCATAACACAATTATGTTTATTTTAGATTTCAGATATTTAAATACATATCATTTATAGCAAAACAATACGTTTATAGTTTGTAAAATACACAATGGTGTCTATGGAAGCAGCAATAAACAATCCTTTCAAATATATTTGCCGACATATTTAATTCATATCAGATATACACAGTGTAAGTAAGTCAACCATAAAGTTTATTCTTCTCCCAGTTCACCGACCACTTACTTTCATTTATTTCGGGAGAAACGGATTAATTCAGGAAGAAACCAACCCTAGAAGAAGCTTGTCGTTTTATTGTTAACTGTTAAATTACTTACATCAATCTTTTTTGGACATGCCATAGCTAATTTTTTTTTTAATATTTTGAATAAAAAAGTAAAAATGACATAAAAGCAGATCATCATTCATTCAGCACTCTTGTGGCTGCGGTGTGTCACGTGACAAACAATGACGCGTCACCATGGAAACCTTGAAAAACCAATCGCGATGCGAGAGTTAAAGGGATAGTTCACTTTGAAATTAAATGTTGGTATGTTTTATCTTATCTGAAGTGCATCCAAGATGTCGGTGTCTTTGTCTCCGCAGTAGTTTCAATGTTGATATTTTTAGGTCAAACCGTTCTTGTCTGTCAGTCATATAATGCAGGTCTATAGGCACTGTCTCTAATAGCATGCAGAGAAAAGTCCAAATTAAACAATTCCCCATCGTAAGTGCACATTGATGGCCTAAGACACGAAACAAGCGGTTTGTGTGATAAAACCAACAGTATTTATATAGTTTTTATCTCTTTTACACAACCACGTCCAAGTGATCTGTTTACTTAGTCTGCGCAAGTGGCGTAGAGCTCCGGAAGTGATCTCCCGGATGAGTTCGCGCGAGCTTACGTAAATGTTTTTTTTTTTTTACATCGGTTTAAACATCCCGGATAAGCGCAAACTAGTACCATTTCTATTAGCCGTCCTACCTAGAATCTCTGTTCTGTGCGTAGGTTCTGGTGTAAACAATGAGTGACGTACACGCGCGAGAGATCACTTCCGGAGCCTTCCGGCGCTCTTCGGTGCTTGCGACATTGAGAGCGGCATAGCTTGTCGGACATAGCAACAGTAACTAAGGGGGCGGTCAATTGACCCTCGAAGAGCTGCAGAAGAAAAGGGAAAAAGTCTGGAGGTTTTGGAGAAACGGCTGACTGATAAACTGAAGGAACTTTAGGACACTCCAGTATAGAGGGCTTGTTCGGCCTAACCTTGGATAGACCAATTATCATTTCTGCACTATTTTGTGTTGTTTATTGCAGTTTTTTTTTCAACTCAAGTAAATAAAGGACACCTTGAACTAAGTTAATGATATTTTGGTTTTCAAAGATGATTCGTTGATTGCCCAGCGTGTTTTTCATGCTGTGAGAAAAAGGAAGGTTTTTTTTAAGTAGATGAAGGTAATTTACGGCAACTCAAATTGATTTGCACAATGTTTTGTTTACATTTTATTGAATGACTGTATAAATACATATATGTATGTGTAAATATGTAATATACCACATCTGTAAGGTGCTGGAAAAGCTTAAAAAATGTACCTCGAAAATGCTTGAATTTGACTTCAGGAAAGAACCCTGGATGGAGAACAGAGACAAATAGAAACAGAGCAAACTAAACCTAAACAGAACAAACTCGTTACAGTTATTCTCATATAGAAATAAGTGAACTGTGATTTTACAGTCAGATCAGGTTTTAATTCAGCTCTAAACTCGATTATTATGGATTGATTAAATAAAAAAAAAAACGAAAATTCAGAGGAGCAATTTTTCTAAAATGCCGCAGATTTCCTCCGGCAGACGCGGCGTTGTGTGACGTCATCACAATGCATATTTAGCCAAAGGAAAGTCCACTTCGAAGTAGACTACGTGCGATGAACTTGAATTGATCTGAACTTGTGTTTGTGCCGTTGCTTCAGTAATACATCTCTCAGTCAGTCAGTAAGTGCCCATCTCTCTCACTCACACACAAACACACACGCTACATAAAAGTCTCGCACACTCTGTAAACAACAACAAAATGTATGAGGAGCAAGATGCAAGAGTGAAGGAGACGTATGTAAATTCAGTAATATTGCGGTTTCCAGGGTTACCCCTGTAAACACAACTGCTACTATAATATTTATGAAATAATTCATTAATATTAAAAAATAATTTTGTAATGGAACAGATTTTTTTTTGCCTTTTAGACAAAATATAAAAATAAAGTTAGCATGTGTTTTTGTTCTGTCATAATTGATACACCAGGCTTGTATGACCCATATATGATATAGTGAGAATATGGAGGAGAAAAACAGCTCAAATTTATTCAGATACCCAAACTGAGCAAAAATAATGTAAATCAATGAGATCTTTATAACAGTATAGCAGACTACTTAGTGTCTACATAAAATGCATATAAATATAATTTGTCTCTCTATATCTCCAAGTGTCTTGGTAAGATGATATTTAAATGCTTAGTTTTAAGATGAAAAGCTCTATCATTTTTATTATTGGGGCAAAACACAACGTAATGCAATTGGCCTACAATGATGACTGAGGGATAGACAAATTAAGCATTCATCAAAAGCTTGTTGTATCATATTTGATACATAATTTATACTAGATTAACCCCCCCCCCCTCCCGCGCAATAAAATATTTAAAAATATTTTATAAAAATAAAATAAATAATAGAAATGTTATTCGCCCTGAAAAACTACCCCAGAATTGCCACAAATTTTGAAAAAAGGTCTGTGTGCATGTTTCTGAGCCTTGGTGTGCCAACCTTTTTCTGTTTTTTATTTTTGATAAATCTAAAATAGTATAAATATGAAGCTGAGATACTCAACAGCATTAGTTTTAGTGTGACATTCAAAATTAAAGTAAAAGTTCTTTTTTTTTTTTTTTTTTTCATACCTTTTTTCTTTACTGCTGCAAAATATTATTAACTTATTCATTTAAATCAATAAAAGTATTTTAGTGGAGATTCATCAAACTAACATCAAGTGATTTTAAAGCTTTAATCTGTGAAAAACTCTGTTCTTCAGGAGTGGCTTTTAGTGATCCTATTTATGACGTCCTGGAGACAGTGACGGAGGGAGATTCAGTCTCTCTAGACTCTGGTCTCACTGAAATAAATGATGATGACGTGGTTCAGTGGAGATTTGGAAACACTTTAATAGCAGAAATCAATGTAACGGCCGACAGATTCACTGTATATGAAGATGTTCTTGATGGGAGATTCAGAGACAGACTGAAGCTGGACAATCAAACTGGATCTCTGACCGTCACACACACCACAACTGAACATGCTGGAGATTATAAAGTACAGATCAACAGTGAGGTCAAGAGAATCAGTCTCAGTGTCCGCGGTGAGTTTAATATCAGTTTTTAATCAGCGCAAATATTCAATTATTAATTCAAAGTCAATTTTGCTTCTGTTGTTTAATGATGAGATTCATTTCAGATTTAAATTTCAAACCATTTATTTTTGTAAGTATCTGTCTTAAACCCGTTTCTGTGTGTGTGTGTGTGTGTGTGTGTGTGTGATGACACAGCTGAAATGTCAGTGGCGGAGGGAGATTCAGTCTCTCTAAACTCTGGTCTCACTGAAATGAAGGATGATGATGAGATTCAGTGGAGGTTCAGATACAGGACTGAATATAAATACTCTGAATATAAATACACTGTAATCGCTGAAATCCATAAACGGTTCAGCAGATTTACTGTATATGAAGATGTTCTTGATGGGATATTTAGAGACAGACTGAAGCTGGACAATCAAACTGGATCTCTGACCGTCACAAACACCACAATTAAACACACTGGAGATTATAACCTACAGACCAAAACTATTATGCTTGATTTCCATCTCACTTTTATTGGTGAGTTAAAACATTCACGCCTGTTTTTTAACCCTTTAGAACCTGAAGCTAAAATAGTTTTTTTCACATATTTAGATTTTTTTACTGTAAAATTCGAAAACAATGTGCAAGGTGTCATCTTTTTCAGAAAAATATTAGCTTTCAACAAATTACAGTTATCGGCCATTATTGTGTGTGGTGAGTTTGTAAATAGAATTTAAATAGACAAAAAAACGAGAATACATTTTCTGATTTTTAATAAAAAAGAAAATCACGAACGAAAGAAGAAACTAACACTTTAAAGTTGAAAAAATGTAGTATAATACAACTATACAAGTCTTTTTTTGTGACATTGGGTTGCACAGTTTTTATTTAGGACTCTTTTTTTCATACACGACGCACACATACAAATGCATCCATTCATATTAGGCACACACATGCACACACCACATGTAAAGATACGTGAAAAAGTAACGGCCATCCGCCTCCCAAGTTTCATTAAAAATCATCCCAATCCCGTCTTCTGCGGTCTACCACTTCTTTCGCCATTTGTCCGTTTCTTTTATTATTTTATGCAATCCAACACACTCCCGCCACGCTTCATATCTCTGTGTTCAAATCCTTCCTCCCGCTCTGCCAGAAAGCTGTGGTCATTTGCTGACGGAAAGCATGAGATTACCGTAATAAGCCGTATATTGCTGAAAAGCGCATGTTGTCGACTGTCAGGGGTCAAATTGAATGGTTTTGATAGTACAAACGGTTGAAGAGTTACGGTACAATGAATACAGCTCGCTGATCTGTGTCGGCGACGCCAGCCGGTTCTAAAGGGTTAATGATACAATTTAAATTAATTAATACACCATTTTGTGTCTTTTTGCTGTTTTATGATATTGTTATTATAATCTGTTTATCTGTGACAAACCCTGTTTCTGTTTGTTGTGTGTGTGTGTGTGTTTGTGTTTGATGATTCAGTGTCAGTGACGGAGGGAGATTCAGTCTCTCTAAACTCTGGTCTCACTGACATGAAGGATGATGATTGGATTCAGTGGTGGTTTAAATGCAGCTTTGATCATGGAAGCACTTTAATCGCTCAAATCAATAGACGGGCCGACAGAATCGCTGAATATAATGATGCTGTTCTTGATGGGAGATTCAGAGACAGACTGAAGCTGGACAATCAAACTGGATCTCTGACCATCACAAACACCACAACTGAACATGCTGGATATTATAATCAAGAGATCAACGAGATGGCTTTTTATACTCGTCTCTTTGTCTACGGTGTGTTAGATATCAGTTTCACATGTTTTATTTATTACAGCTGGATCTAAAGAAGTATCTTATCGTGACTTAAAGGGATAGTTCACTTTGAAATTAAATGTTGGTATGTTTTATCTTACCTGAAGTGCATCCAAGATGTCGGTGTCTTTGTCTCCGCAGTAGTTTCAATGTTGATATTTTTAGGTCAAACCGTTCTTGTCTGTCAGTCATATAATGCAGGTCTATAGGCACTGTCTCCAAAAGCATGCAGAGAAAAGTCCAAATTACACAATTCCCCATGGTAAGTGCACATTGATGGCCCAAGACACGAAACAAGCGGTTTGTGTGATAAAACCAACAGTATTTATATAGTTTTTATCTCTTTTACACAACCACGTCCATCTGATCTGTTTACACCGGATTTCTTCCCTGGAAACTAATCTAACCGCCTTTGATTGGACGTTGCATTTTTAAACTCAGCAGAAACGCGTGTGATTGGCTGTACGGCTCAACGTGTGCCTTTGATTGGCCTGAACAATGAAGCGAGTAGTGTGTCAAGATAGAAGGCTTACAAATTGGGAATAAGTGAAAACTCAACACTCCCGGATGAGTTCGCACGAGCTTAGGCCATCAGTGTGCACTTACGATGGGGACTTTTTTTAATTTGGACTTTTCTCTGCATGCTTTTGGAGACAGTGCCTATAGACCTGCATTATATGACTGACAGACAAGAACGGTTTGACCTAAAAATATCAACATTGAAACTACTGCGGAGACAAAGACACCGACATCTTGGATGCACTTCAGGTAAGATAAAACATACCAACATTTAATTTCAAAGCGAACTATCCCTTTAATTAGACTTTTTACATTAACAGCATGTTTATATTTACCTTTCTATTCAATTGTTTTAAATGCTCTACTTTTGATCATCTCGGTTCCTCTCGATGTTTCTTCCTCTGCTTGACCATCTTCATTCATCCACATTTATCTTTATTCTCTCGTGTTTTCAGCTCGTCTGCCTGTTCCTGTCATCACCAGTAACTCTTCACACTGCTCTTCATCTTCATCATGTTCATTGGTGTGTTCATCAGTGGTGAATGTGAGTCATGTGACTCTCTCCTGGTACGCCGGACTCAGTGTATTGTCCAGCATCAGTGCGTCTGATCTCAGCATCAGTCTCTCTCTAGCTCTGGAGGTGGACTATCAGGATGAAAACACCTACAGCTGTGTGCTGAACAATCCCATCAGCCACCAGACCACACATCTGGACATCCACACACTCTGCCACGCGTGTTCAGGTACGCCAGCGCTGATATTAGTGGATGTCAGCGCTGATATTAGCATTCATTACCTGATCTGATCTCAGTTTGATGTGTTTATTCCTCAGACTCTGTCCACTGTTGTGGTCCTACTGAAGCTGTGATCCGATTGGTCCTCTCTGCTCTGGTGGGCGTGGCTACTGTCATCATTCTGGTTTATGACATCAGATCCAGAAGAGCTGAACGAGATCAAGCACATATTCACACATCAGGTACACGATTGATGATGTCATTTCTCACAAACTGATTTTTCATGTTTTAATATTTGTGAGATTTATTAATTTATGCCTTTTATATGTTTATCTTTTTAGGAAGTGCTTAAATCTAAAGCAGAACGCTGAACTTTAAAGTTGCTTCAAGTCTTTTTGTTATAACAAATACTGATTATTATTTGCTTGCTCTTTCTCCTTCAGTATCAGATTTTAAATCAAATTTAAATCAAATTTAAAAGGCTTTATTGTTTATACTTAACTACTACAGCCTAAATCTATTTGTCATATGTACTTGCTTGCCATTATCAATAAAGTTTTCTCACTATCAATAAAGTTTTCTTCTACATTTATTATGTCGAGTGATTTGTAAATTGGTACATAGTAATATATAATTACTATATAAAAGGCATGGAAGTTTGATAAATGGACAACAATATATTAAAACAATTTTTTTTACATCCTACCACTAAATTAGCAGACTGATTTGAATCAGATAAGACAGAAGATGCAAACACTTTCTTGTCTGTCCCAAGTACCATTACAAGGGAGATATTTTTTCCACAATTTGCAGCACTGAATTTTTCATTCTTTACTCTAAATCTAAATGACTCAGAGAAACTTCACTATATGCTCGGAAAGGATGAGCTGCAAAATACACACCATACGAGGTGGTCAATCCATTGTATTTTTTTGAGAGTGTGTGCGTCTGTGAGTGTATTGTAGAGAACAAGTTCTGACGTTTAAACACATCCTGTTAAGTTTTCTGATTTGTATTTTTCTTTATATATTTTTTTAATTATTTATTTTTCTGACAGCTCAGGTCCCTTAAACAAAAATATACATCTTTTTGTGCACTATACAAAAAAAAGGGCTTAATTTGAGCCGGAACATGTTCCGGCACCTCCGATGTTGGATCCGGAACCTTTTTTATTGGATCCGGCACCTAAAAAAGGTGCCGGTTCTTATGTCACTATGGAAAATTAATCACCTAAATTAAAAAAATGTAATTAATATTTGTGTAGTGTTCAATGTTGTTATCGATAGAGAGGCGCAGATGGGGTATTATTTCATCCGCAACCGCATCACAAAACTCATCATCCGCACCAAAGTTTTTTGACATTCAATTTTCAAAGCCGCACCCGCCCACCATCCGCTGATTGTTTTGCGGTCTATGGACGATACAATGCTCTGGTGATGCGAGCCGCGAGAAAGCCCTTGTCTGTTCTAGAAAGGATGCAGCAAAGATATTTAATGATAATGTATGAGGCATAGGCCTACGCTGAGTTTCATTCATTTATGATGAGATGCGCTCCAGTTAACAATATAATGCAAGTGAACGCGGCGCGCCGGCGCCTCAATGTCACGGTTATTATCTGCTATATTTGCTTTTTATTTATTAAATACATGCAATTGGTTGATGAAACATTTATTAAAATTAAGATAAAATTTATACAAAACGAAATTCACTTTAAAGAAAGGCTTTGTAAAAATTGAGAAGCACTAGGCAGTGTAATTTTTTAATCCTTTGCATCCAACCCGCATTTTGAGTCGCCGGATCCACCTGATCCATGTGCTCCGGGACCTCCCACTTTACAAATTAAGCACTGATTAAGAGTATGCTAGTTTGAAAAACAGTGATAAAAGGCTACTGTTGTTTAAAGTGTAGACAAGCGTTTTTAGACAAATGTCATGTTAAAACGTTACATATTTTTTAATTTATCAGCACTTAATTGTGTTTTGCAGTTGATGAGATTTAGTTTATTCTATATTCTCTAAACAGGCCGTAAATTAAAATTCATGAATTACACATTTTTGATTGTAGCTATTGTTACATTGTGGCATACTTTCAATGTTTTATGAAAGTGCCATTTATACACAACCATGTACTTTTATTCGCAATTATCTTTATTCCTTAGTCTTTACCTTAGTTTCCCTCTCTTTTTCATTAGCAAACAGGTCCTACATTTTTGCTATATATTAGGGCTTAGACTCTTCAAATATTATTTAATATTTTATTAAATATTAATTATTCAAATATTTAAAAAAAGAATGATATTCAAACGAATATTAGGCAGCCTTTAATATTCGAACCTGTCTAATATTCAAATTTTTTGTAAATGTGTTTGCTTGTAAACGTTGTTTTAAATTCAGATTCCGAGGCTTTTTCACGCCTGGTGAAGTTGTGAATCGCGAGCTCATTAGCAAGGCTATTATTGGTGACGTTAGCGTCCTGGTTAGCACATATTTTGTATACCAAGACAATGGCCGCGCCAGCACCTACAACACCCACGCCTGACGAGGAGTTCGAAATCTACACTCCTGAAAATTTGAAAAGCAACATGTGGCGCTACTTTGGGTTAGGACAAATTGATGTGTAAAATATGTCAGACCAAACTCACATTTTTGTTTATTTTTGATAAGAACAGTGGATAAAACCTGTTGAAACCATACTGTTTGTGTTTAATCCAGGGTCTGATTTTTTTTTCAAAGTCGTGATAGTGTTTCTTCTGAAAACATCATTGCCTGCCTATTGACATTGACTGATACACTGCCCTCTGGTGGACAGAACATATACAACTTAAGTTTGATACCAATATAGGTCTTACTGAAGGCATTTAATGGTCAAAATAGTATTAATAAATAAACAAACTTCAAAAGTCAAAGCCCTACTATATATTAAATTAATATACTACTTAAGCAGGCTTGACCGTTCTTTGGCTCATAGGTGTTAGTAGAAAATTCACATCTGACAACAGTAGAACAAACTCAACATTTTTACTCCGTGTAACAGGATAGATTACAGTAGACCTGATGTGATGAACAGTGTTTTTCCTAACTTTAGGGGTTTGTTGCAACTTAAACCAATCGAACATTATATGTTTTGTGACGGTAAAGTATGGTTTACAAAGTGACCATATATCAGTGCTGTTTTATATGTCTGTCAGTCTTCAGAAGCTTTTCCTTTGGGCACCCGGAAACGTGCCTTCTTGGAGTAAAGTAGATTCCTGCTGAACAGAAGTGGGACGTTTCCCACATACAGGAAGAGCGCAAGACTCATGCCTGGAAAACACATGGTGCAAGTATTTAAACAGTAAAATTCATCACATTGACTAAAAACTTTGAATTTGGATACTTGGTATTTTATGAATATTTCTGAAATGTACAAGGACTCACCAATAAGAGGCCCGAGCCAGTAAACGAGAGAATACGCTAAGAAAGAGTGTCCAGGACAGGTGAACGTAAGCGCATAAGCCAGGGACGGATTCACATATCCAGACGTGTAGTTGTTTCCTAGTGTGAGAGAGAAGAGTGTGAGGATAAATATCACTTCACCAAATCATTGCCAATGAAGAGTCAAGATGTTCTCCAGAGTAACACAAAACTTTTGTGTATTTTTATAAATATGCTATTTATTTTATGCTAGTGTCCTCCTAAATAAATGCATCTTCATACTTTTGTAAACTATGCAGTTAAATTGCAGTTATTATTTAATATATGTACTCTAAATCTGTATTTAATATATGCATTTAAAAGCTACAATCCTTATTTTAATATTTGCATTTTAATTGCAGTCATTATTTGATTTATGCATTTCAAATCTACAATATTTAAAGGGATAGTTCACTTTAAAATTAAAATTCTGTCATAATTTACTCACCCTCAAGTTGTTTCAAACCTGTATTAATTTATTTCTTCTACAGAACACAAAGAAAGATATTTTGAAGAATGTCAGTAACCAAACAGTAGTCTGAAAAAAAAATACTATGGAAGTCAATGGGTACAGACTACTGTTTGGTTACTGACATTCTTCAAAATATCTTTCTTTGTGTTCAGCAGAAGAAATAAATTAATACAGGTTTGAAACAACTTGAGGGTGAGTAAATGATGACAGAATTTTAATTTTAAAGTGAACTATCCCTTTAAATTTAAAGTGCAATCCTTATTTAATATATGCATTTTAAATCTATTTTATTTTATTTTAATATGTACATTTAAAATCTAAATTTGTTATTTAATATATGCATTTGAAATCTACAATCCTTATTCAATATATTCATTTTAAATGCATAATCCTTATTTAATATATGTATTTTAAATTTACAATCCTTGTGTAAAATATGCATTGCATTCATTATTTGATATATACATTTGAATTAAATATATGAATTTGCAATCTCTATCTTTCATTTAATATATTTTAAATTAATTTTAAATATATTATTCAATATGTGCATTTTAAATACATAATGCTTATTTAATATATTTTAAATCTACAATCTTTATTTAATATATGCGTTTTAAATCTACAAATTTTAATTTAATACGTGCATATTAAATCTCAATTTTTAGAAATCTACAATCTAAAAAAATTTCAAATCTTCAATCTTATTCAATATATGTATTTTAAATGTACAATCCTTGTGTAAAATATGCATTTTATTTGCAGTCATTATTTTATATATGCATTTTAAATCCACAATTTTTTATTTAACAATATATGCATTTTAACTCGACAACTTCTATTTAATACACGCATTTAAATGTACAATATTTAATATATGCATTTTAAATCTACATTTTTTTAAATTTAATATATACATTTTAAATCTATTTTTTTTTATTTAATATATACATTTTAAATCTAATTTTTTTTAATTTAATATATGCATTTTAAATCTACATTTTTTTTATTTAACATATGCATTTTAAATCCACAATTTGTATTTAATACACGCATTTCAAATTACAAATATTTTTTTTATATATGCATTTTAAATCGAATTTTTTTTATTTAATATATACATTTTAAATATACATTTTTTTATTTAATATATGCATTTTAAATCTACATTTTTTTATTTAATATATACATTTTAAATCAAATTTTTTTTATTTAATATATGCATTTTAAATCCACAATTTGTATTTAATACACGCATTTCAAATTACAAAATATTTTTTTATATATGCATTTAACTTTTATTATTTAATATATACATTTTAAATCAATTTTTTTTTATTTAATATATGCATTTTAAATCCACAATTTGCATTTAATACACACATTTAAAAGTACAATATTTAATATATGCATTTTAAATAAATTTTTATTTATTTAACATATGCATTTTAAATCCACAATTCAATTTGTATTTAATACACGCATTTTAAATATACAATCTTTATTTGATATATGCATTTTAAATGTAATCATTCTGACCACAACTGTCCGACGGCAAACCCACCTGCGTATGCGATGAACGTCAGCAGCAGAGCGAGTATGGGAATCCTCAGCAGCTGCGAGCGGCTCTCCAGGACGAGGTAAACCAGGTGAAAGGTCACGGCGCCGAGGGCTTCGGCTAGCACCCCCTGTAGCGCCGAGACCCGCAGCGACGTACTGCACTCGGACATCATCAGATTCTTGATCATGTGCATGTCGGTCAGCTCCATTTCCCAGTACCTTCCGGCGACTACGAGCGCGAGGCACGCGCCGAGTAACTGCGCCACGACGCTGAGGGCGCCTGCCATCGCGCCGACGTCTTTCTGGAGGATTCCCATTAACGTCACCGATGGATTTCCGCTTACGCCTTGCATGATGATGCCATGAATCATGATGGATAGGAAAAGCATAGTGATGGCCACGTCAGGCCCAAGCGCCCCGGCCCACTGACCGACCTCTGCAATGGTGTCCACTTCAAGTCGACATGCGGCGAGCGCGAATGCGGCGATAAACTCGGTCAGGAAAGCCCATCGCAGCCTCGATCGTGCGAGTATCACCCTTCCTACCACACTCACACCTACTATAGTTAAGAAGTAGCCCAGCGAGGCATTAAGCCCTGACATGTTTCAAACGGTGTAGTGCACAGCTAGCTGTGCTGGACAGAAAGAAAGACACGAGCTCACCAACGCTGTATTTGCTCACAGCATGTGATAACGTGGCACACGGAGATGCCGTGTTCTTATCAAAAGGGGTTTTTTGACACAAACCTTAGGTTGAAAAAACACACTGACCTATTCAAGGCCACCTCTGAAAAGTGGCTGTTCGCTTTGGCTCCCTCTAGTGGAAGAGCGTGGATCTCATTGTTTTAATTGTTTTTCAAATATTTTTGCACTAACTAGCTTTTGGGAGTGTAGTAGATGTGCACATTAATCTATGAAGTACAACTGTAGCTGAAATGAAAACTCAGCCTTACCGGATTTACCTGGAAAACCAGCCGCTCGTGTAACATGAGGAGACACTGCCTGCTTGGACATCAGGCCTCGTTGGCGCAGTAGGCAGCGCGTCAGTCTCATAATCTGAAGGTCGTGAGTTCGAGCCTCACACGGGGCAAGATTTTTTGTTTTGCAGGACCAATGAGATTCGCTTATGTTGTTTGATGATCCAGTCTGTGGAAATTCAAACATTTCTACATAAGCATTTGGCATTGTTTTATGTCAGGTTTACTGATAAACACTGCCACCTAGTGGGTCTCTTAACTAAAACCACAAAAAAAAAACATTTCTGTTACTTGAAATAAAAAATGCAATAAAAATCAAATGGTAACACTTTACAATAAGGTTCATTAGTTAATGTATTAACTAACATGAATTAACAATGAGCAATACATTTGTTACAATATTTATTAATAAAAATATAGCTGTATAGCTGTTTGTTTCATGTTAGTTCACAGTGCATTAACTTAAGTTAACAAATACAACCTTTGATTTGAATAATGTATTAGTACATATGGAAATTAATATTGACTAAGATTAATACATGCTGTAGAAGTATTGTTTATTCTTAGTTCATGTTAACTAAGGTAGTTAACTATGTTAACTAATGAACCGTATTGTAAAGTGTTACCAATAAAATATTAAAAAAATTATAATATAAAACTGCCAAGACAACATATCTCAAAAATACTAATTATTTCTCGAAAATAACTAAAAGTGAAATTAACTCGAATTAAAACTAATTTCATATAAAAATATAAAAAACTATAGTATATTTATAGTATTTGATGATACTAAAATAGCTAAAACTGAAATAAAAAAATTATAAAAGCTATACAGACATATCAAAAATGACAAAAACACAACAAAATTACCTAACTTAAAATAAATTAAAATGAAAACAGAAAATTTAAAATAATACAAGATTAATAAATATTTAATAAAAAAAAAAAATTTCTCATTATTAGTTTACTACATTAACTAATGTTAACAAATAAAACCTTGTAAAGTGTTACTAAGTTTTACATTTTAGCCAGTAAAATCACACATGACCTGTTCAATTCTACCTCTTTTTATTATAAATGAGAATTTCAAAGTTAAAATACCAACAAAACAGTCGCAGAGACAAAAACATTGGCCAGTACGGGGATCGAACCCGCGACCTTGGCGTTATTAGCACCACGCTCTAACCAACTGAGCTAACCGGCCTGGGAGAGCAAGCACAGAAATCAGTGCTCAAAAATAACACAGTAGTGTCGCTTTAAACTACTGATGTCCAGGCAGGGGCGGGCGATCTGACGGTTTTATATGGTGAATAATATATATTTTATATATCTTGAAGACGCCCATGATCTACTTTTCAAGCGAATCGTAGAGATTGCGATCTGCTATGTCCTCATAACAGCAAGACTTTTATTTTGATGGCACGTCTGACTTTTATTTTGAAGTTGCTGAGAACTGCAGGGCCTGAGCACACAGCGCTCCTGTTCTCCAGCTCAAAAAAGTATTTATGCAAGGAATAATTGACGACTGGCCGTTGAATTATTAGAATAATATTGTGCATTATTTTTCAAATAATTCAACGGCCTGTCATCAATTATTCCGCTTATACTAGTTACCACACCTCGAAATATTGTTCAGATGATGCATTTCAAGACGTTTGTAAAGTTTTTGTCATTAAAACGCTCTTGTATGTAGGATGATCAGTCATAAGTATCAAATTACATTCATAACCGGCCTTACAGTAAGTGTGTCCCCGGCTTTATGCAGTTATTAATGCAGTTATGAGAGAGAGAGAAGCATGTGCGTCAATATTATTATTTATTTATTAATTCAATTCGTTTTAATTAATTCGTTCATTCTTTTTTTCTATTAGTGGACTAGCCTAATAAATGATTAAAAAAGTAAATGCTAAAAGAGTAGCAAGTGTCTTTTTCTTTTCTTAAGTAAAATTATCTACCAGTGAGATTTTGTTTTTAATTAAGGCGAGACACGGCAAGCAAAAACATTGGGGTTTTTTCACTGGTCAATTTGGAGATTTTGGGCTATTTGTCTTCAATAACATGTCTTCTTTCCGACTTGTGGTGAAAAAAAGTCCAAAATACACATTTATGTCTTTATTTTACTACACTGTGTCTATTTTCGTCAAGATTTCTCCGAAATTCAACAAAAGTTGGCGTTATAAATCAACATCTCTGTCTGCTCCCTGTCATCTCACACACGTCTGTGAACCTCTCTCTCCTGTACAATGCTGTCGGATCCAAATATGGTAATTTACTTTTTAGCAGCAACCAATCGTGAAAGTACAATGGGCATTTAACCCTAAAAGCGAAATCTCATTGGCTGATGTCAATTTCTGACACCGTGATTGGTTCAGATGCATCACGTGACGCGCTCTGACATTTAGATGTGTGTTTTTGACTGTTTTTCTGCTCAGTTAAAGGCCATAAATGCTGTGTTATAAGTTTTGATGTGATTTAGGTGGTTTGTATTGTTGTTGCGAATGATTTGATGAGATATTGTGTCAGTAAATAGTTGTTTCCACTAAAAAAGTATGATTTTTTACATTACAAATCTTTAAATGCCGTTTTCTCAAAATGAGTTTTTTGTCATTCTCCAGTATAAACATCTCAGCCGATGTACACCAAACTCTCCAGTTATACACTTAGCAGTATTCTGAAGATATGTTCAGAGGGATTTGTTAATAAATCATTCCTGGCCTGATTTATGTGACATTTTAATTAAAAAAATATGGCGATGGTTATGGAAGGCTATGGACAGTACATTTAGATTTTCTAGGTCATGAAAGCATATATCCTGAAATCCCTCTGAACATCATTTTCATCTTGTGTGTAATCAAAATGAAAGAATAATTTTGCACCTGGCTTTATCATATGTTCAGATCTATCTACCGAAAATATATGCAAAATTGCGCATATTTAATGAGATCATGTCTAATTTGCATAATTAAACATAAAAAAATAATTTTTTATATACTTGTGTAAGTAATTAACTTACTTACTAACAACTTACTTACTAACAACAGGAATTAACAACTGAGGAAGTTTCATGGTGATATCTATTATTTTAAATGTTTACCCTTTTCACCTGTAGTGTCTCGCCTTATGCCTGGATCACACTACAGGAGTTTTGAAATCTGGTTGCAGCACACACTTTAGGAGAATCTTTGCAGATTTTCTTACCTCAAATCTTAAACATGCTCATACTACAAGATTTGAAAATCGCGGCGCATCACACACTACAAAATGTTGCTAAGATTATCGTGCCAGAGGAAGCGCCTCACGTGATCTACGCAGCAGATCGGAAGCGGGAAAGCGGATGTAAACAAAATGGATAATGTAACACGAAAACTTGCTGTATCAATAATGATCGTTTGTTGTGAGAAAAAACAAAAGCGGAAGAATAAACGAGTTTGGATGAGAAAATGGTTGGGGAGACGGGCTCAACATGGATTGTCAGTTCTTCAGCGAGAAATGCAGGTAAGAATTTAATTTACCTTATTACTATCGTAGTGTGCTAGATCCAACGGTTCAGTGTTGCAAGTTTCGCGGTCGCCATTTCGAAATGTCTGTCACTTCCGAGCTGATTTGTGTGAGAACAGATCGGGAGGGGCAAGATTCGATCTGTGAACGCCTCACATTACCAGATAATCTGCGCCGAACATCGCAACCGATCGAGGTCCTCGACAAGATTTTTTCTCCGATTCTCGGGAGCGGAAAATCAGGCATAAATCGCCCTAAACCTCCTGTAGTGTGAGCCAGGCATTAAAGAATGAAACAATTTGTTATTTGTCAGTGATCGTAGGTTTATATATACAAAGGGGAGTCTAAAACCGATAGTTCTTCAGTGAATACACATGGAGAAAAAGTGTAATCTCCCCGTCGGGGAATCGAACCCCGGTCTCCCGCGTGACAGGCGGGGATACTTACCACTATACTAACGAGGAGTGATGACTGGAGGCTCACAGAGCCCATTTGTTTCAACGCTAGGGTTACTGTCTTCAACATCTGATATTAACTTGTTTAAAAAATTGTTTTGATATATTAAATAAATAAATAGGCAGAGCATGTTTTGCAGTGACAACATAACACTGTTTTAACTCAAATCTTACCTTAAGGTTTTATTGCGGCACTTCTCCTGATCTGAATCTCTTACATTGAAGCACTCATTATTTCTAAGCCGGGTTCTGAAATAGAAATTAGCACAATATCGAACTAAATATGATTGATCAAGTATTTGTTGTTAGAACAAAATGTAATGGAATCTCATTAGAAAGTCCCAACACAGTGACGTGTTATTTGGATTAATAAGCGGTCAGAACATTAACCACTGTTTATAAGTCACAACACCACACACTTGAACATAAATAAAAAAAGCATTTGTTTTTTTTAAGTGTGTAAAAGATTTTACTGCATTGGCCGGGAATCGAACCCGGGCCTCCCGCGTGGCAGGCGAGAATTCTACCACTGAACCACCAATGCTCGCATGATGGTCTCTTTTGCCCGGGACATTTTGTGTTGCAACAGTATCAGTACTGCATTACTATACTAAACTGAAAATGTTCACTGAGCATTTATCCATTATTATAAGCATTTATTCATTACTCAGTGGTCAACGGTTACGCAAAGAGGACTAACACAAAAAACACTCACCTCCAACAGATATCTCAATGTCCCAACAGGCTGCTTCCCCTTTGAGAAGAGAAAGAAACGTATGAACTTAAGAATACATGAATGCAACTTATAAAGAATAGCATAATGTCCCTAACCTTAAATACTGGAGTCCCTGACTTATAGACCGTTGTTAAAAATTGTTAGGAAAAAGTAAAGCTATCTTTACAGAGAAACGTTTTTTGACTGAGTTTGGTACTAAACAACCATTAGGTGGCGCACCAACACAAAGATTTATACTTCTCATGCTTATTACACTAATACATCTATTTGATTAAGGTTCTCACTTAATTAAATGACAACGCCGGTTATTCATTTTTCATTCAATTAATGGTTTTCACAAACAGACCAAGGTTTTGACAGCTCAAGATAACATGTGCAATTTGATCAACTGAGCAAACCTAAGCTTTACTTAAACGTGTATCAACGCTAATATCCAAGAAAGCCTGCTGTAATAGAAATGATAAATTATATATATATATATATATATATATATATATATATATATATATATATATATGTATATATATATATATATATATATATATATATATATATAATGTTTAGTAAAAGAAAACACGAAATTTACGTTAAATTAAGGTAACGTTAACCTGGTTGAAAGATGTTTGTGTGCTGGAAACTGGAACTGGTTTGGAATTATACTGACAACCAAAGTTAACTCATACATTTAAGAAAAACAAAAACAAAAACAAATATTTTTTGTTATTTCTCTAGTTGTGGACCTAATGGGAGAACGTATTACCTTGAGATTGAGCTCGCTATACAACTTAATCAAGAACTTGTAATAGTCGATGCAATCCGATCTATCGAGCACGAGCAGTCAATAAACGTATCTTGTAATAAAGAACATTAAAGTTTACATAAAGAGTTACTAAAGAGTACTAAATCGTTAAAACCCAACTTAAAAAGAGGTCACTCACGACAACGACGAATAGCCTAGGCCTAACTTGTCACTCCATATTTGCGTAAGCACCACCGCTTGAGGCAAAATTGAAATAGGCCTACGTTTTTATGAAATGAAGATGAAAATCTTACGGATGAAAACGTTTCTATAACAGAAGACCCTTTAATAATAAAACTTTGCCACTTAGTTTTCGAACAATTGTAAACATTTTCAGGTAACGGTAACTCACCAACAAGCGCCCGTGTATTCATGTATTAATTTTAATCTCCAATCAAAAGCTGATTTGGACGCCAAATTACTTAAATAACTTTCATATTTCCTTCAGGAGTGAATTCCAGATAAGAATAGACAACTTTAAACAGAAATAATCGATGTCTTGAATCTTCGCTGGTCTTCGCGTGATGATGCTCGTGCTTCTGCTGCGTGCTTGCGCGACCGTTGAGGTTTGTATTTTTGCGGCGGGAAAAAAATAGCGCCCCCCAAATGTACACAATTTAGCAGTTTTGCATATAATACTGCTTGTCTGTGTGTGTTTTTTTTCTATAGTGTAAAACGTAATGAAGGAAACACGTAACTTTATAAAGTAATTGATTGTTAACATTAAAATGGATTATTAGCTCATTTCAACTCATGTAGTAGCCTATACCTTTTTATGACCCTATCATGTTTTAATAAATTGGGGTCAAAATATATTTAAATATTTATAAACATGGAAATCATTTTACTTTTATAAAAACATAATACTTTTTCTTTGGTTTGAGCAGATGTTGTTTTTAACTAACAAAGGCTAGGTCCTTAATTATATCAATCTCCAGAAAGTCTAATCATTTTTGATGAGAAAACAAGTACTGATTTGGTGAATTTCCTTATGATTTGTGATATTAGTTTGTCCCTCTCTAAAACAGTCCACACCCTGTTAGATGAAATTTCAAGATATCAAATTCAAAGAAAAGTCAAAATGATAAAAGACAAGTAATACAAATATTAAAGGTTAAAAATAGCTTCAAGTTGACATTCACATGCAAAATAACTCCGAAAATCACTAACTAAGCAAATTATTGTGTAAATATGACCAAGCTTAAGCACTTACACTTAATTATAGCTTGATTAACATATTTCTGATAGGCTACTAAACCCTTTTAGAGAAAAATAAATAAAACATTAAATTAACACATGCAAGCACATTCATTTAGTTGTACAAGTCAAAGAGCTCATGTTGCTGTATAAAAGGAATGACCCCATTAACTCATGAGAAGGTTTAAACCGACTACAAAAGAGCCCTAGAGAGAGTTTATTCCAATCTCAAATTTCAAGTCCTCTTTTAATGAAGCACAAGAGATGTACACCATGTTGCAATGACTGTATTGTTCACAGAAATAGCCAGAATCCGGCTTTTACTTGCAAAACAAGTGACTGAAAAGCATAAAAATAGTTATCAATTCTTACATCATGACTTATCGACAACTGCATTTACTTCATAATAAACCGTTAGTTACTAAAACAACAAGAAAGTGTTCATGTACACAAACATACACACATCTAATCTACGTGTCCTGCTTTCGGTTAACTACATCAACTGAAATGCTACGCTTCTTCGAAGTACGTCATATACACAATTCATCACATGAAAGTTTCGTCTCAGGTTAGAGGAAGTTCAACGGCAACAATCTGCCTCTTTAGACAAAGTATAAAGGTGTTTGCTGGAATAACAACAAAGGCACAAGTGACTACAAAAAATCATTCACTGCTCGCAGTTGGTGTGTATCAGTAAGGTGCTCTTCCCTTCGGGTCAAGAACAGGAGTAGGCTTACACAGTTTTCAGTCATGATTCTAGCTACAGAAAGACTAACGAAAGGTCTCCAGCTGGATCAGAAATCACCATAATTGATTTATGTCATCAATTATGGAGCATATGAGGTCTACAGAAGCCAAAGAGTGGAAGAGTTCACACATAAAACACAGACAAAGTCCAACAAGAATCTAATGAGAGCAGGAGGACATCTAATACCCCCCCAATACCACAGCGGTTTAAAAACAGGCAAAAACCCAAAATTAAATGCTTCAGGTTTTGTTTTGGCAACATTAAGATGTTGTTGACACACTGGTAAAAACCCCTGGCACATATTTCGAGAGTGTTCAGCAGTTCGCTGTGCTTTCGGGCACAGCTCGTTCGTAGCGGGAGGCTAGCGGTTGTTCTTCATGGCGTCCTTGGCAGCCAAAATGAGAGGAGTGAGACTCGAGAGGGGTTTGGCCAACTTCAGGAAGGGATGCTGAGGAGACAGAAGGTTTGATCAATGAACAAGTTTACACAAGTCATGCTAATCCTTACAGCTAGTGGGGTTGGGTATCATTTGAATTTTAACAATTCCGATTCTGCTTATCAATTCGATCCCTAATTTCGATTCCAATAAGGTAAAAAACAACAACTTGGATATCATTCACATTGCAAAACATTTAATTGTAGCTGAATATCATGAAAAAAAAGTCTAAGAACACTTACGCAAGTAATTTTGCCTATGGTTTAAAAATACCATAGAAAAACAACTAGTCTAACTAATATACATTTCCAGCATTATTAAAAGGCAAGTAAACACTCAGTACACTTACAAATATAGTTACAGAATTTAAAAACGAGTGAATTTTCTCTTTGTCTTTTGTAGTTTGACTAGTGTTATTATAGAGACGGCAGCAGGAATATTAGGCTGCTGTCACTTTAAGAGTTGCCCATAGTTACACACGCCTGCAGAGCTGAAAACAGCACGCGAGTCGTCTCGCGCTTCAATGGTTTAAAACCACATTTTCCGTGAGCGCACTTTTGACGTGTGTGTGAGCACAGAAAACGTCTCGCCCTTGAAGTCCTATTGAAATGCCCACAAAGGAATCGATAAGAGGAAGACATTTTAATTTTATAACAAGTATCCGATTCCTGACCTCAATTCTGGAATCGTTTTTTCGATTCCCAACCCTAATCGCTAGTAGCTGGCTGGTTTACCTGCAAAAGCTCTTTGCTTCCACCCCTCTTCTCCACGTCCATTTCCAGACAGCGACTCAGGAAGTCTCTGAAGATTGGCGATAACTTTTCAGGACTCTGCAACTCTGGAGTCCCATTGGTGGCAATCAGATAGAGCGCCTGAGGAAGAAAGAGTTCGAGACTTTAGTAGGGCTGCCCCCTAGAAGAGAGGCTTAGTCGACCACAATTTGATTAGCCGTTTAGTCGCAGAAGACAAACTGAAAAAGTGGCGAAAATCACGCAGGCTGTAACGGCAGGAAATCCAAACATTCTTTTATTGACCTCAAATATGGCTTATCACTTGAAACATGCAAGTAGCAGCAACTTTACAAGTCCGCTCGCTCTAATGTTAATCTAGATAAATGTGCGCTATTATTAGGTGCATATCTAAGTATTTGTGTGGAGAGTGTTTACACTGCATGACATGCAGGCGCCGGTGCATCACTTGAGTTTAACTTAAAATACTAAATTTTTGGTCATACAGATAAGAGTACCGTATTTTCTGGACTATAAGTCGCACTTTTTTTTCATAGTTTGGCTGGTCCTGCGACTTATAGTCAGGTGCGACTTATATATAAAAATTAATTCATACTGACTGAGATGAACCAAGAGAAAACATTACCGTCTACAGCCGCAAGAGGGCGCTCTAGTTAGCAGAGTTGTTCAGAAGCGACACCGAGGAAGAACTCAGTGTATTTAGTGTTGAGGAATGAGATCGGGAGCTTGGTGAACTTGCTGACCGGTAACTTGTTAGACTCGCTGGCTTATGTTAGTTTAGCCTATTCAGCCTCACAGGTATATGTTCTTTATGCTATTGTGGAGCTGAATAACTGTTAATGTGTTACGCTAACACACCGGACACTATTCAGACTGTTGTTCTGTGTGCTGTTGTGTAGCTGAATAACTGTTAATGTGTTACGCTAACACACCGGACACTATTCAGACTGTTGTTCTGTGTGCTGTTGTGCAGCTGAATAACTTGCCTTTCAAGATTAAATGTCTGTTCATGGTCTTGGATTTTGTGAAAAATGTATAAATA
Source organism: Phoxinus phoxinus (assembly GCF_949152265.1). Lineage (NCBI taxonomy): Eukaryota > Metazoa > Chordata > Actinopteri > Cypriniformes > Leuciscidae > Phoxinus > Phoxinus phoxinus. The sequence goes on along the minus strand of NC_136895.1, from coordinate 30,772,108 downwards.
AATGCGACTTATAGTCCAGTGCGACTTATATATGTTTTTTTCCTCTTTGTGACGCATTTTTTGACTGATGCGACTTATAGTCCAGAAATTACGGTAATGCAAAGTGTAAAGGGTCTACTTTTATTTTTGTAAACTCACAAAACGTTGTGTTTTTGTAAAATAATGGTGCTTTCTGTCGATTCGGTCTTGAACTGGAGCACATCACATAAATGAAGGCATGAGAAATACATCTATAGAAAGCTTGACATTTTTACACTTGAATGAACAAATATTCTACGATTATGTAATTCATATGTCGAGATGACGAGTCAGGATCGTCGACTTAATCTCTGCAGCCGAAAACAGAAAACATTACCAATAAATTATGCAAATATTAAGACGGTCTCATTCAGTTTTTTTTACTGACACATTCATAATCATTACATTTGCTGGTGCGCTGTGGCAAGCTTTATGTTTGAGTTTGTGCGCTGATTAGGCTATATCTATTTTATATAGGCAATTAAATGCGCATTATTATGATTTATGGCTTATTAACATAAACACGCGATTAGTCGACTAGTGGCTTAAATGAACGACTAATAGTCGACTAGAAAAATCTTTAGCCGAGGGCAGTCCTAGATTTTAGTTGCATTGTCAACGGACTCAAATCAGCAATTCCATTTCCCTTCAAATTGCGCAAATTGAAATTTAAAATACGCACAATGGAAACACGCCAATTTCGCAAAAACTCCCATATATCGCAAACAAGTTTTTACGCTCGCATGAGGTGGTTTTTCAAACAATTCAAAAAAGGAATATTTCACAAAACTACAATGGAAACAGTTTTGGCGCATTTACAGGTGTGTTTGGACAGAAGACGAGTCCGAGTTCTTCATTAAACTCATAAAAGACAAAAGTATTTGGATTCTAAACCACAAAGAAATACCACAATTTATCAAGACCTTGAAGCAGATATGAGGGAGAAACACAGAAACTCCTCATATGTGCCGCCCCCAAGTATAAGGGTCTTTCCTTGCCATTATTGCATGGATAACACACCTACGTCTACTTCCATTAATAATAATGGCTAGTTCAGTGGCTGCGATATACGCAAACCTACCAACATCCGTCGCCATGATCGCGAGAGGAAAAAACAATTCTTTAGCCGCATAACATCGGTTAAAATACAATTCCGGTGAAAAATGAACCTAGGGGTAATTATAATTAACACAGAGTCGATCGTTCACTGGGATGTGTTTTCATGATAATCGAATGTAAAGAGTTTTATCTCTAAAAAATGATTAGCTTATAACGCTAGTATATGGGGCCAGGGTCCGAAATTAACTTTTTGGCTCACCTGCCACGGGGACTGGTAGATGAAAAAATCCACCAGCCAAGCATATTTTTTACCGGCCAAAATAATAAAACAGCCTTTTTGTGTCACATATACATTCATTTCAGTACATTTAATTGAGATAATAAGGTATTATGTTGAAAACAAACATAAAAAATTGTCCAGAGCAAAATTTGAAATGTATAAAAATTTTTTTTTTTTTATAAATATATATATATATTAATTTAAACAGTATCTGAAGACAAACATTAACCTAATGTTACAGAGCCATAGGAAAGCATGGAGCTCTCAATGTCAGCAACAGCAGGCCTATTATTTTACTGTATTATTTTGAGGTAAACCAAAAGCTTAACAAAATCTGAGAAATAACCAATACTGGCCCACGTCTGCTAAATAGTCTTTAAAAACTACATACAAAAACACTAGTCTAGCTACAGGAGGAAAAACATTAAGGCGGGCGTACACGGTGCGATTTTTGCGTCATGTTATTTTTGTAGCTCTGAACAATCTGATTATCCCGGCAGCTAGGACATCCCACACGATTTGTGTCAACACAGAAAACATTTAATCACTGGATAGTTTTTTCGTTTATTTATAGTGTGGTTTATGTCAGCTGAATGTGCGGAACGCTTTTCATAGAAGAAGGTGTTTTAGCACAATTCACACCCAGCGGTAATTCAGGAAAAATAAATATCCGAATGCTCCACAAGAAACTATGGTCTTCCGACCTTTTACCATCGTGTCGATTTATTTTGATTAATATATGCCAGGGAGAGAGAGCAAGACAGCGCTTAGGAGACGGTGAAGCCTTTATACTTTCGCCTGGCTCCACTGAGAGAGAGAGAGCGCGCGCGACCGGGGCTCGCTCTCTCTCTCTGCTCGTTCTACAGTTAAACATGCGCCCTGTCACACGCGCAGCAGTTCGTCTACATTCGGCTACTCACCGATCAGATAAGACTATGGCGGGACAAACATTTTATTAAAAACATTTTATTACATTACTATTTTGGTATGAACATTCACCCGCCAGTGTGGCGGATAGCCTTTTGAGATTTACTCGCCAAACGGAAAATCTACCCGCATTTGGCGCTTGGCGGGTGTTAATTTCGGACCCTGTATGGGGCATAGAGTAAGTAAAAGTAAATCGCTAGTTAATGCCACTAACAAGCCTCAAAATAGCCTCACACTAACACAGCAGCATAATGAGGGTCCCTACATGCAAACCGAAGCATTGAGAATTTTATATATATCTTCTTATGTCTGTACACTTACAAAGACAATACATTACGCGTATACAGGCAGGAGCCATCTTGGAAAACGACTCGACTAGTCAAGCCACAAATGCCTTTGTAATGGTCCTTTAATGGAATTGGCGTTATTTCGCAATAGTTTTTGATAGACATTTAGAAAATATCACAAATATGTAATGGAAACGCGGCGAATGACGCCAACATACCCTCAGTGGGTTCTCGTTGAGGTACGGCGGTTCTCCCTCCACCATCTCGATGGCCATGATGCCCAGGGACCAGATGTCGACTTTGGGTCCGTAGGCTTTGCGCGTCACGACCTCCGGAGCCATCCAATATGGCGTGCCCACCATAGTGCTCCTCTTACTCTGTTCAGGAGTGATCTGGGCACAAAACCCAAAGTCCGCTGCGAAGGAGACAACAGAAAGTTTAGAGACATTTCTAGACGTGGTTTGTGTAATTTCATTGACGACTTAAGGTCTTGAGGACTTAAATTTCGTGAGCAAAATCCATTAATTCCAATAGGAATCCTTGCAATCGGGAGTGTCATGTGAGGACGGAAAAATTCCCCACACGGATTTTGTTCATGGTCAAGTTGGAAATAGGCTCATTTTCCGGCTCCCCTAGAGTTAAACAGTGGAGTTTTGCCGTTTTCAAATCCATTCAGCCGATCTCCGGGTCTGGCGGTAGCACTGTTAGCATAGCTTAGCATAGATAATTGAATCTGATTAGACCATTTGCATCTCTCTCAAAAAAAATGGCCAAAGAGTTTCGATATTTTTTCTATTTAAAACTTGACTCTTCTGTAGTTACATCGTGTGCCAAGGCCGACAGAAAATTAAAAGTTGTGATTTTCTAGGCCAATATGACTAGGAACTATACTCTCATTCCTGCGTAATAATCAAGGAACTGCTGCCGTACAGCAGCGCAATGATATTACACACTTAGTGCCGGTCACGTTGGAAGTTACCGAGCTGGGGACTATTTTCAGGCGCTGTGTAATATCATTGCGCTTCTGGTACGGCAGCAGTTCGTTGATTATTCCGCAGGAATCAGTAGATGCCATATTTGACGCCAATGACAACAAGGATGGGATGGATTTAAGAACAGCTAGATTAGTAGGTCGTACGGTTGCATACTTTGGTGTCGTTGATCAAGATGGTGCAACACCGAAATACATCATTCCAAAGGACTTTGGGGGAGATAAAACGTTATGGAAACTAGAGGTGACCCAAAAACTTAAAAGATTAGCTCACTTCAGAATTAAAATTTCCTGTCTTTCTTTCTTCAGTCGAAAAGAAATGAAGGTTTTTGAGGAACACGTTCCAGGATGTTTCTCCATATAGAGACTTCAATGGTCCAGCGGGTCAAAGGTCCAGAGATGTGAGTTTCAGTGCAGCTTCAAAGTCTCGACGCAATCCCAGCCGAGGAATAAGAGTCTCATCTAGACAAACCAGCGGCCATTTTATAAAACAAAATAAACATTTATATACTTTTAACCACAAATAAAATGTTCAGCGTAATTTTGTATTACGTGACGTGACGAACGCGCATCACAGAACAGAGCAAGGCGAGCGTTTGTGCTTATAAAACTTAAACTTTTTTATTTATTTTTGAAATGACGATCGTTTCGCTAGATAAGACCCGTATTCATCGTCTGGTGTCGTTTAAAGCCCGTTGAAGCGGCGCTGACACTGTCATCTGGACCTTGACCCGTTTGGGGCCCATTGACGTCCATTATATGGAGAAATGTTTTCATCAAAAACCTTCATTTCTTTTCCACTGAAGAAAGAAGACATGGACATCTTGGATGACATCAGGGTGAGTAAATTATCAGCAAAAGTTTTTTTTAAAGTGAACTAATCCTTTAAGTGCTGTTGGGTACTTTTTTCACTTGAATATCTGTCATTAGTCAGTTTGTACATCAATAGTTAACAGCCTTTTTTGCCGTTTCTTTAGTCAGCTAGTTTTGGCTCACAAGAGCTCTACTGTTCAAAGCGAGCTGCTAAACCAAACATCACGCTTTATGTGTCTAAGAGGACCATGTGTGAAGGCACCTCTCAGTGAGTGTGTGCCTAACCACAATCCACACCTTTGTTCTGCGTTCTAACTGAACTTCATGCTTAATGCAAAGACGTAAAAACCAGAGTGCAGAACCGAGAACATACTGAGCTTGACAGAACCGTCCATTCCCAGAAGCACGTTGTCACTCTTGATGTCTCGATGAATGACCTGATTAGCGTGCAGAAACTCCAGTGCTTGCAAACACTGCGAGATAACAGACAAGAGGAAGGTCATTAGTTAAGCGCCTTGGCTACTTCCTGAACACAGTTCAGTTGTGCATTAATCATCAGGGTTTCCCCCCTAAACCATAAGTGTGTGACTCCAACGCACCTCTCGGCACACCGCAGCGATCTGAGCCTCGTCCATGCATGTTTCGGTTACGACATCTGTGAGCGAGCCGCCAGCCAAGTACTCCATCACTACAAACAGCTCCTCACCTACCAGAAAACTGGAGCACACACACACACACACACACAATTAACACTGTGGTATAATGCCCTTTTCACAAGATGTAAAATAAGTCTGATGTCCCCAGAGTGTGTGTGTGAAGTTTTAGCTCAAAATACCCCACAGATACTTTTATATCGCATGTTAAAGTCACTTTTTGAGAGTGAGCAAAAACACACCGTTTTGTGTCTGTCCCTTTAAATGCAAATGAGCTGCTGCTCCCGGCACAGGGGGCGGAGCTTCAAGAGCTCGTGTCATTTTACCTCACACACACGCATTGAAAATTTCAAACACTTTTAAGGGCCGTTCACACCAAGGACGATAACTATAAAGATAACGATAAAGATAACTATATATGCGTACACACCAACGACCGATAACGGTCTTTTAAAGCACGCGATGTCATCTGCCATTTTAAATGCACGAGACCTTTAAATTAGAATGGATTCTGATTGGTTGTCAGTGTTTTAACCCAACGATATCGTTCCTCATATCTTTATAGTTGTGGTGTGAACTCTGTTATTCTTTAATATGGAGAACGATTTTTAGAATTATATCTTTATCGTTATCTTTATAGTTATCGTCTTTGGTGTGAACGGGCCTTTAGCCTTTTATGTTCAAACCGGAGTCAGACAATGATGGAGAGACTCAAGAAGTGACACATGTAGAAGCAACAGGACATTTCTGAATGGTTAGTTGGTGAATTTATGAAGCTTATGTGTAGTTATCTTCTAGCCATTGATTAGCATATTCTGTCATGATAATCTATAAATCGTGTTCCGGGGGCGGGGTTTATGTAAACTTTAGGGTTGCTGATGTCACTAACCCGGGAGGAATGTTGTGTAGTTCGTTAATAATGTATAAATATATGTATAATCAGGAAACATAGCTATTGTTCAAAAGGAGTTTCCAATTGATAAGGTAAACTTTTTGACAAAGTTGTTTTTACTTAAAGGACGTTCACCTGTCTACGAAGTTGACAATGTTTGGATTTTTCAGCTCCTTCATCACGAGGATTTCATTGATGATCAGCTCTTTCTTGGGCTGCTTCTGCAGGTTGATCTGTTTGATGGCCACCTGAGAGACAGAAACGCATTGCCATGATGAGAATGTGGAAAAAATTAAGAAAAACAAACCCAGTTCTCTCTCTTTTGCATTACCTCCTGTCCAGTGGCAACGTCGATGGCGGTGAACACCGTCCCCGAAGCTCTGTGGACAGAAACGATTATTAATCTCCGCTCAGTGAACATGAACAACATGTTGTGCCAAAGTATCGGACCCTACCCTTGTCCGATCTTCTCGTATCGCGTATATTTCTTTTTTGGATCTCCAATGCTGACGATGGTTCCTGTCGGAGAACAAACAGAGCACACGTGATTTGAGTCGCGCAACAAAAAGTGACCCTGCACACAGAACTACGTATGAAGTGTCGTACTGAGCTTGTCCATGATCTCCTCGTCGGTCATCTTGCCCTTTTTGGGTCTCTGTCGGTCGGTGGCCTTCGACGCGAGCTCGCTGTCCGGAGACGTCACGGGGGGCGGGAGCGGGTCGATGACCGATGGCCGGGTGTACACCTGAAGTCATCATCAATATTCATCAACTTAGTCTTAATGACGCACTCATTTATATTACTATACTTGTATTTTAGGTGACAGACAGACAGACAGACAGATAGACAGATTAGACAGATTAGACAGACAGACAGATTAGACAGACAGATTAGACAGATTAGACAGACAGACAGATTAGACAGACAGATTAGACAGATTAGACAGACAGACAGACAGACAGACAGACACACAGACAGACAGACACACAGACACACAGACACACAGACACACAGACACACAGATAGATAGATAGATAGATAGATAGATAGATAGATAGATAGATAGATAGATAGATAGATAGATAGATAGATAGATAGATAGATAGATAGATAGGACAGACAGGACAGAAAGTTAGACAGACAGACAGATAGACAGGACAGAAAGATAGACAGGACAGACAGATAGACAGGACAGACAGGACAGACGACAGAAAGTTAGACAGACAGATAGACAGGACAGAAAGTTAGACAGACAGATAGACTATATAGATAGATAGATAGATAGATAGATAGATAGATAGATAGATAGATAGATAGATAGATAGATAGATAGGACAGACAGGACAGAAAGTTAGACAGACAGACAGATAGACAGGACAGAAAGATAGACAGGACAGACAGACAGACAGGACAGACAGGACAGACGACAGAAAGTTAGACAGACAGATAGACAGACAGACAGACAGATAGACAGGACAGACAGATAGACAGGACAGAGATAGACAGACTAGAAAGATAGATAGATAGACAGACAGATAGACAGGACAGATAGACAGACAGACAGACAGATAGACAGATAGACAGGACAGAAAGTTAGACAGACAGACAGACTAGAAAGATAGATAGACAGACAGACAGACAGAAAGTTAGACAGACTAGATAGATAGATAGACAGACAGCCAGACAGATAGACAGGACAGAAAGTTAGACAGACAGACAGACTAGAAAGATAGATAGACAGACAGACAGACAGAGACAGACAGTTAGACAGACTGACAGATTAGATAGATAGATAGACAGACAGACAGACAGTCAGGACAGACAGATAGAGATAGATAGATACTACTGTACATTAAAGGTGCACATATGAACGAAATTCGTTCCACTGGCTCATAAAAATACACCGTGCACTAAAATATAACACTAAAAATAGTTTTTAGCTTTTTAATTCTTCTTCTTACGCTCTTAGTGTGTTCTGGTCGAGGTGCGACAACAGGAGGTGGCGCCTCCTCATCGTCCTCCTCTTCTTCTTCTTCATCATCCACCGCTTTGATTGGGGACGACGGCTCTGGTGTTTTTTTGACAGGCTTCAGGTTTTAGAGACGGAAAGCAGTGTCATTATATTCGGAAAGGACCAGGTTTAATAAAAAAAACTAAAACAAGGTTTTTGTTGCTTGAAATAAAATAAACATTATCTTAAAAAATGAAATTAAACTTGACCAGTTAAATTAAAAGATATAGTTTATTTATGGGCTATTATTGTTAACTAAAATTAAATCGTAAAAAAAACAAAAAAACATTTTGTTGCTGTAAATAAATGTTAACTGAAATAAAATAAAGTATGAAAAAAACTGTTCACTACTTTATTTCAGCTAGTTGCTAATATGTTTTTTTATTTAGTTTAACTTGATGTACTAAAATAAATAAAAAGTGAAATAAAAATGAATAACTATAGAAAAAAAATGTGAAAGTATAAAAATGTCCAAAAAAACAACAAAAATACTATACGTTACTTGAAATAAAATAAACAAAATAAGTGTGTGTATATTAGGGTTATCATAGTTAAATGAAATCAAAATAAACCATAACACGTTGTTGCTTTAAATAAAATAAATGTTAACCAAAAAAAAAAAGTTGCTAACATTTTTCATTATTTAGCTTAACTAACAAACTGAAAAAAAAATGAATATAGACAATTTAAAAACAAAAACACAACAACAAAATTACTACTTGTAAACATTAACGTAAAATGTATAAGAAAAATGTATTAACTGAAATATAAAATAAATTAAAAATAAAATGTAATTAAATATATATTTTTTAAAAACTTACTTTATATCAGCTAGTTGCCAACATTTTTCATTACTTCGTTTAACTTGATGTACTAAAATAACTAAAACTGAAATAAAAATGAATGAAAACTGTATATAACTGTATAAAAACCAAAAACTTTTGTGACAACAAAATAAACTTTAACCAAAATTTAAATAAAAACGGAAAACATAAATATAAAAACCAACTCAAAATATTAATAAAAACTAGAATAAGATACTAAAATAACACTGGTTTATATTTAAGCCAAAGCAAAGTTTAACTTGATGTGCTAAAATAACAAAAAAAAAAGAAAAAAAAAGAAATAATAATAAAAATAAAAACGAATAAAAAATTACAAAAAGACAAAGTTACTAAACCTTTAAAGTTGAAATGAAAACAGAGAATACAAAACTAAAAATGAAATGTGACCCTGGATCACAAAACCAGTCACGGGTACATTGTACGGGTCAATTATCCATTTTTCTTTTATGCCAAAAATCATGAGGATATTAAGATCATGTTCCATGAAGATATTTAGTAAATGTCCTACCGTAAATATATAAAACATGTATTTTTGTGAGTGAATGCAGCACAATCGTGAACATAAATGCACAACTTTAAAGGAGATTTTCTCAATGTTTACATTTTTTTGCTCCTCAGATTCCAGATTTTCAATAGTTGTGTCTCGACCAAATATTGTCCTATCCTAACAAACCATACATCAATGGAAAGATTATTTATTCAGCTTTCAGATGATGTATACATCTCAATTTGAAAAAATTGACCCATGTGACTGGTTTTGTGGTCCAGGGTCAACAATAACAGCATCTCAGTGAGTGCTAGATAACATACCGATTGTTCACCAGAGGGAAAGCCATCCTTCTCTACACACAAACAAGAGGAGAAAAGCGGTCAGTACGACATGCCGTGACACTGGAGCTGATATCAGCACACGCGCCGGCGCTGCGCAGACCTGAGGAGAAGCTGAGGTACTTCTGCCGGCCGTTGCCCGTGGAGTCGTAGAACTTCAGGACGTCCAGGACGGCTTGCGGGTTCTTCTTCTGCTCGGATTTGGTGATGTTGGAGGTCTGCAGTAATCTGGCCCACTGCTCCGGCATTCCCTGCGGCACACGGACAAAACACACTTACACCTCACTAGCAGACTTCAGTTCTTCAGACAATTCAAACGGCGGTTTAGGTTATGCATATCAGTAAAATATTATGATTACGATATTGGCCAAAAAAATTCAAAATCTACTACCAGCTCTGGTAACCCTTTAGAACCTGAAGCTAAAATTGGTATTTTTTCACATATTTCGATTTTTTTGACTGTTATCTTCATGTGCAAGGTGTCATCTTTTTTCAGAAAAAGATTAAAGGGATACTTCACCTCTGGAAAGATGAATGTGTATTTAAAATGGGTCATTTATGTAGAAGAAATGTGAAATTATTTTTGGATTTGGAGCCTTCTAGACTGAGAAAAGCCAGACAATTTATTTTTGGCTTATGGGGATGAAAGACAACAACTCCCAGAATGCACTTGCTTCGCTGCCCTAGGCGGCCACGCCTACTGGTAAGAGAGTTAAACAACACGGCTAGGCTACTAGTGAGTCTCCGTGAGTCTGCCTGGTATTTTGACGTCGTCCAAAATGTCCAGGATTCGGCTTTAGTCTCTCTCCAGTCGCCGTTCCTCATGTTTACTGCGGCGAGCAGGACGAGACTGACGGCCGCGGGAGAACGGCGCGAAGCCGGTGGCGGGATTACTGATGAGCGGCACTGAGACGCACCGGTCTCGTATCTCTCACAGAGAGATGAATGGCGACTGCAGAAAGCAAAAGCCGAATCCCGGACATTTTGGGCGATCTCGACGGCCGGACATGTCCGGGAAAAAGAAGATGGTGACCGCTACTACTCAGCTTTCTCCACAGAACAAGAGCCTGTTAGCTTAGCTTCCGAATAAAAGATGGCTGACACTATTTGTACATTTCTGTGAGTGAGATCCCTCCTCTATGGGCGGGTTGAAAACATGCAGATCTAGCGCCTCCTACTGGCTGTAGTCTCTAGCCAAAAAATCCTCATATAACGCAATTTTTCCAGACTAAAAATACATAAATCTCTCATCTCAGGGAGATATGAGGCAGGGGGGAGCACGGTAATCCGAAAATAATACTGGATTTCTACTGATACAAAGCTTAATGCTAAATCCTGAAGTATCCTTTTAACTTTCAACAACTTACAGTTATTGACCATTATTGTGTGTGGTGAGTTTGTAAATAGAATTTAATTAGACAAAAATATTTTTTTTTCTAAAAAAATCAGATTTTTATTGAGAAAAAACCTAAAAAACCTTTTAAAAAAACACAAACGAAAGAAACTAACACTTTAAAGGTGAAATATGAAGTATAATACATCTATACAAGTCTTTTTTTGTGACATTGGGTTGCACAGTTTTCATTTAGGACTCTTTTTTCACACACACACACACACACACACACGCGCACACACGTAATGATACGTGAAAGAGTTTCATTAAAAATCATCCCAATCCCGTCTTCTGCTGTCTACCACTTCTTTCGCCATTTGTCCGTTTCTTTTATTATTTTATGCGATCCAGAACTCTAACCCGCCACGCTTCGTATCTCTGTGTTCAAATCCTTCCTCCCGCTCTGCCAGAAAGCTGCGGTCATTTGCTGACGGAAAGCATAAAATTACCGTAATAAGCCGTATATTGCCGCATGTTACCGTCAAGGGCAAATTGAATGGTTTTGATAGTAACAGTTGAAGAGTTACGGTACAATGAATACAGCTCGCTGATCTGTGACGGCGACGGCACACCGGTTCTAAAGGGTTAAAGTTTTAAAGCGTTAGTTCACCCAGAAATGTGAACTCTGTCAGTAATGACTCTCCTCGTGTTGTTCCCCGTCAGACTTTCCTTCATCTCCAGAACACAAATGAAGATATTAGTGATTAAATCTGAGAGCGGTCTCACTCCTCCAGAGGCTTCTGTTGTAATTTGTAAAGTGTAACAGCGCAGCGCTTCTGGGTCGTACGTCAGAACGGAGGCTCACGATTGGCCAGCATCACACACATGACCAGCGTCGGCCAATAGTGAGCATCCGTTCTGACGTACGACCCAGAAGCGCTGCGCTGTTACTCACTCAGAGACAACACAGTCACACAGAAGAACATCAAGAGTTCAATAAAGTCGCACAAAAAGTATTCTGGTCGCTTGATAAACTGAAGGTTGAGCCGCTGTCGTCACTCGGACGATTTTAAACATCGTCTTTACTAACTTTCTGGGCCGGCAAGTTTCAATTACAACAGAAGCCTATGGAGGAGTGAGACACTCTCAGATTTAATCACTAATATCTTCATTTGTGTTCTGGAGATGAAGGAAAGTCTGACGAGGAACAACATGAGGGAGAGTCATTACTGACAGAGTTTACATTTCTGGGTGAACTATCCCTTTAAAACTTGTTGATATAATACGTATACTAACCGTAAACTCGCCAGTAACCGCGTCGAATCCCACGTGGATGGTGTGCTCGAAGTCTGAGGGCGGCGAGATCTCCGGCCGCTCTTTATCTCGGTCTTTCCTTCGGCCACCTGGAAAGCCCCACACACACACACACACACACACACACACACGAGCATCAGAGCTCAAGAGATTCACTTTGACTCAGAAAGCATGACACGTCTCTGAGATGCGGCGCTAATGAAAGCGAAGCGTGAAGCGAGGTGACGCATCTCCAGTAAGACACGAAAGCCAAAGCGTGTTTCGCTGCTCGCCGTCGGTCTGTGGGTTTGATGAGCCCTGAGATTATGACGACGGGGGTAAAAAGCACTTAGAAATGTGTGTGTGTGTGTGTGTGTGTGTGTGTGTGTGTGTGTGTGTGTGTGTGTGTGTGTGTGTGAAGTTTTAGCTCAAAATACCCCACAGATATTTTTATATAGCATGTTAAAGTTGTCACTTTTTGACGGTTTGCAAAAACTGTGTGCCTGGCCCTTTAAATGCAAATGAGCTGCTGCAGGGGGCGGGGTTTCAAGAGCTCACGTGTGACTCACAAATGTGCTCGACTACAAACAACTCTTTTCTCAACATGGACTGCGTGTTCAGGGGGCGGGGCTTATGTACATTTTAGGGTTGGTGATGTCACCCCCGTAGCGTGCGTGATGTCACCTCCGTAGCGTGCGTGATGTCACCTCCGTAGTGTGCATGATGTCACCCGTACTGTTTCTGAAGAGCATTTTTCAAACCCAAAGTGGGCGGAGCCGGCCGTCGCCATCTTGGCCGCGCGTCACTCCCGGATAAACGAACGTGTGCGGATTAGCTGAGGTGACGTGACGCTAACACACAGCAGACAAACAACTAGTAGTGACATCATATCAATCCACCTGTCACTCAAGTGGCCACTCCCTTAATTATGCAGAACTTTAAGGCTTAAATATAAGCGGTGACGTAGTTAATCTGGTTAATTGTTTGGGGGGTAGTAGAAGTTCTGAATGCCCGGTAAGTGAAAAAGTGAATGTTGACACGCACCCTTCTCGGCTCCGGAGAAGATGGAGATGATCTTGTTGCGCTTGCGCTCCTCCGGCACCGAGGGGAGAGGCTTCGAGCTGTGATTGGCTGCCAGCGCGTGATCCTTCCCGCCGCCGCTGAAGATCGTGCTGCTCATCCTCACGGGCGGAGCGGGCGGCTTGTCCTCCAGATCCCCATTATCACACATGGTCCAGGACGAGAGGAGGAGGAGAGGAGAGGAAAGAAAGGAAGAGTGGGAACGTTTGCAGGTGGAGATAAAGAAAAGGAGGAGTTAGAGCTGGAAGAGCAGAGGAAGCACAACGGAGAGATGAGCGACGCACACGCAACACACACTCAGCAACAGCACACACACACATTCTGCACGGCTGCCGCTTCACACTGCCACCAAAATAACACATAAACGAATTAGACATTTAAAATATATATTTTGCATTAAAAAAATGAAATTAATTTTAGGACTATCAGAACCATTTTATAATTATTTATGCATCATGAAAATAATGTCACGATAAATTAGTAATTGTAGTAAAAATTAACAATAATTATTACTGTTAAAAATTCATAAATTAATATAAATGGGGAAAAAATTAAACAAATAAATTAATATTTTGCATACAAATATTCAGACGATTTTTAGGACCATACGAACCATTTTATGCTTGATATTTATAAGAAAAAACTAATTATTATTGTCCTTAAAATGAACAATAATTAGTATTAATAATTAGTACTAATAAATCATAATAATACAATTTAAACCATTTAATTTATGCAAAATATAATTTCTAGCTTCTTTAACCAGTTTGCTTAGTTATAATAAAAAAGAACGATAAAATATATATTTTAAATAAAGAATTTTCAGATGATTTCTAGGACCATCGGAACTATTTTATGCTTATTTATTATTAAAATAAATCCAATATAAATTAATAATTGTCCTTAAACTTAACAATAATATTACTATTAAATAATAATTATTATTATTAAATACGGGGGAAAATAAAACAAATAAATTAATATTTTGCATACAAAGATGATTTTTAGGACCATCAGAACTATTTTATGCTTGATATTTATAAAAAAGTGAGAAAATAAACAACTCTTGTCCTTAAAATGAACAAAAATGAATTAGTAGAAATAAATCATAATAATAACACAATGTAAACCATAAAACAAACTTTAAAATGTAATTAAGGGAAAATATATGTGTTTCCTTTAACCAGTTTGCTTAATTATAATGAAAATTATTATTATTCTTAATAAACTGTCTAAAATTAATACGCATTTCATTAAATAACAATAATTTTCCAAATTAAACTATTTTCTACATTTTATTTAAATCTAATGACATGAAGACATCAAACCTTCTATATAGCTCAGTCTTCCACTCATTACATGCTTTATTCATTAGCACTGTTTAATGATATTTAAAGACATATAGTATTTATTATTCTTTGCCATGAACATCCAGGATTTCCCCAGTAAAGCTGAAGCACAACACACACAGGCAGAGAGAAACCCGATACAGAAGCAGCAACTGCATATAAACACACACACACACATATATGCAGAATATAATAACACAGTCTGTCTCAATCCCTACTGAGCTTCCTACTCAGACAGCACTCCAGCACATCACGTGCACACTCACGTCGAGGCGCGCGCGAGCTGTCCGGATAGGCAGCACACTAGGGATTGGGACGCGGCCACAGAATTTCGGGTTTTGTCGCGACTCACCTGTGAAACTGAAGTCTAACTCCACTTTAAACCGCCCGAACGAGCTCCACAGGCGCGGGTGTGTCCGCGAAGAGGCCCGGGGTGACGCGAAAGCGCCGTCTGGTGCTCTCCAGGCTGTTTTCTGCTGTCCACGGGTTTATTTTCTGTAGTTTTTTGTGTTGGTTTGTGGAAGGGGAGGCGCCCAGCAGCGTCTCTCTCTGCCCTCGCCTGCAGCACACAGCCAGAGACCGTTTCCGGTGCGAGTGCATTGTGGGGGAACGACCGACAAAATAAGAGTCAAATCTAATTTTTTTATATTACGAAATTAATGTATTGCTATTAACAATGATGTGTATTATAATAATTGATTTATCCGATCAAATACATTAATACGCTAATTTAAAGGTTTAAACTTTTTTATATGTCAAATAATCCTGTGTAGTCAATAGGCTTTAAAACTAGCCTAATATTTGATCACAAAGATTATATATTTAAGCATTTGTTTTCCTTGAAAAAAAAACGTCATGCCCCTTAAAATATCTTGAATGTAACTGGACACCCTTGACTCATTTAGTATATGCGGTTCTTTGAATATGCAAATGAGCCCCGCCTCCACTCACTCACTCAGCTAAGAGATCCACTGGTGGACGATCACACGTTGATCTGATTGGCTACAAGGTAGTTTGTGACGTCAGAAACACCAGCGATTTCAAACCGTGTTTTTGAGACTGTCTTTGGTTCACTGCAGTTTTAAGCAGAAAATACTCAGCAATGCTGTCCACTTATGAACTTACACATGATTTGTCTTAAAATCATATTAATAACACCATATAGACACATCAACTACATTAAAAGCTGGATTTTCACCACAGGGGGACTTAATAATAAAAATATATATATATATATATATATATAAAAAAAATACTAATACCGGTGAAACTGGAAAAATGAGAATATGGTGCAAAAGTTCATTTATTTCAGTAATTCAACTTAAAAGGTGAAACTAATATATTATATAGACTCATTACATGTAAAGTGAGATATTTCAAGCCTTTATTTGTTATAATTATGATGATTATGGCTTACAGCTTATGAAAACCTTTTCACAATATTCAAATTTTGAATTTGGGGTTTTCATAAGAATCAAAATTATAACAAATATCTCACTTTGCATGTAATGAGTCTATATATTAGATTCACCTTTTAAGTTGAATTACTGAAATAAATGAACTTTTGCACGATATTATACATATATACTAATAATTATAGATTTATTCACAAACAGACAACTGACAAAATGTAGTAATAAACAAAGTAATATTCCGTTTTATTCACAAATAACACGTTTTGCAGACACACAACATTATTAATCCACTATGATGACATGAACATTCCTCTAGATATGAGACAGGAAGTCTCAGTGTACAGGCATCACCAGCGGGTCACATGACGCGTGAGTCTGCTCTGCAGGGGTTAAAGGTTAAAAGGTGCCGTGTGTCCAGATGGAGCGCAGCAGGAACACACAGCTGAGAGCCGCGGTCAGCACCGTCCCGACACACACACTGACGAGCATGGAGGAATCTCCCACCGGGATCTCCAGACTCACCGGCCCGGTGTCCTGATGGAGACACACACACCTCAATACCAGATATATGTGGCACATCAATATCAAAATATTATCATTATAAATATTACATTATATTAAAAATATCATACATATTACATTAAATATAACTATTATTGCCATTACATTGTTTTATAATATTATATAAATATTGCACTATATTAAAATATGATTTGATATTCAATTTACATTATAAATTTCATATTAGAAATATTACATATATTAAAATATTACTATTTGCTATTATAGTTATAAATATTACATTATATAAAAAATGTCATACATATTACATTAAATATAACTATTATTGTCATTACATTGTTTTATAATATTATAAATATTACACTATATTAAAATGGTTATTTTTACATTATAAATTTCATATTAGAAATATTACATATATTAAAATATTACTATTTGCTATTATTATAGATATAAACATTACTTTATGTTAAAATAACTTAAGATTATTATTCTTATATTATATTTTGTTATAAATATCTCATTATGTAATATTTACTATTATAATTATATTATATTAGCAGTATTATATAAAAATTGTATTTAATATTGACTTACTATTATTATAATTATATTATATAATATTATAAAAATTACATTATATTTAATATTGATGATATAATATTATAATTATCATAATATTACTATTAATATTATAATTACATAATATTATAAATATTATATCATATCAAAATATTACTTTTACACTATTATTAGAATAATTACATTACATATTTTATTATTTATTTACTATTGTAATTATACATATATTATAAATATATGCCAAAAATATGACTTAATAAATATTGTTATTATTACATTAAATATTCTGATATTAAAATATTACGAATATAACCTCATAAACATCACATTTAATATTTACCATTATTTTTCTTATAAATATATATTACATAATGTTAACATTTTATTAATTATTTACTACTGTTATTCAAATGACATTATATATTTTATAATATTATAAGTATTACATGATATTAAAATATAATTTAATATTATGATTATTATTACTAAATTATATATTAGTATATATATATATATATATATATACTATTGTTTTTATTATTACATTATAATAAAACATTATTTACTATTATTATTATATTTAATGTTTATTTATTATTATTCTAAATATTACATGGTATTCAGACTTATTAATATGATACTACGCTACACTCAAAAAAATGATGGGTGGTTTCAACCCAAATCTGGGTCAAATATGGACGAACCCAACCGTTGGGTTAACATTTTTAAATTAAAAAATGTAACCCAACGGCTGGGTTTGTCCATATTTGACCCAAATTTGGGTTAAAACAACCCAGCATTTGTTTAGTGTGTACATTTTATAGGATGTGATTTGCCAGCTGTACCTCCAGCCGCGGGATCTCCAGCCAGGAGCAGATGCTGTGGTTCCTGGCGGTACACGGGGCGGCAGTCGCTTCCTGATGATGTAACGCGCCTGTAACGGAGACACACGTGAGCTCCAGTTCATGGTTTCCCAGTGTGTGTGTTCACGTGCGTTCACTCACACTCATCCGATCTGAGGAACAGCCTGGGCGACGCGATGTCTACCCTCACCCACTTCTGGCTGGAGTTTGAGGCTCTGTGATACCGGCCGTGAACGGGAACCGTCGCCTCGTGTGTTCCAGAGAGGAAAACCAGCGCGGTGAAACCAGAAGACAGATATTCAGGAGCTTCCAGATCAACCTTCGAATCCAGAAGAACCTACAAAACACGTTCAGGTTCATCTCAGTTAAAGGAACCGTGTGTATGTATTTCAATTCATCATAAAATGGCCCTGATATGTCAGTAGACATTAAGAAATCATGTTCATTTCAAACACTTATATCACTGAACACAGTAGTCCGGCCAGGGGACGGGATACACCGCTCTACAGTCATTTGAAAGTGATTGCAGTACCAGTTTTGGCCACAATCTTACATACGGTTCCTTTAAAGTGTATAGAGAGCCTAAGCCCCTCCCCTTCCGGTGGGACCTTATTTCGGAAAAATATTGTATGGTAGTCAATGGCGAGAGACAACAAATATTTTGATCTCGTTTGAATTGTGCCCTGAATTACACATAAGATGTTTGTCAATTTAAAATATACATTTTAAAGTCAAGAAAGTCGCAGTTTGATGTAAAACTGTTGAGGTAGGACTGTGAAAATACGTAATTATAAAGACTACAAACCCAAAAGGCGCACGTTACGTCATACCTTTACTCTCAATGAATGAAGCTAACTCTACTGAAGCTAACTTTACTGAAGCTAACTTTACTGAAGCTAACTCTACTGAAGCTAACTCTACTGAAGCTAACTCTACTGGAGCTAACTCTACTGGAGCTAACTCTACTGGAGCTAACTCTACTGGAGCTAACTCTACTGGAGCTAACTCTACTGGAGCTAACTCTACTGGAGCTAACTCTAGTGAAGCTAACTCTACTGAAGCTAACTCTACTGAAGCTAACTTTACTGAAGCTAACTCTACTGAAGCTAACTTTACTGAAGCTAACTCTACTGAAGCTAACTCTACTGAAGCTAACTCTACTGGAGCTAACTCTAGTGAAGCTAACTCTACTGAAGCTAACTTTACTGAAGCTAACTCTACTGAAGCTAACTCTACTGAAGCTAACTCTACTGAAGCTAACTCTACTGAAGCTAACTTTACTGAAGCTAACTATACTGAAGCTAACTTTACTGAGGCTAACTTTACTGAAGCTAACTCTACTGAAGCTAACTCTACTGTAGCTAACTCTACTGAAGCTAACTCTACTGAAGCTAAATCTACTGAAGCTATCTTTACTGAAGCTAACTTTGCTGAAGCTAACTTTACTGAAGCTAACTTTACTGAAGCTAACTCTACTGAAGCTAACTTTACTGAAGCTAACTTTACTGAAGCTAACTCTACTGAAGCTAACTCTACTGAAGCTAACTCTACTGTAGCTAACTCTACTGTAGCTAACTCTACTGTAGCTATCTTTACTGAAGCTAACTTTGCTGAAGCTAACTCTACTGAAGCTAACTCTACTGAAGCTAACTACTGTAGCTAACTCTACTGAAGCTAACTTTACTGAAGCTAAATCTACTGAAGCTATCTTTACTGAAGCTAACTTTACTGAATCTAACTTACTGAAGCTAACTTTACTGAAGCTAACTTTACTGAAGCTAACTCTACTGTAGCTAACTCTACTGTAGCTAACTCTACTGAAGCTATCTTTACTGAAGCTAACTTTACTGAAGCTAACTTTACTGAAGCTAACTTTACTGAAGCTAACTTTACTGAAGCTAACTTTACTGAAGCTAACTTTACTGAAGCTAACTCTACTGTAGCTAACTCTACTGTAGCTAACTCTACTGTAGCTAACTCTACTGTAGCTAACTCTACTGTAGCTAACTCTACTGAAGCTAACTCTACTGAAGCTAACTCTACTGAAGCTATCTTTACTGAAGCTAACTTTACTGAAGCTAACTTTACTGAAGCTAACTTTACTGAAGCTAACTCTACTGTAGCTAACTCTACTGAAGCTAACTTTACTGAAGCTAACTTTACTGAAGCTAACTTTACTGAAGCTAACTTTACAGACGCTAACGTCTGTCATGTTTTCTATAGTCTTACGTTATAATCGTGACGTTACGCCGTGATGCCGGAGTGTGTTGTACCAGACTGCACACACACACACGAGCAACGGTGACGTATAGTGCGAGACGAGAGATGAAGTTCATCGAGTGATTTTCACATAAAACTAAACGTTACTCTTCAGTTTTATGACAAACTGCGGCTTTCTTGACTTTCATAATTATCTTTTAAATGGACAAACATCATATGTGTAATTCAGGGCACAGTTCGGACAGAATAAAAAGATAAGTTGTCTCTCGCCATTGACTACCATACATATTCTTTCCGAAATAAGGTCCCATGAGCCGGAAGCGAAGGGGCGGGACTTAGGCTCTATAGGCAATTACACATGAAAAATTTCAACACTATTATTTTATTTTTATTGAGAACATTTATTGATGTTTTCTTGAGAATATTATTCTTATAGTATTATTAATCTAATTTATTGAGATTATTTATTCTTTGAATAAACAAAGAAGGAAACAGTCACCATGTAGAACAAATAAACGAGAAAAAATAGGTAAAAAACAGGGGGTTATTTATAACTAATCAGAAAAGATTACATATAGGCTATCAAAGGAAAAGATTAATATAGACGTAGATATTTCAAACGATTTTAAAGCCTTCTTGTTACTACACGAGTCAGAGATAGTCCCTTCAGCAAGCAAAAACATTAAAAAAAGTGTCTTCTGACCTGAAAATGCACATTTATGTATAATATCACCCTATTGAGACCGCTCACCTCCAGACCCGTGTCGTGTTTGAGGGTTTCCAGCTGATACTCGTCCATGTAAACTCCACTCGGCAGCTTCTGGACCAGTAAAGCTTTCACATCATGATCTACTTTTCCCCATTCAACACTGTATAGGAGATCCCTATAAACCAAAAGAAAACATTGTCATGACAAAATAGCCAATAAATACATAAGTTAAATCTAAAAAGTAAGTGGAGACCTGTGAAATCCTGCTTTGGTAATCTTCATAGACATCGACAATGATTCGAGGAATTCAGACGGAAAGCAATGATCTGCTGAATGGGAAAATGCAGAAAGTTAGTTTAGATATTGTTGTTTTTTTCCTTATTGATCCTTATTTACCAGCATGTTTTGCATACAAAAATACCTTCTTGCGAGTTTCCATTGTGGATAAAATACAACACAGTTGCTAATAAATAAAAATGATGCATGTTCGATCAGCGATCATGTTTTTAATCGTTTTTAATTCGGATTTGTAGCTCCATTTACTTCCGGGTTTAATGACATCCATCCGTCCAATAGGTGGCGCTAATGAGCGTCTCCGTGCGAGAAACTCCCTCGTCAGAAGAAAAGGATACATGGGCGACGAGGAAGCATGGAAACCTCAATCAAATAACCACAACAAGAGTATGGTTTTGCCTTATCACTGGTTTATTTACAAGCTCATGCATCGCGTATTAAATGTGAGCATGTGCCTTTAAGAAAATAACCGTCTCGATAGAATCAGCGTCAATCAAGCGATCGTCTTTGTGCAACACATCTCACTGTTACTATGGTTACTAATACTAATATTAGATAGATAGATAGATATATAGATAGATAAATTAATCATTTTAAAACATCTTTCAAATAAATATTAACATAATATTTACTATCTATTCTACTATCTATAAGATTGATTTGTGCGCATATGCAGTTTGAAGATTTTCTAAAAATGTCTCAACTACGTGCAATAATATTTTATTATTATATAATAACGATTTATGGAGAAATATAACTATTGGTTGACTCTTTATGGACAATATTTCTCATTTGATTCTGCAGCTGGACATGCAAGCGTGAGAGAAAATGTCCATAGTAGCAAAGCAATGTGGAGTGAAATTTATTCCACCTTCAATCATCCTCGTATATGAGAACAAGAACACCAGCAAGATGCGAAAAAGAATCATACCTGTGAGGAACTTCTCTCAGTATTCAGGTAAGTCTGTTTGAAATATGACATGAACTTGATCTTGACAAATTTTGTGAGATTCACCCAAATACATCTCTCTCAGAACAAGAACAAAAGTGGCCCTGAACTATAACCCTGAGGGACGCCCCAAAGAAATGAAGTTCGAAATGTGACCTAGACATTTTATTCATGGGTTTTGTGAGACTCGCCCACATACATTTATCTAAAAACAAGAACAAAAGTGGCCCTGAACTATAACCCTGAGGGACGCCCCATAGAAATAGAGTGTGGCAGTGCTCAAGTTGCAGATTACAAAAACCTACCAGAAGACAAACCTAGGCAAATCTATTTATCTGTGTCAGAGAGACTATCAAAGCAGGTTTTGAGATTGTAATGAACAAATCAGTATACTTGCATGCAAATGAAATACTGACTTAAAGGGATAGTTCACCCCAAAAATTTAAATCAGCCCATGATTTACCCTCAACTCATCCTAGGTGTATATGACATTCTTCTTTCAGACGAATACAATCAGAGTTATATAAAAAAAATGCCCTGGCTCTTCCAAGCTTTATAATGGCAGTGAATAGCCGTTTCTGTTTTTAAGTCCATAAAAGTGCATCTGTCCATCATAAAAGTGCATCTGTCCATCATAAAAGTGCATCTATCCATCATAAAAGTGCATCTATCAGCATCAGATGCACTTTTATGATGGATGGATAGATGCACTTTTATGATGGATGGATGCACTTTTATGATGGATGGATAGATGCACTTTTATGATGGATGGATGCACTTTTATGATGGATAGATGCACTTTTATGATGGATGGATGCACTTTTATGATGGATGGATGCACTTTTATGATGGATAGATGCACTTTTATGATGGATAGATGCACTTTTATGATGGATGGATGCACTTTTATGATGGATAGATGCACTTTTATGATGGATAGATGCACTTTTATGATGGATGGATGCACTTTTATGATGGATAGATGCACTTTTATGATGGATAGATGCACTTTTATGATGGATGGATGCACTTTTATGATGGATGGATGCACTTTTATGATGGATAGATGCACTTTTATGATGGATAGATGCACTTTTATGATGGATAGATGCACTTTTATGATGGATAGATGCACTTTTATGATGGATGGATGCACTTTTATGATGGATAGATGCACTTTTATGATGGATAGATGCACTTTTATGATGGATGGATGCACTTTTATGATGGATAGATGCATTTTTATGATGGATAGATGCACTTTTATGATGGATAGATGCACTTTTATGATGGATAGATGCACTTTTATGATGGATGGATGCACTTTTATGATGGATGATGGATGCACTTTTATGATGGATAGATGCACTTTTATGATGGATGGATGCACTTTTATGATGGATGGATGCACTTTTATGATGGATAGATGCACTTTTATGATGGATAGATGCACTTTTATGATGGATGGATGCACTTTTATGATGGACAGATGCACTTTTATGATGGATAGATGCACTTTTATGATGGATAGATGCACTTTTATGATGGATGGATGCACTTTTATGATGGATGGATGCACTTTTATGATGGATGGATGCACTTTTATCATGGATGGATGCACTTTTATGATGGACAGATGCACTTTTATGATGGACAGATGCACTTTTATGATGGATAGATGCACTTTTATGATGGATAGATGCACTTTTATGATGGATGGATGCACTTTTATGATGGATGGATGCACTTTTATGATGGATGGATGCACTTTTATCATGGATGGATGCACTTTTATGATGGATAGATGCACTTTTATGATGGACAGATGCACTTTTATGATGGATGGATGCACTTTTATCATGGATGGATGCACTTTTATGATGGATAGATGCACTTTTATGATGGACAGATGCACTTTTATGATGGATAGATGCACTTTTATGATGGATAGATGCACTTTTATGATGGATAGATGCACTTTTATGATGGACAGATGCACTTTTATGATGGATAGATGCACTTTTATCATGGATGGATGCACTTTTATGATGGATAGATGCACTTTTATGATGGATAGATGCACTTTTATGATGGATAGATGCACTTTTATGATGGATAGATGCACTTTTATGATGGACAGATGCACTTTTATGATGGATGGATGCACTTTTATGATGGATAGATGCACTTTTATGATGGATAGATGCACTTTTATGATGGATAGATGCACTTTTATGGACTTAAAAACAGAAACGGCCATTCACTGCCATTATAAAGCTTGGAAGAGCCAGGACATTTT
The DNA here is from genome assembly GCF_949152265.1 of Phoxinus phoxinus. Lineage (NCBI taxonomy): Eukaryota > Metazoa > Chordata > Actinopteri > Cypriniformes > Leuciscidae > Phoxinus > Phoxinus phoxinus. The sequence continues at coordinate 30,747,596 of NC_136895.1, read as the reverse complement.
TTAATATAACTCTGATTGTATTCATCTGAAAGAAGAATGTAATTTACACCTAGGATGACTTCAGGGTGAGTAAATCATGAGCTAATTTTCATTTTTGGGTGAACTATCCGTTTAATGTACTGTCCATAAAGTGTTGCTTCTTTCCAGACTGCAGTCGAGCAGCAGAGAGGATGAAGCATCATGTCCGTCACAGCGTCTATCTGGAGTCCGTGTCTTTGGTCCAGCTTGAGAGACTTCACCTCATCCTCCGGGATCATCTGCAGGGCCTCAGCCTGGACCAGAGCCTCGCCGCACACCGGGGGCCCGACCTCAACGACGAGGACCTGAACAAACTGAGCGATGACGAGCTCGACCGCAGGAAGGCCCAGATGGACGAGCTGTTCGAGCGCAACCGCAGACGCAAAGAGGATTCGGACTTCGTGTACGATCTGGAGGTGGAGTTTCCCGAGATCAGCGTGCGGGAGACGTGCAGCTGGGACGGGGAACAGTCCGATGAGGAGTTTTAGAAGATCAAGGACACTTTAGAAGAAGTGATTCAGACATGGTGCATTATGGGGGATTTATGTTGTTGAAGTCTGTTGATGAACATGCTGTTTGTCAGGTCTATGTATATAGTTTCAAGCCCACTGGTATAGTTTTACCCTTTTGGTTCTTTGACATCACACAATTTTAAATATTTAATTCAATAAACAAAAAATGGAGGACATGAAAAGTCTAAAGCTCAATGTTTTTTTTACGACTATGATGTAAAAAAGAAAAGAAAAAAAAGATCCATTATCAGCCTACAAAAACATAGATTAGGCCTACCTCTACTAAATAAATCCTAAAATAGTATAGTAAAGATCAGTGTTGAGGGCAAGTACTTTTCCAAGTCACTAGTAGAGTAACACTAGTAGAGTAGTATTTTTCAAATAAGTAACGCAAGTTACTTTGTTTTCATATTTATTGACTGACAGCTCTCCTGTCCTCATGTTGAGACAAATCGAAGTGCAGAGGTGTGTGTGTGTGTGTGTGTGTAAACATGGTTATTGTAGTTCTAAATGTGAGTGTGCATTTACTCATCTCACTTGCACACAAAAAAAAAGATTCAATATTCCTCAAAATGAATAAAATCAGTGAAATGTAGGATCAGGATACTATGCAAACCTCCACTAACTACATGTTTTATGCTTTTAATCTCACTTTATTGACCAATGCACTTGCTTCTGAGCGTCGATGATTTAGTTCAACCAAAGCAAAAATGACTATAGATTTCTTTGTTTTTGTGGTAAAGTGTTAAACTTTCTTCTCCTGCATCTATTCTTGTCTTTACATTTGCCTGAAAATATAAATTTTTTGTTATAATAAAAAAAATAAGCCCAGCTCAGGTGAAAAAAGGTAACCGTAACTAAGTAACGCAATTAGTTACTTTTACACAATATTGTAATGCATTACATTTTTAAAGTAACTTCCCCAACACTGGTAATGATACTAGAACATCACAATACTTGACATACACTTTAAATGACAAGACAACTTTTAATGGTAAATATTTATTTGTTTTTACGAAAAGCTGTACGGAACATATATCCAGGGATAGTTAAACATGAAAAAATAAAACGCTACTTGATTGTCACACTTTCAACCCTGTGGATTCTCTAGCCACTACTGATGACACGATATAACGACGTACAGGTACGTGTGTTCAATAAGGTAGTCTCACGTCAATATGATAGAAGCGATATTTCATGTTTTATATTTGGATCACATATAGAATCGTAAAATAACACAAGAGCAGCGTGAACACCGCTAAATCTCACTTTGGTAGATCCTCTTGACATTTCGTTTGCACATTAAAAACGGCTTTGAATCGGAAAGCGACAAGCCACAAGTGCCGAGTCCCGTCGATTAAAAAGTGCATCAAAGCTGCTGGAGAAAAGGCGGCAGATACTGCCAAAATCGCACGTTTAAAACATTCAACAACGAGACGTCGCACGTGTACTGTCGCTCTGAAATGCAGTAGTTAATCGCGTTGAGTTCGGCAAAAGATCCTCGGAAATAAAGCGAAGAGTGAAGCTTGTCCAACTCGAGCGGAAAAGCCTCAAATGACGGCATACCTCGAGATTTTGGGTTATTATCTGCAATTGCGCGATTAGGAACGATTAAATATGAAAGCTCGTCTCCGCTACAGAATTAAAAAAAAAAGTTAAATACGACTTTTTATCCCACAATTCTGACTTTATAAAATGTAATTGCGAGCTTATATCACGTAATTGCGAGGAAAAAAAAGTAAAAAAATGTGGGATAAAAAGACGCAATTACGTTTTTTTTCTTTTATTATGCGGCAGAGACAAGCTTCTCAGAATTGCAAGATTTAAACGTACAATTGCAAGAAAAAGTCAGAATTGCGAGAAAAAAAGTCAGAATTGCGAGTTTATATCACACAACTCTCTTTATTTCTTGCAATTGCAAGTTTATATCTCACAATTCTGACTTTATAAAATGTAATTGAGAGTTTGTATCACGCAATTGCGAAAAAAAAAGAAAAAAAAAGTGGGATAAAAAGTCGCAATTACTTTTTATTTTGCGGCGGAGACAAGCTTCCATTTTTAATCGTTCCTAATCGTGCAAAAGTTTATATCTCGCAATTTTGAGAACAGAAGTCTCAGAATTGCAAGATTTAAACTTACAATTGCAAGAAAAAGTCAGAATTGCGGGAAAAAGTCAGAATTGCGAGTTTATATCACGCAATTGCGAGAAAAAAAGTAAAAAATGTGGGATAAAAAAAGTCGCAATTACCATTTTTTGTTTTTTTATTATGCGGTGGAGACAAGCTTCCATTTTTAATCGTTCCTAATCGTGCAAAAGTTTATATCTAATCTATTTAAACTCACAATTGCAAGAAAAATTCTGAATTTTCGAGAAAAAAAGTCAGAATTGCAAGTTTATATCTCACAATTCTGTCTTTATTTCTTGCAATTGCGAGTTTATATCTCACAATTCTGACTTTTTCTCGTAATTGAGAGTTTATACATCGCAATTCTGACATTATATCTCGCAATTATCTTTTAAATGGTTTTATTCCATGGCGGAAACAAGCTTCTATGATTAAACACTTTACTTGCACTTCAAAGTTTCACTTCTCTCTAACAACAGAGAGAGTTTCAAAGCAAATCGGTAGTTTCAGGAAAAGTAGTCGTACTGGACTTTAAGTGCAAGAGCGGGAAATACAATCGTACGTTGGCTGCGAATTCAGCGTCTTGAAAGTGAAATCGCCCTGAACGACTAGTTGCCGCGCTAAAAACATTTCATGAGCAAAGCACAAGAGTGATAGTTTGGATGCTTGAAGCTTCATAAAAATAATCAGTAAGTAAAAAGAGGAAAATATATATACTGTATAGCCTATATCATATATAATATATCCAAGATTTTGACAACACAGAATGAAACTCAAACAAATGAAAACATTTCAAGTACTTTGAAAAATAAAAACTTTGTTTTCTCGTGACCCTCATATATTTCATCATGGCCATATAAAGGAGGAGTATATATATTATCCTATTTTACCACTAAGACATATATGTATATTCATATAGAAATGTAATCTCAACATCTCATTTTTTCTTTCGATCCTGGGTGCATCGTGGACAGAACCTGGAAGACAGAAAAGAAAATCTTTAAAACACGGATGTGTACGGCTCCTCGTTGAGCGACTCTGAACAGAGCGACGTACCATTTCCCTTTGGGTTTCGTCGTCAGATCCACACAGGCGAAGTGAAACCACTCAATGGGACACTGTTAAGAAAAGCAGTTTTGTTTGTTTGTTAGTTAAAGAAATACACGAGGAAAGACAAAAAAAAAAACAGTTTAAAGTGAATGACATCCGCTCGTACATCCATGTTGTCGCATCCGATCATTTCTCCGTATGACACTTGGTGACACAGGCAGTACGTGGGTTCGTTGGGATCCACAGGCATGTCTAAGACGTCTGATGGGTGAACTGGGAGGACGGATTCGGAGAACTCAGGGCTGCGGGAAACAAAGGGGAGATAGTTACGTGTCCATCAACAGTCATGTGGAGGATTGGAGCAGCGCGTGAACAGCAGGTTTCGGCTCAATTAAAGTGAAAGCACACTTTTGATGGACAAAATATATATGAATTCACACAAAAAGTGCCCAGAATGCACAGAATTTTTATGTCTAGTGTGTTTTAACAAGAACTGGAGTCGGCTATGTCAGGAAAAAAAATGAAGACTCAAAAATATTTGTAGAAAATTTACCCATTTAAACTTTTTTAAGTATTCAGTTTGGGTAAAAGTATATGGTGTTTTATAAAATAAAATAAAAAATGTGTGTGTGCTGTAAAGTGGTTAGGATAAAAAATGAAATCGGGATCGGCAGATCAAACTCCATGAAAAATCGGAAATCGGAATCGGCCTAGAGAATTGTAATCGTTGAATCTCTACTTGTGAGATACATTGTTACAGTTTTGCGTGCGTGAACGTCATGGCAACGTACAACACAAAGTCTGACGCGGGAAACACTTAACGTAATGTATAAATGCGCGTAACTACCGTATATCAAGCAAGCTAGTGCGCACAGGCCACGAAGTGTTGGCGGAATAACACATTAGCGGACCGGAGGGAATAATATGGATTTTTTTTCCAGAAAACGTATAAATTCTAATTATAAATTCACTTTCAAGGACCTGTGTCTGTGTGTGTTTATTATCAAAACCTTGCCAGGGCCTTGATCTTTATTTTTTACTTTAGATTTACAAACTTTCAAGGATTTCCAGGGCCTTGACTCAATTACGAGAAAAAGTCAGAATTGTGAGATATAAACTTGCAATTCTGACTTTTTCTTGCAATTGTGAGTTTAAATAGATTAGATATAACCTTTTGCACGATTAGGAACGATTAAAAATGGAAGCTTGTCTCCGCCGCATAATAAAAAAACTAAAAATGGTAATTGCGACTTTTTATCCCACATTTTTTTCTTACAATTGTGTGATATAAACTTGCAATTCTGACTTTTTTTCTCGCAATTCTGACTTTTTCCTCGCAATTCTGACTTTTTCTCGCAATTCTGACTTTTTCTCGCAATTCTGACTTTTTCCTCGCAATTCTGACTTTTTCTCGCAATTCTGACTTTTTCCTCGCAATTCTGACTTTTTCTCGCAATTCTGTAAGTTTAAATCTTGCAATTCTGAGACTTCTTTTCTCAGAATTGCGAGATACAAACTTTTGCACGATTAGGAACGATTAAAAATGGAAGCTTGTCTCCGCCGCATAATAAAAAATAATCTGCGAATAAAGCATCCCATGTGTTCAAGAGAACAAAATCATCACTTCCTGGGAAACTGGTCCGAATTATCAGTAATAAAACTGTAAGTTACTGCAATGTGGGTGTTTTTCCCTGCATCATGCATGAGTGTGTCTCAGAGCGTCAGATGGATGCTGGTGTTCGGGAACACACTCGTGTGAGAGACGCTTCTGGAGGGAATTAAACCAAAGACAGACTTTGGCGTTTCAGAACCAGAAACCCAACATTAGAGATGCTGCGATTTGATTGGTCCACTGGTTACTCCAGTCATCCAATCACAGCCTCTGCTGAGGCAAAGACGTGTGAGGTTTATGTTGTGAGTCTTGGGATTTATCCAGTGTTTCTAATTGAGCGCATACGTTTTTTTTATGCGGATTTTTAGAATTTATGTGCGTCTTGGATTTCAAGGCGAGACACTACAGGTGAATAGGGTAATTTTTTTAACTAGCAGATATCACCATGAAACTTTCCCAGTTGATTACGTACATTAAGATGAGAAAAAAAAAATGTATTACAAGTTTTCTGTAATTTAATGTTTAAATATGCAAATTAGGCAATATCTAAGTAAATATGCGCTAATTTGCATATATTTAAAAAAAACTATTTCAAAATTATTTTTTCATTGTGTTCACATATTAGATGGGGGGGGAAAAAACAGAGGGATTTATGGATATCTACTTTTGTTATCCTGTAAATCAGAATATACTGTCAATAGCCTTAAAAAAATGATTTTCTACATGTTTTTTGGAATAAAATGTTATATAAATCAGGCTAGGAATAATATATTTACAAATCCCTCAGTAAATGTCTTCATAATATAACTAGGTACAAGACTGGAAGGTTTGGTGTATATCGGTGGAGATTTCGGACTTGGAGAATGAGAGAAAAGTCATTTTGAGAAAACGGGCTTTAAAGATTTATCATCAGCCAATGAGATTGCGCATTCAGAACGCCAACTTTTGTTGAATTTAGGAGAAATCTACAGACGCAAATAGACAAAGTGTAGTAAAATAAAGACATAAATGTGTATTTCAGACTTTTTTTCACCACAAGTCTGAAAGAAGACAAATAGCCCAAAATCTCAAAATTGACCAGTGAAAAAAAAATTCTGTTTTTGTCTGCCGTGTCTCGCCTTAATCCAGCGTTGTTTTATGAGGCATCCCAAAATGTGCATGAAAATGGATGCTGCTTCTTACTCGTATGATTGACAAGTTTGGGTGAAGTATTTCCTAAAGTTGACTCTTACCCGTTTTTCATTTTCTTTTTCCGTGGCGAGTCGTCATCTGAAGATTTGCGTCCTCTTCCTTTCGGCCGTCGCTTCTCCTTCAGGCTTGCTCGGCCACTCACCTCTACAGACGACAGCAGGTCATGTTTATGAGAGCGTGTACAGTGTGACATGATGTACAGTGTGACATGCGCGGTGTTTGGCACGCGGGGTCTTACTCTTCGGCGTTCTGTTGTCTGGACTTTCGTAGCCGCTGACGTCCAACTTCTCCTTCAGCTCGTTCTCGAAGCGAGCGAGGTCCGCATCCAGCCTTCGGATGTGCTTGTCCACCTAGAGAGAAGAAGAAGAAGAATTATTTTTAATAATAATACCAAAAAAATTATATATATATAAAAAAAAAACATAAAGAAGAAACAGAACAATATGTAAATCAAACTATTCAAAACAACACCGCGGAGATTGACTGGACAGGGTTATTATTATCGTTAGCTAAAACTATTAATAACATTTCTGTTTATTTAAATAAAGCTGAAAAAAGTCAAATTTAAATATTAGTTGAAAATTTTATAGTAAATGATAATTGGAAATTATGCCTTGGCAATAAAACTCAAATAAGTTGAACTGCTAAAAAAACTAACTAAAACTGAAATAAAAATAAATTAAACCTAAATAGCAATATAAAAAAATTAATGCAATGATAGAAGAACATAAGGAAATTACTACACATTAAACAAAATACCATATAACCAAATAAAATTGTAAATATTAATACAAGTATAATAAAACAACCTTATTATACACACCCTCTGGTGCTTTTCTGAAACTAGTATGTTTTTTTTAACGTTTTACTTCATCAGAATAGTACAAAACTTGGTAAAGATTTTAGCAGCACACACACACACACACACACACACACACACACACACACACACACACACACACACACACACACACACACACACACACACACACACACACACACACACACACACACACAAATGGACATGATTCGAAAAGATGAAATAGACACTTGTACAAATGAGCGCAATGGAAGTGAATGGGAAACTAATTTTGGAAACAACATCTGAAAGCTAATTTTGTAAGATATCAAACTCAAATTTGGTTTGATTTTCTCACAGTTTTATAGAAAAATGTGTTTTGGAAAATATGTATTTTACATAAGCATTGAAAAAAGTTTAGTGCATTTTTCAGAACAATAAATGTAAAATTTACAACTTTTTTTTTTCAAAGTTCACCGTTACTCCAAAGCATTCAAGATTTAAGTTTTTTTAACGAATTTTAAGTTCTATGCACAAAAAGTGAATGAATGGATTATAACTATTGCATAAATATAATTTAGTACCATAAAATCCCCTAAAAATACAAAATATTAAATAAAAAACATTATCAAACTAAATTATAGTACATTAATTTAATTTATTTAAATAAAAAACTAAATCAGGTTATTTTTGACCGACATGGGAAGAGCACCCGAGGGTTAATATAATATAACCCACAAAAAGATAAACGCAGAGAAATTAAAACTAACATGTTTGAGGTTCTCACAACATTTAAATGAATTTCAACTTTTAAATCATATTGTGTTTGCAAATTGCGAAATCTCTTCTCAATAATTAAATTATCATACAGAAAATTATGTTGATTATAAACGATTAATCGCGATTAATCGAATCCAAAATAAAAGTTTGTGTTTACATAATATATGTGTGTGTACTGTGTATCATTATTTTGTATATATATAAATACACACATCTGCATATATATATATATATATTAAGAAGTATTTGCATGTATATATTTATACATAATTTATATAATATATAAATATAAATATTTTATATATAAATAACAATTTTTTCTTAAATATATACATGCGTATGCGTGTATTTATATACAAAATAATGATACACAGTACACACACATATATTATGTAAACACAAACTTTTATTTTGGATTGCGATTCGTTAATCGTTTACGGTCCTAATTAAAAATATATATATTTTAAAATGTTAAAATAATTCATATACAGTGTCACATGATCCTTCAGAAATCAGTATAATATGATGATTTGATGCTCAAGAAACATTTATGATTATTATCAGTGTTGATTTTTTTTTTCAGGATTCTTTGATGAATAGAAAGTTCAAAAGAACTGCATTAATCTGAAATATAAACTTTTGTGACATAAATGTCTTTACTGTCACTTTCTTTTGATCAATTTAATCCATCCTTGATTAATAAAAGTATGAATTAATTTTATTTCCCAAAAAAATTAAATACAAATTCTTTCTGACCCTAAAACTTTTGTGTTTAATGTTACTAAAGATTTATATGTTTCTGTTCTCTTGAACTTTCTATTCATCAAAGAATCCTGAAATAAACTGTTTTCAACACTGATAATAATCATAAATGTTTCTTGAGCATCAGATCATCATATTATACTGATTCCTGAAGGATCGCGTGACACTGAAGATATATTATATCTTATTTAATATACATATATTATTTAAACACAAACTTTTATTTTGGATGCGATTAATCGCGATTAATCGTTACCTATCCCTAAACTTCCATCTTTTTTGAACAGACTGAGAATAGAAATGTCCATGTAAATCACACATCTGATATTCCCTGATATTTCCCGGGAGCGCCGGCACTGACCATCTCGTACGTCTGCATGGCGAGCTGCACTTTGTCGTCGCTGTATTCTTTGCATTTGCTGAATCCGTTCTGAATCTTCTGCAGGTGCTCCACTCTCTGATCGGGGGCCAGATTTCGGACGTTAGTGATGTACTCTTCTGCGAGCTTATCGATTTCACATTTCTTTTCTGCAAAAGAAGGGAAACACACACACAAAAAAACACATCCATCAATTTCATCCATTTTCATGCCACTTCTCCTGGACTGGGTCACGACACTGAATGCCCTGTGATACTCCCTAGATGGACGGCACAGTATGATTTAAGATGTCTTCTCACCCTCCGCTCTGTTGTCCAGTTCCCGCATGAGTGTGAAGTTTCTCTGGAGCTCACAGGGCAGGTTTTCAATGCCTAGGGTCATAAAAACATCTCAATTAAAAAAAGAAAAGAAAAAAAAAAGTACTGTTTACATACAAGAGGAACGTTCTAGATCACTATCTTCAATTTATCTACACAGATACCCGAGTACAAACCCATATACACACATAAAATCTCACATAACATGAGTTTGTTGACTTAGCATGTTGTTGTTAGCATGCTTGCTAACTACTTTCTGTAGTGTATTTACATTACAACTTGCCTTGGTTTCACAATAGATGTATATAAAACCACTTAAAACAACCAAATGAAATAATCACGTAGATTTGCGCTGTGTTGTACAGTGGAAAAGAAGCTAATCAACCTGTTGGCTTACTAGCTGAAGCCCGCTAATGCTAATCTGACATTAGCCATCAAAACATCCTCAAACTGGAGCTGTTAAAACACCTTCATCCCGCGTAAAAACACGTTAAATTCCGATGTATTTGTTCGGAAATTAATTATACTCACTATCGAGATAATGTTCGAGATAAATCGCTGTCGCCATGGTGACGATCTTCACTCGTTTCCAGTATGTTTTTCTCCTCCGCGAGCCCGCGTGAGGTGGAACAACATTGGCATGTCATGAATAATTAATGAGGCAGTTCTCTGCTACTGGCTGACAGGCGATGTTTTTGAATGCCGTGGTTTGATTGGTTGGCGATGGGGCTTGGCTCATTAGTGCTCTTTCGACGTCACTCTTTTTTCTTTTTTTACTCCATAATTCTAGAGAAAACAGACTGGCAGATAGAGATAACAATAAAAACATTAATATAATTAATTGTAATAAATTCAATAAAAAAAAAGAAGATTATACTATTTTATCCCCTAGCATTAATAATCAAATATAGTATTTTTTTTTTTTTTACATTTAAAAATTATATAATATTATCCAATATATAATAACGGAATGGTGATAAAACATTTATATTAGTAATATAAGCGCTTTTGAAGAAATATTATTAATGTTATATATATTCCAAATAATATGTACTTTTCATTCTATCATATTAATAATCAAACACAAATAAATATCAAACGTATATAATATTAATAATCAAATAAATTATTTATTTTTTAGAACTTCAATAATTTAATGTAACAGTGAAATATTATATTTAATATATTAATTTAATCTACATTGATATGAATCATTTAAAAAAAACATATTAATAAATAATTCGTTTACATGATTAAAATAAATATTATTAATATAATACTTATTCCATATCATTTGGAACTTTTATTCTATCATATTAATAATCAAGTACAATATCAAAAGTATATATCATATTTTATGAAATTATTTATTTTTTAGAATACGTCAATAATTTAACGTAGCAGTAAAATATTACATTTAATACATCCATTTAATTTACATTAATATCAGTAATTAAAACATTTTTAAAAAAGTAATAAAAATAAAAATACATTAATATTAATAACTTGAATACACTATCAACGTAATATTTATTCATTATAATATGAAACATTTATTCTGTATTTTTAATATCCAAATGCGTAAATACATATGTACAATAATAACACATTATGCAAACATACAATAATAATCAGATGCCCACGTGACCTCTGTGCTGTAACCCGGAAGCACTGTGCGTGTGTTGTTTTCGTTTTGAGACTTTCCTACTTCAAGACCACGTGCGTTTTATCTGTCACTTTTAATATTTACATGTACTTCTCACTGTCTCAATCGATCGGTACATTACATTCATATACATATTAATAAGGCGTATACATATTAACAAGTCCGACTTTAACAGTGAAATCTATGCGCAACAGGACTTTTTTTTTTTTTTTTTAGTCATGTGTTGAATTCGATGGACTCATCATCATCATCATCAGAAGAGAATAACGATGCGGACCTGCAGTCTCAGGTATACATGACTCGTGTTATTAATCTGTCGTATGATGGCGTGATGCGCTGAGCGGATGTTTATGGCACAGATCGAGGAGATCGAGGCGCTGTCCTCCATCTATGGCGAGGAGTGGTGTGTGATCGATGAAGCGTCGAGAGTGTTCTGCATCAGAATCTCAGATGACACCCAGAAGCCCACGTGGACGGTGTGCCTACAGGTAATATGCGAAACATACATCGAACTTATGAATATGCTAATGCATTCATGAATATTAAATAGGGCTGTGAAGCGATCAATCGCGTCCAAAATAAAAGTTTGTGTTTACATAATATATATTGGTGTACTGTGTATAATTATTTTGTATATATAAATACACATACATGCATGTATATATTTAAGAAAATGTGTTATTTATATATAAAATATTTATATATAATAGAAATATATATATATATATATATATATATATATATATATATATATATATATATATATACATGCAATTATTTCAAAAATGCATGCGTGTGTGTGTGTGTGTGTGTGTGTGTGTGTGTGTGTACAGGTGAAACTTAAAAAAATTTGAACATGGTTAATTTATTTCAGTAATTCAACTTAAAAGGTAACATTTATATATTATATAGACTCATTACATGCAAAGTGAGATATTTCAAGCCTTTATTTGTTATAATTATGATGATTATGGCTTACAGCTTATGAAAACCTTTTCACAATATGCAAATGTTTTTAAGTTTCACCTATAAACACACACACACACACACACACACACACACACACACACACATGCATATATTTTAGAAATATTTGCATGTATATTTTGTATGTATATATATATATATATATATATATATATTTATATTATATACAAATATTTTATATAAATAACTAGAGCTGTAAACGATTAAACGCGATTAATCGAATCCAAAATAAAAGTTTGTGTTTACATAATATGTGTGTGTGTACTGTGTATAATTATTTTGTATATATAAATACACACACATGCATGTATATATTTGAGAAATATTTGCATTTATATACTGCATATATATTTTTATATGATTTATATTATATATAAGTAGAACTATTTTATATATAAATAACACATTTTTCTTAAATACATACAGTACATGCATGTGTGTGTGTGTGTATTTATATACAGTATACAAAATAATTATACACAGCACACACACATATATTATGTAAACACAAACTTTTATCTTGAATTCGATTAATCGTTTACAGCCCTATAAATAACACATTTTCTTAAATATATGTGTGTGTGTGTATAGAGGTGAAACTTAAAAAAAATATATTATTGTGAAATATACACAATACACACATATATTATGTAAACACAACTTAATTTCGGATGCGATTAATCGTTGCCCAGCACTAATATTAAACGTATGTTAATGTTTGTTTGAAGATCATACTTCCTCCAGATTACCCGAGCTCAGCGCCGCCGATATATCAGATCAAGTATGTTTAATAACTCCTCTCAGCGCGGATAATACAGAAGTGTGAGTAAACGTGCAGTGACGTGTGTGTGTGTGTGTGTGTGCGTGTGTGTTGCTCCTGCAGCGCGGCGTGGCTCCGGGGACCCGACAGACGGACCCTGTCCAACAGTCTAGAGGAGCTGTATGTGTGAGTGTGTGTCACGTCACTATCAGATCAGTGTGTCTGTGCGGATATGAAATATGAAATATGATTGTGTTGTTTAGGGAGAACACTGGGGAGAATATCCTGTACCTCTGGGTGGAGAAAATAAGGGAATTCCTCGCAGAAAAATCACACAGTACAGGTAAGATTGGAGAATATGTCTAGATATTAACTATATATATATATCATCAAATCATCAGAGTGATTTCTGGAGGATCATGTGACACTGAAGACTGGAGTTATGATGCTTTGATCACAGGAATACATTACACGTTACTATATACTATAGAAAGTTCAAGAGAACAGCATTAATCATTACATAGAAAATTATTTATTAAAAAATTATTTAAAATTGTAATAATATTTCACAATTTTTACTGTTTAGAGACAAAAAATTTACCGATCCCAAACTTTTGAACGGCAGTATATATATATACTGATTATAAATAACGATTAATCGCGATTAATCGAAATCCAAAATAAAAGTTTGTGTTTACATAATATATGTGTGTGTGCTGTGTGTAATTATTTTGTATATATAAATACACACACACACATGCATGTATATATTTAAGAAAAATTTGTTATTTATATATAAAATAGTTATATTTATATATAATATAAATCATATAAAAATATATATGCATTATATAAATGCAAATATTTCTCAAATATATACATGCGTGTGTGTGTGTGTGTGTATTTATATATACAAAATAATTACACACAGCACACACACATATATTATGTAAACACAAACTTTTATTTTATATTTTATATTACCATTCAAAAGTTTGGGTTGCTAAGATTCTCTTTTGCTTACCAATTATTTGATCAAAACTACAGTAAAAATTGTGAATTATTATTATTATTTCAACTTACTGTTATTTATTTCTTTTATTAATTTACTGTAATTTATTCCTGTGATCAAAGCTGAATGTTCAGCATCATTACTCCAGTCTTCAGAGTCACATGATCCTCCAGAAATCAGTGTAATATGATCCTCAAGACACATTTATGATTATTATCAGTGTTGAAACGGTCGTGCTGCTTCATATGATTGTTTTCAGGATTATTTGATGCATAGAGAGTTAAAAATCACAGCATTTATTTGAGCTCGAAACCCTTTGTGACACTATAAATGTCTTTACTGTCACTTATGATCAATTTAATGACCCTGATGAATAAAAGTATTGATGACTTACGCGCTAACTTTTCCACAAATTTAATTTATTTAATGTATTTCATAACTTATATTGGTCATACTTTAGATTAGGGTCCAATTCTCACTATTAACTATGACTTTTGCCTCAATAAACTCATAATTACTGCTTATTAATAGTTAGTAAGGTACTACTATGCATGTATGAATCATGCAGAATAAAGCATTAATATGTGCTTTATAAGAACTATAATATCCTAGTAATATGCATGATAATACGTAACTACGGTAGTTAATAGTGAGGATTGGACCTGAAACTAAAGTGTTAGCATCATATTTAGCATAAACGTTTAGTTTGTTATATATAAACTGCTTTTCCAGAGTAATGTGCCGATAGTAAGACCTCAATGCTGTGAGAATAATGATCAGCCTGGACAAATAACGGTAGTTTGCTGTTATAATAATGATAATTCAGCATTAAAAGTGTCTTTTCTGAAGTATGGGATTGATGTTTGACACATAAACCAGTTTTTATCAGCCTAGCTGGTTTATATTCATGATTTATATTCATAATTCTCCTAATAGTGAGTTGCAGGAGCCTGTCTGTGATCGTGTGTTGTACACTAGGGGGCAGTAAATGGACACACCGTTTGTCTCTTCTGAAATGTTTTATGAGGATGCTCAGAATCAGTGTTTATTATGCAAGATTGATGCATATCTGAAGTCTGTACAAATAGATCTATGTCTTGGGTTAGCAGTGAAGTCAGGAATACACACTACCAGTCAAAGCGTTGGGAGATTTTCACGTTTTAAAGTCTCTTCTGCTCACCAAAGCTGCATTTATTTGATTAAAAATACAAAAAAAAAAACAGTAATATTGTGAAATATTATTATTATTTTAACTAACCGTTTTCTATGTGAATATACAGTAAAGTGTAATTTATTCCTGTGATCAAAGCTGAATGTTCAGCATCATTACTCCAGTCTTCAGTGTCACATGATCCTCCAGAAATCAGTGTAATATGATGATCTGATGATCAAGAAACATTTATGATTATTATCAGTGTTGAAAACTGTTTATTTCAGGATTATTTGATGAATAGAAAGTTCAAGAGAACAGCATTTATCTGAAATATAAATATTTTGTAACATTAAACACAAAAGTTTTAGGGTCAGAAAGAATTTGTATACATTTTTTTGGGAAATAAAATTAATTCATACTTTTATTAATCAAGGATGGATTAAATTGATCAAAAGAAAGTGACAGTAAAGACATTTAAAATGTTATATTTCAGATTAATGCAGTTCTTTTTAACTTTCTGTTCATCAAAGAATCCTGAAAAAAAAATTCAACACTGATAATAATCATAAATGTTTATTGAGCATCAAATCATCATATTATACTGATTTCTGAAGGATCGTGTGAGACTGTATATGAAATTATTATAATATTTCACTTTTTTTTCTTTGTATTTTTAATTAGGGATGTAAACGATTAATCGCGATTAATCGAAATCCAAAATAAATGTTTTACATAATATATGTGTGTATAATTCTTTTGTATATATAAATACACACACATGCATGTATATATTTAAGAAAAAAATATTTATTTATTTATATATAAAATAGTTATATTTATATTTAATATAAATCATATAAAAATATATATGCATTATATAAATGCAAATATTTCTCAAATATATACATGCATGTGTGTGTGTGTATTTATATAATATACAAAATAATTATACACAGCACACAAATATATATTATTTAAACACTAACTTTTATTTTGGGTTTCGATTAATCGTGATTAATCGTTTACAGCCCGATTTTTAATCAAATAGATGCAGCGTTGTTGAGCAGAAGAGACTTCTTTTACAATCATGAAACTCTTGACTGGTAGTGTCCCTGTAGTGTTAAACGCAGCAATGCTAATCATTATTCGCTAATCTCCTCCGCGCTCTTCATTTGTAATGTGGTCTCGTGAAGCAAGTGTTGGTTTAAAAGAATAGGCTGTACGCACTTTGCTGCGAGTGCATTGGCTAGAGAGCAGATGTGTGTGTGTGTGTGTGTGTGTGTGTGTGTGTGTGTGTGTGTGTGTGTGTGTGTGTGTGTGTGTGTGTGTGTGTGTGTGTGTGTGACAGCACAAGCCGTCTGCACATCACAGGCACAGGAATGAGCTTCTGGTTCGTCTCGGCACCCGGCGCTCCTTCTCTCGGCTAATTGCCCGTCGTGTTAAAGCCACGCTCGGGTTTGTTGTGTTTCCTTGGCTTTTTGTTTTGAGAAACACGAGGAAACATTGTGTCCTGGAAAGATGATAATGTGTGTATAAAGCCAACTCGGGAATGAGAGTTTCACGCTGTCCTTTATTCCCTCCGGTTTGAAGGAACACAGCGTTCCAGCGGCAGACGGAGATTACACATGAGTTTCTGTACGCTGGACGTGGAGGAATGGGCTGTGGTTTGAGGAGAAGAGCAGGCACACTGCGTTCTCTGCGGAGATGTAGGCTTGAAGCAGGTGCACGAGGCCCGCCGGCAATCAGGTACACGGCCTGTCATTAGCCGGCGCGTAATACACCCTTCAGCTCGGGGAAAGCTGCCTCTTCTGATTGTTCGAAGCTGGCAGGAGCATCTCAATAACCTGGAAGTTGTAAAAACTATTGCATAATCCCGCTGTAAATGCTGGCGGAGTCAAGAGATTGCGCTCGGAGATATTCACAGCTATTCGTTTAGCTGGAAGCGGCTTCACAAGCCATTTATCATGTATATCACAGAGGAGATATGAAAAATGTTTTTTCGTCCATACAATGAAAGTCAATGGGGTCCAAAGTCGTTCGGTTTCGCAGCGTTCTATGCAATATCTTCTTTTGTGTTCCGCAGAACAACGTTATTCTGGTTTTGGGGTGACGTTTGTTCATTTTGCTGATGCTTTTATCAAACGCGGCTCAAAAACCTGTCAAATGAACCCAGTGACAACAAAATCCACCTTTGCAGAGGAAACACAGACTACATCTGAAGCGGATTTAGGTGCGTTTACACTGACTGTTTAATGCAGATCAGAGGGACATGAACGCATGTAGCAATAATGTTTTGATGTTTTACACATAAAACGTTGAGTATTAAAGATACTTTAAATGTGAAATTAAAACCGCCAGTAAGTGGCAACGAGTTAACCGTTTTAATGAGTTTTAACCGATTCATTCAAACTGCTGATTCATCCAGGAACGAAGCATTTGACTGTCTTAATGAGTGAGTCATTGAATCATTCATTCAACCGATTCATTCAAACTGCTGATTCATTCAGGAACGAAGCATTTGACTGTCTTAATGAGTGAGTCATTGAATCATTCATTCAACCGATTCATTCAAACTGCTGATTCATTCAGGAACGAAGCATTTGACTGTCTTAATGAGTGAGTGAGTCATTCATTCAACCGATTCATTCAAACTGCTGATTCATTCAGTAACGAAGCTTTTGACTGTCTTAATGAGTGAGTAATTGAATCATTCATTCAACCGATTCATTCAAACTGCTGATTCATTCAGGAACGAAGCATTTGACTGTCTTAATGAGTGAGTGAGTCATTCATTCAACCGATTCATTCAAACTGCTGATTCATTCAGGAACGAAGCATTTGACTGTCTTAATGAGTGAGTGAGTCATTCATTCAACCGATTCATTCAAACTGCTGATTCATTCAGTAACGAAGCTTTTGACTGTCTTAATGAGTGAGTAATTGAATCATTCATTCAACCATTCATTCAAACTGCTGATTCATTCAGGAACAAAGCTTTTGACTGTCTTAATGAGTGAGTCATTGAATCATTCATTCAACCGATTCATTCAAACTGCTGATTCATTCAGGAACGAAGCATTTGACTGTCTTAATGAGTGAGTCATTCATTCAACCAATTCATTCAAACTGCTGATTCATTCAGGAATGAAGCATTTGACTGTCTTAATGAGTGAGTCATTGAATCATTCATTCAACCGATTCATTCAAACTGCTGATTCATTCAGGAACGAAGCATTTGACTGTCTTAATGAGTTAGTCATTCATTCAACCGATTCATTCAAACTGCTGATTCATTCAGGAATGAAGCATTTGACTGTCTTAATGAGTGAGTCATTGAATCATTTATTCAACCGATTCATTCAAACTGCTGATTCATTCAGGAACGAAGCATTTGACTGTCTTAATGAGTGAGTCATTGAATCATTCATTCAACCGATTCATTCAAACTGCTGATTCATTCAGGAACGAAGCATTTGACTGTCTTAATGAGTGAGTGAGTCATTCATTCAACCGATTCATTCAAACTGCTGATTCATTCAGTAACGAAGCTTTTGACTGTCTTAATGAGTGAGTAATTGAATCATTCATTCAACCGATTCATTCAAACTGCTGATTCATTCAGGAACGAAGCATTTGACTGTCTTAATGAGTGAGTGAGTCATTCATTCAACCGATTCATTCAAACTGCTGATTCATTCAGGAACGAAGCATTTGACTGTCTTAATGAGTGAGTGAGTCATTCATTCAACCGATTCATTCAAACTGCTGATTCATTCAGTAACGAAGCTTTTGACTGTCTTAATGAGTGAGTAATTGAATCATTCATTCAACCATTCATTCAAACTGCTGATTCATTCAGGAACAAAGCTTTTGACTGTCTTAATGAGTGAGTCATTGAATCATTCATTCAACCGATTCATTCAAACTGCTGATTCATTCAGGAACGAAGCATTTGACTGTCTTAATGAGTGAGTCATTCATTCAACCAATTCATTCAAACTGCTGATTCATTCAGGAATGAAGCATTTGACTGTCTTAATGAGTGAGTCATTGAATCATTCATTCAACCGATTCATTCAAACTGCTGATTCATTCAGGAACGAAGCATTTGACTGTCTTAATGAGTTAGTCATTCATTCAACCGATTCATTCAAACTGCTGATTCATTCAGGAATGAAGCATTTGACTGTCTTAATGAGTGAGTCATTGAATCATTTATTCAACCGATTCATTCAAACTGCTGATTCATTCAGGAACGAAGCATTTGACTGTCTTAATGAGTGAGTCATTGAATCATTTATTCAGTAATGAAACACCGCTGTGTGTCACTCAGATATGCAAAACAGTCAAGACAATCATTGTGTGTCATTGTGACAGTCAATGCACTCTTTGTGTGATATTAACTATATGAAATGATATAAACATAAAAGACATACAGAGATATTTTCTTGAATATTCAGGGCATTTCAACAGAGCACATCTCTAGGTGTGTTTTTGTTAATAGTATCAGTCTCGATAAAGTCAGATCGCACATCAGTAAAACAACAATCATGATATTATCGTAGACGATATATATCACACACAAAAGTATATCACAAAGGAAGATCATTTAAAGAATGTTTATTTCGTCCATACAATGAAAGTCAATGGGGTCCAAAGTCCTTCGGTTCCCAACGTTTTACAAAACATCTAACGTCATAGAAGTTTGTAAAACCAAAGTGGTTGTGGGTAACACCAGTTTACTGACGTCACGATAGAAATAACCCTGGAGATACCGAGTGACGCTTGACAGGACCTCCACACCTAATAATACTAATAATAATAATAATAATAATAATATCCACGAGTCCGATCTCTATCCCCCCCAGCATATTGAACATCTTGCGAATGGTCGCATGCTGGGGAAACGTTGGGATGCTTTTCACATGAGTCGCTCATTCTCAGAGTCATTTCTCCTGATTATCCGCCTCAAATCTCTCCTGCCTTTGAACATAATGTTTGCCAAAATTATTGCACGCCGGATATTGGATCCAAGCCTTTGATCTGGCGCCTGGATAAAGTCGGATTGTTTGGATAAAATGAACTGTCGCGGGCAGAGGTAGATGTGTTTTTAAGAGCGCTCCTTCTCTCTCGCTGGCACAGAGATCTAATCGTAATCGATGAAAAGACTCGCGCTGCCTTGACAGAACCTGTTAATCTCTTCCTCGAGCGGCCCGTGAGGTCAGTGCCACGTCCAGCGCTGACCCTGATGGGTTTCCACACTCGGCTCTTTTCAGAGGGTGGAGAAAATCTTATTCCTAAAAGGAAGGAGTTCGCTTGGTCTTGCTCTGTTGCTTACATTTTTTTGCACTCTAAGGTTGTTTATCTGTGGCGTTTTTTTTGACACTTAAAATGTCCCTATTACCTGATATCACACAGCGCCCTGAGGAACCACACTCTCCATGATAGCCCTCGGCTGTGTGAAGACTCTGAGTGCTGGTTTATTTCTGGCTCAATCAAAAACTGTGGAGGCGGTGTCGGCCTATCAATCATTTTTGTGTGTTGAGGATTGGCTGTCGTGTTCTGGAAGGAGGATAGTCCAAAAACTATCCAGTTTTTTTGTGGTCTTTTTCTGTTGTTTCTGAGATAGTATTTATCATATAGCCAGGGTTTGAAATTCACAACCCACCAAATGCGTGTAAAAATGAACTGTCGAACGCTGTCGAATCACGAGCCAGTTTGGCGTGTTGTTAATATGTTCACTCACTTTGCTGTGGGAGTTCGTGTAAGACAAATCTGCACAGATTTAGCGCTAATACTGAACATCATGATATATTAAATACAGCTATTGCACAGAATCTGCTCATATCTGCTCACTTGAACACACACGCCACTACACAACACATAACAGCGCTTGCTCATTTGCATTGAAGCAATAGTGAAGATTAAAAAGCATTTGGTGAACAGAAAAGATTGTTATTTTCCAACATCCTACATTTTTCTGATGTTCTTTGTCCTGTATTATTGATCTGTCCTCCTAAAATATATTTTTGGTGAAAAGGATTTAAGAGAAAGAGCAGATGCTGGATGACAGGATTTTGTTTGAATAAGAAATGAATATAGGCTATGAAATCCAAATTGTATTATGTATATATAAGAAAAAAGGGGAAATAAACCAGATGGACTACGTCACAGCTTATACTGTATAGGCCTATATGTATAGCTTTAACGTTGTGGTTTATTTATTTATTTATCCCCCTTTTCTTTATTTTTTTGGCTAGTAGAAGTCCTGAATGGCCGGTAACTTTTTTAGCAGCCAAATTGGCCGGTGAGTGAAAAAGGTCATTTTGTTTTTAGCCCTTACGGTTCAAAAGTACAACTGCATATAATTGATCTATTGGTAAGCCCCTCCCCTCAAACGCAGATGAGCCAATGGCAGTCGAGTATCAGTTGCATGGGGAACTCTGACATCATCTTTAGGTTCCAGCGCCAGAGAGAAACATGGGAAGATCCGAAGCTCTCATCGTTTTGATGGTGTTTATGCTACAAACTTGGTAAAACTTGGTTAAACTTGGTAAAACTTGGTAAAACTTTGTAAAACTTTGTAAAACTTTGTAAAACTTTGTAAAACTTGGTCAAATTTGGTTTAACTTAGTAAAACTTGGTCACAATTGGTTAAACTGGGTCACAATTGGTTAAACTTGGTCAAACTTGGTAAAACTTGGTTAAACTTGGTCAAACTTGGTCAAATTAGGTTAAACTTGGTCAAACTTGGTCAAATTTAGTTAAACTTGGTCAAATTTGGTTAAACTTGGTTAAACTTGGTCAAATTTGGTTAAACTTGGTAAAACTTGGTAAAACTTTGTAAAACTTGGTCAAATTTGGTTTAACTTAGTAAAACTTGGTCACAATTGGTTAAACTGGGTCACAATTGGTTAAACTTGGTCAAACTTGGTAAAACTTGGTTAAACTTGGTCAAACTTGGTCAAATTAGGTTAAACTTGGTCAAATTTAGTTAAACTTGGTTAAACTTGGTCAAATTTGGTTAAACTTGGTTAAACTTGGTCAAATTTGGTTAAACTTGGTAAAACTTTGTAAAACTTGGTCAAATTTGGTTTAACTTAGTAAAACTTGGTCACAATTGGTTAAACTGGGTCACAATTGGTTAAACTTGGTCAAACTTGGTAAAACTTGGTTAAACTTGGTCAAACTTGGTCAAATTAGGTTAAACTTGGTCAAACTTGGTCAAATTTAGTTAAACTTGGTCAAATTTGGTTAAACTTGGTTAAACTTGGTCAAACTTGGTCAAATTTAGTTAAACTTGGTTAAACTTGGTCAAATTAGGTTAAACTTGGTCAAACTTGGTCAAATTTAGTTAAACTTGGTTAAACTTGGTCAAACTTGGTCAAACGATGTGCTTGGGGTACTTGTAACACTGATTCCAGGTATCCTGAGAGGATGAGCAATGGAATTGAAATGGAACAAAATGTCTGCTTTGGATTGAGCTGTGAATTAATCCAATGATGTGAGACAGTAACCTGGTTGACCCGAGTACCAATGACCAAAACGTTCATCTTCTGGTTGTCATACTCTCATTACAACTTTAACTTTAACTTTAACTTTAATTTAACTTACAATTAAAGTTGATGCTAACGTACAAACCTAAATAGCTAACTGTTCTCACGTCATGTACAGTGTAGGTCAAAAACACACAAACGAAGGTCTACATTTCAGTCCGTATTAAACTGGTTAAATGTGCATTAATTTAATCTTACCCTTAACCAAATTAATATATTTATTTTTAAATCTTTAATATATCCCTCCATGGCATTTTTAAGTCCCACATGAATGCTCCTCGACGAGAGGTGGTCCTTCTGTGTCCAAAATTGATCAAAAACATCTTGGGACGAGGTTTTTCACTCATTGTAAGACAGTTAGCAACTAACTCCGTTTGTTTGTCCGAGTTAGCAACAGTAACTAAGGGGGGCGGGTCTTACCGATAGGTAAATTCCCGTTAGCATCCCATAATCAGCCCATAATTGCAAAGTCTTTGATTTGTAGTTCTGTCTCCCAGTAACATGCCACGATTTAAATTAGCCATCGGTGATGTGTAAACCAATATGCAAAACAATTCTTACAATGAATCTACAAATAACATCAATTGGTTATCAATTTTAATTAGTACTTGTTCCATACAGTGTGTAATTTACACGTGTCATCACAAACCGCCAGACCGTAGTCCACTTCAGAAACGCGGCCGTATAAATCCTTTAAAAGCTATTGTTTCTGACGGACAGCTCTCCCACGCCTTTTGCTGAATGTGATAATTGCGATTTGAATTATGTATGTATGTCAACGGTTTTAATATGCAAATGCATTTCCATGAATGGCGTGCTTGAGAGGGAAATGGATCTCCAACTGAATGCAGGGGAAAAAAAATGGAAATGGGCGCGTGACTAGCCGTCCTGTTCGTTAGCCAAGTCCCATTAATTATTTTAAGTCTCGCACGAGTCTTTGGAAAGGTGCCACACTCCATAAACTCAGATGCGGTTCGAGAGGGACACTCAATTACTGGCGAACGTATCTTCATTACAACCTTTTAATAGAAACTAAATTACAGACTGAAGTTCGATTGATAAGTCTGTTCAAGGTGACAGAATTAAAGGACGGTAATCAGGACATAATCACAGTGATAGTGCGCTTAACCAGTCCTTCTGATTTGACCTTCACCCGTCTGTAGCCGTTCTGTACGTTGAGTCTCGACACCTACACTTACAAGACACTTCCCTGCTGGCAAAATCAATCTGGAGGTGCGGTGCAGACGGTAATGCACTGCATGAGCGCCGATGAGAAACCATCAGGACTGAGACTCCGTGTCCTCGGGGGGAATGACTGACAGCAGTGTGCGCAGGTTTGCTGGACTAAACACACCTTTGTCCGGGCAATTAGATTGTTTGGGTTTATAGTCCCCCTCCCTTTAGTCAATCGTTTATCCTGTAAAGGGGTCATCGGATGCAAAATTCACTTTATATGGTGTTTTGCGTATAAATGTGTCTTTGCAGTGTGTGGACATAACCTCCATACAATGAAAAAAATCCATTCACTCCTTTTTTTTAATCTTCAAAAAGCCTAAACACTCTCAATAATCAAGCCGTTTGGATTTTCTGAGTAATATGATGTCATCATACTCCGCCCACGACCGCTGACGGATCGTCCCGTATTAGCATATTTCCTGTATTTTCTGGCCTCAGCCAATCGACACCCCCCATGGAAGAGAGAGAGAGAGAGAGAGAGAGAGAGAGGTGGGGGGTGGGGGGGTTTGAGCAGTTGCTCATTATCATTTAAAGAGACATGCACCTGAACGTGTCGCTGTGAACAGAGCTGTGTTTGAGGAGGTAAAGGCTGTTGTTTTACACAACAATTGAGGAATTTTAACCAAAGTTACAAACTTAACATGAACACCCTAAAGAATCACACACACTTGTGGAAAATGGGCATCCGATGACCCCTTTAAAACTCATCTTCAATCAACAAAATTACATATTTAAATGTTTTTTCCTTGAAAAAATGCCTTAAAATAGCTTGAATGTAACTCGACACCCTTGCCTCATTTAGTATGCGTGGTTCTATGAATATGCAGATGAGCCCCGCCTCCACTCACTCACTCACTCACTCAGAGATCCACTGGTTGACGATCACACGTTGATCTGATTGGTTACAAGGTAGTGTGTGACGTCAGAAACACCAGCGATTTCAAAGCGTGTTTTTGAGACTGTCTTTGGTTCACTGCAGTTTTAAGCAGAAAATACTCAGCAATGCTGTCGACTTATGAACTTACACATGGTGTGTGTTAAAATCATATTAATAACACAACATAGACACATAAACAACATTAAAAGCTGGATTTTCACCACAGGGGGAAGTTTGCAAATTTTTAACCACCTTTGTATTGTTATAAGCTAAAAGGGGGAGATGGGGGTTCAAAATCTTTAAAAAAATTATGGGTGTTGATGTTTTTTGGGATCTCTTTTTCTCAATTTTTTTCTAGTCATGTAACACCAATTTCATACTTTTTTTTTGCATTTCTTTGAGAAATTGTTTGCATAGACAGCCAGTTCTTATCAAGAGCCCGTTGTGAATGACGCCTTTAAATTTGAAGAGAAACATAAAATAAAGGGATGTTGCTAAATAATGATAGTCTATCTGTTTCTCACACTTATCATTCTTTGCTATGCTCCTTTTGATTCTTTATTAGGCCGCCGCAGGGCACAGTTTCACGACACTAAACTCTGTTGTAAGATTCGTTGCAAATGTCAAACTAATTGATCAAAGACTTCACATATTGGCTTAGTTGTTCTCAGGCAGCAAAATCATTGCCCAATTCGTAGTATAAACCAGGCTTAAAGCCCCCCTGTGGTGAAAATCCAGCTTTTAATGTTGTTTATGTGTCTATGTGGTGTTATTAATCTGCTTTAACACACACCATGTGTAAGTTCATAAGTCGACAGCATTGTTGAGTATTTTCTGCTTAAAACTGCAGTGAACCAAAGACAGTCTCAAAAACACGCTTTGAAATCGCTGGTGTTTCTGACGTCACACACTACCTTGTAACCAATCAGATCAACGTGTGATCGTCAACCAGTGGATCTCTGAGTGAGTGAGTGAGTGGAGGCGGGGCTCATTTGCATATTCATAGAACCGCGCATACTAAACGAGGCAAGGGTGTCGAGTTACTGTACGTTCACACCGCCGTCGACTTGAGCTGCTGAAGCAAATTAATTGCATTCCCGCTTAAACCGATTGTTCGTAAATGTTTCCAATAAAAGTTGCGCTCATCCTCAAATGTGTATCACTGGATCATTGTGGATCATCGCAAGGATGTTGTGTTTGGTGCTGCTGTGCTGTATTTGCGGAGAAGACGTCGGACTCGGAGATTTTGTTTTGGTAGGAACGAAAGTTTACATCGTATGTTTCTCCGGAATCAGCCAGCGCGAAGGACGTCTATATTCCGATTGGTTGCTGGCGTTTTGTCGCTGAACCGCGTCATAGCTCATTACCATAAAGTTGAGCTACTTTCTGATTGACGCTCTGGTCGCTCAAAACGCGGCGCCGATGGATCTGATGCTCCTTGCAGCCGAGAGAAGCCAGCTTCCATTGAAAATGAATGACTTCCGCTAACTTTGGAAGCTCAAGTCGGCGGCGGTGTGAACGTACGGTTACATTCAAGTTATTTTTAGGGCATGAAGATTTTTTTTTTCAAGGAAAAAACTTTTAAACATGTCATTTTGGTGATCAAAGATGAGTTTTAAAGGACTGTAAGTGAGGTTAAACCATAAACCATAGAAAACTACGGTTTAAAATTTCATGCAGGATATCAAGTCCCATGAACTCAAGTTCTGTGTGCGGATATTACAAGGTTTGGCAAAGAACCTGCATTCAGTTTGTCAAGTTAATTGAAAGCAATTGCCGCCAGCGACCCTTGTGTTGTTTTACTACACCGGTTGTTTAACTCTCAATCTCGAGATCACGACTTCGACAGCTTGCTCGTGCCCTACAGAGAATCCGTCTTCTGAATGATTCATCAGTGTTTAGAAGACCCGAACGCCCTTGATTACCTGTTTTTGAACATCTGTCTCGTTCCAACTTGATTTCCTTTGTTTTCAAATGAACGTTTTGGATTCGCCGACTCTGCGTGTGTTTCCGAAGCCCCCATTGTTTCACGGTGATGTGCTCAGTCGTTTCTTTTCTGCACTGCGAATATTACATTAGCGATGCTAATTTGTTCCCCCCACACGTTTTGGTAAACAAACAGGCCTAAATACACACGGCTCCCGCGCGCGTCGGTGACGTCACTTCGGAAGAAGTAACTTAATCTAATATCAAACTTCAGAGGGAATGTAATTAGCGTCTTCCCTCATCAACGCAATGATTACAGGCCTAATAGTTGACGGTGTCATGAAAAGTGCCGCCTCCCTTCATACTCTGCAAACATCAGCTCTGTCTTTACAGTAATTATGTAGATGAGATGCTAGTTACAGCAGGTTGTGCGGTGAAGGCCCCTCAGAGAGATCAAAAGGTTGTTTTTTTGTATATATTTCCGCTGGGCATGAATATTCACGTCTGACACTGAGAGCTGGGGGCGTCGGGAGAAATGGAAAGCAGTCGAAGGTCGTTAAAGCTTTGGAACCAGTTTAATTTTTAGACAAGCTATAATTAAATTCCCAAATTGATTTGCCTCAAAGTAAAACGGGGAAGAAAAGCCAAGCACGCTTTGCCGGTTTCAGAGGTGTTTTCTGATGAGCTGCCTTAACTTGTTGTTTAAATATGGCTAATTCAGTGGTCAACAGGGCCGAGGCGGGGATATGTGGGCTAGGACTACATGCTTTATTCATTAAGTGCTTCATTTGGCGCGATTTCAACCCAGTACTTCTTCCCAACTAGGGGTGCAACGGATCAATAAGTGCACGGGTCGGATCATTTATGGGTTTTGGATAATTTTTCAGATCAGCAAAAATAAAAAATACAGTAGTCAACATTTGAAGTGGATCAAAACCTTCAAAGTTATACATTAATATTGAACAATACCCGTTATTGTCTTAGAACAACTTTGATGAACTTTTTTGATCCACTTCAAATGTTGACTACTGTATGTATATATATATATATATATATATATATATACACATTAACCCTAACCTTAACCCTAACCCCAGGATGCTGATATATACACTAAGAGCACCCTAGCAACCACCCCAAACGACTGACTAAATGTTAAATGATATCAGCACTCGTTACTAAAGGTTTTAATAACTTAATAGCCGCACCCTGGCAACCACTTAGGGCCCCTTAGCAACCATAAAACAACATTTACAAGCCATATTTCAGCTCTAGAAAATTGTAGAAACATGGAGTTCGGCTTTTTTGACTCATACAGTTTATGATATGATATTCAAAGACTAGTTGACAGTTCAAAAATGCCCTAGCAACCATATAAAGTACCCTAGCAACCATACAAACACATGAATAAGCCATATCTCACCACAAGATGAGTGTCTAAAGATTTTAAGAACTCTATAAAAACTCCATAGTAACCATCTGTGAGAACTACCAACCACCTAGTAACACCATAGCAACCACCAAAAATACCTTAGGAACCGCCCTGAACACCCTAGCAACTGCCTTAAAATGCCCTAGCAACAACCCAAATACCCTAACAACCACCCAGAAAACTTTAGCAATTACCTACAAACCACCCAGAAGGGGGAGGGAGTAAAACTACTAGCCTAACTGATAAAGATCAAACATTATTAAAAACAAGTGAACATTACAAGCAGAGATGAATACTGAATATTAAAGTTACAAAGTCTAACAGTAGTAGGCTATTCAGGTACAATTTTTTTTTAAATTAAGCCTAAATGTAAAATAACACTATTTGTTAATGCACTGTAGAAATTAAATATATGTTCATCTTTGTTAAAGCTGTATTTTCTTGTGTTATTAACATTAATGACACAGACAACAGCAGGAATATTAGGCTGCCGTCCCTTTAAGAGCAAATAAACTGACAAACATCCGAGAGAATACTTGCCGAGACGGGCATTTTGACATCATTGTGTGTGTGTGTGTGTGCGTGTGTGTGCGTGTGTGTGCGTGTGTGCGTCCGTTCAAGGCCATTCAGTGAGCGCTGTCTGAAAACACACTCTCTCTCTCTCTCTCTCTCTCTCTCTCTCTCTCTCTCTCTTAAAATCATGTAATCTTCAAGGTGCTTGGGAACCAAGAAAACTGCTTCCCCCTTTTAGAGTTCATTCAGATCTCAGGATATCTCTGACATTTGCACGCTGGCATTTAATCGCAATCACTTGAGTTTTCAGAAACTGGTCTCCCTCACACTTTTTGGGATATTGCAATGATATTTTAAAGAGGTTGGTTTGGCTTGATGTAAAACGTCATCTTTATGATCAAGCAGAAACCTCTGCCAACCGTCACAGAATGAGATTAATATTCATTATCCGAGGCACATCTGGCACATCTCAACAAACTTCCCGAGGACAGAGAATGTAAACGACAGATGACGAATTATGCATTCTTATATTCATAAAGCTTTAGACCTGATCAGTGAACTTATTTAGTGTTTAAGCTTTCAAATAGTGTCTCGTAAATGTCAACTAGGCGTTTAAAACCACGCCGTGCTTCTGAAGAGAGAAGGTGAGATTTATAATGCCTTCCTCCCACTTGTTCCGATGCTCCTGATGCCAAGGCCTTGAAACCTGACGGCATGCAAATGAAAATACAAATGAATTTTGAAACGTCTTTATCCAGTATAAGCCTATGTAATAGAAATGAATTCCTTGGACGAAATGTGTGGGAAAGCTGTTTTTGTCACTGCATCTTAATGCTGTACTTCAGAACAGCTGGAACGGCTGATTGCGACTTCATTTAGTTCTCATTTAGTTTCTCGTTTCAAGTTGCCAAATGACACATGGAAAATGGCTGCCGGTGATTTGAGTCGAAATGTTTCGTTTTGTGGTTTGAATAGAATGCAAAACTGTTCTTTCTAGACTTTTAAAAGTAAAAGTTCCAAAAATTATGTCATAGAATGTGTTATTTTGCAGAAGACTAACTTTTCTTCAAGAAGTGGTTGATTATGATTTGACTTTTCTAACTGTAGTTAGTGTGTAATGTTGCTGTTTGATCATAAACAACATCTGCAAAGTTATAACGCTCAAAGTTCAAAGCAAAGGGAGATATTTGCTTTTTAAGAAATCGCTTTTTAAGAACTACAACAAACGGCTGGTAGGAACTACACAAGCTTCCTCCCGGGTTAGTGACATCACAAACCCTAAAATTTACATAAACCCCGCCCCCGGAACACGATTTATAGATTATCATGACAGAATATGCTAATCAATGACTAGAAGATAACTACACATAAGCTACATAAATTCATCAACTAACCATTCAGAAATGTCCTGTTCTTCTACATGTTGTCACTTCTTCTTGAGTCTCTCCATCTTTCTGACTCCGGTTTCAACATAAAAGCCTAAAAGTTTTTGAAATTTCCAGGACACGAGCTGTTGTAGCTCCGCCCCCTGTGCCGGGAGCAGCAGCTCATTTGCATTTAAAGGAACAGACACAAAACGGTGCGCTTTTGCTCACCCTCAAAAAGTGACAACTTTAACATGCTATATAAAAATATCTGTGGGGTATTTTGAGCTAAAACTTCACACACACACTCTGGGGACATCAGAGATTTATTTTACATCTTGTGAAAAGGGCATTACACCAGCCCTTTAACATCTGTTGTTCACATTTTCTGTCCTCTGATGAAGTGTACTTTAGATTATAAATAAAGTGGCACATTTCTTGAGATCCTGAAACAGTGGTGAAGCCCTTGCTGAAGAAACCAAACTCAGACCCGACAGTCCTGGCTAATTTCAGGCCGATGTCCCATCTTTCATCATTTATGTACATTTTTAAAATGTATTTTATTAGAAAAAGTAGTTTTCTATCTATTACACAATTTCTTTAGAATGACTTAAGATTTTCAAAACTTACCAGTCTGGTTTTACACCTTTTGACTGTGATAGCCCACGTGAACGTTTTTAATGACTTGCTATTAATAGGTTGAGCTAAACTAGTACTATCTAATTGTGTAGTTAAATTTAACAGCTGACAGATATTCAACATAATTCATGTGTGAGACAGTCTAACAGAAGGATGGACAAAACCAGTCAAATATCACCTGATTTGATAACTCAGAGTTATTGTCATGTTTTATTACCATTTTCTAAACTATAGCAAATAAACTGTGATAAGGAGAGAAATGTTGAAGGTGTCTGAATACATTTTGGTTTGACTGTAGATCGCACTGTGCTGTATGTGACGACCCAGGGGAATACCCTGAAGTGGTTAAAGTTTTATTGAGACTGATATTGGTGAATATTAGTGCCTGTTTCTCTAGATCAGCACCTCTTACTTGTGGTGTGCCTCAAGGCTCGATCCTTGGCCCTAGTTTGTTCTCACTTAACATGCTCCCACTGGGCTCTATTTTTAAGGAGAACAACATTGTGTTGCACTGTTTTGTGGACGATATAGAGCTTTATTTGCTGCTGACACATAAAAATGACTTGGAACCTGGAAGGCTTCAAATGTCTTACACCGTGTCCTAACTACATGTGACGCGCGATAAAATGCTTTCCATGTTAATCAGAGTTTTTGTTCTAACCAGCCGCGATGACTATTTTAGAAACGGTTTCTATTTTTCTGCGACGTCGCGCTGGAGCAACAAACACAAAGTGTGGCATTGATAATCTCAGGCACTGTTTATGTGCTTTATTTAATGTTAAAAGCGTGTCATGTGACTCTGAATATCATTTAGTGCTCCAGCTTTGTAGCTGTAAAAGCAACAATGGATAATTCACCTCAGATCTTGAAATTAAACAAATGGAAACAAGAACGTTTAAACTGTGAACAAACAAGTGTATTCTTTGGCAAAGATTATTTTAGTAAACTCAGCAGCCTATGTATTTTTAATAATGTTCAAATGGTGTAATATTTGTGAATTTGATTATGTACTTGACTGCCGTCAGGATTACTCTCTAGCGCTGTGCACTCACAGAGACTCCGCCCACACGCTGTTCTGATTGGCTGTGGGTTTTGATTGATTTTGACGTATCTCTCAGTCGCGTCTAGTGTGGACAGACAAATTATTTGTCGCTGGAATCTTATCGCATCTGGTTAAGACGCGGTGTTGTTACACTTAAATGAAAGTAAGGTGTATATTATTGTTTTTGGCCTTAGTGAAGTACATCGGATACAGATTTGAACCCTTGTCATGTGAGCATATTGACAGCTCCCTCAAGTTGGATAAACTGATTAATTCCATTAAGTCTTGTGTAATTTAGCCAAGATGAAATCATGTTTGGCGCTTAAAAGTCTTGAAATTGCGGTCCATGCTTTGATCTCCTCAAGACTTGATTATTGCAATGCACACTCTACAAGGGAATTAGTCAGTCATCCGTTTCTCCTCTGCAGAAAGTTCAAAGGGCTCTCGATGGGTATTACAAAACGAGAACATATCACGCCCACCTTGGTTTCACTGCACTGGCTTCTGTGCGTTACAGAGCTGATTTTAAACGCATTTTATTCGTATAAAAACACTTGAATGGTCTCGCACCATCCTATCATGTGTGTTATTGTGGTGTGATGTATGTTATTTTACACATGATGTAAAGCACATTGGTCAACATGTGTTGTTTTACCAAGTAAAGTGGCATTGACACTGTGAAGAACAATCTAAAGAACCAATGGAAAGGTTCAATGGATGTTCTTCATGAAACCACATATATACCAATAAAGAACCTTTCATTTTTGTATAGAGTCTAGATTGTTGCATTCAACATTTTACACATTCATATATTTTTGTTCTGCTCATGTTTCATTGGAATTTTTCCATTTTTATGTTATTAGATATTTTTCTCTTGATGGGAGTGCTTGAACGTGCCCTTTGACCCTTCGGATTCTTTTAAGTGTGTGCCGTATTAAAAGAGACGTTCAGGATTATTTGCTGATTAATAAAGGAATCTCGGGAAGGGGATGTCACTGACCTTTCATTATTTACACTCATCTCAAAACATCTTTATTTTAATCATTAAACCGTTTTCTGAGACTCAAATGTCTTGCGTGCTTCAGCGCGTGTCCTTGTGTAATTGATTGAAATGTGCAATGGTTTGTTCAATGATTAGGTTACGCCGCTCTTCATCTGTCTGCGCTCGTCTCTGTTTTCAGAAGGACCCGGAACGGGGAAGACGATGACGACGGAGGAAGAAGAGCACGACTACGACGATCTTCCGGATTACAGCGTTGTAAAACTGGCCAATCAGGCAGCTCCGCTCTTCTCCCACGCTCCCGATGGTGCGTCCCAGCTTCCGCTGTTCATTCAACATGTCCTATTGAGAATCTGCCGTTAAACACTAGTTCTCGTTCACTAATAATTGACGCCTAATTTACAACATGTGCATGTGCACTTGAGTCTGTTCTTAACCTTGTTCTGATTTTAATGAATTTGAGTATTGTAAATGAGAGACAGTTTGCCCAAGGTTAGTCATTTGCATACATCCTTTACAGCCTTTCATCAGTCTCAGCAAACATACGAGTCTCTCTAAAGACATTCATCAAAATCCTTGATCAATGCCAAGCGTGCCATTCTCAAACCTCTTCAGGCACAGTACACACACACACACACACACAGACACACACACACACACACACACACACACACACACACACACACACACACACACACACACACACACACACACACACACACACACACACACACACACACACACACACACACACACACACACACACACACACACACACACACACACACACAGAGAAGCCTCTAATGCAGCTTGACTTAGTCTGTCACTCACTGTCAATTATGTAAGATGAATAATATAAGATGAAATATCTCTGTAATGTTTGCACGTTTGTAAGGCCACTCACAGTAATTGTCTACGTGTGGTAGAGTTGCACGATTTTGAATAAATTATGAATCACGATTTTTTTGTTTCAAACAGAGATCTCGATTCTCCCATGATTCTGCAAAGACAACTAAACAAACTAAGATGTGATTTACTAACTAGAGGTTCTGACAAAATCTCAATTGACCGTTCACAAAGTCCCGCCCCCCTTAGTTACTGTCGCTATGCCTGACAAGCCACGCCTCTCTCACACACACACACACACACACCATGTTCTCACACAGTGAGAAATACATCGCAGAGCAGAGATGAGACTGACAACACACTGACAGACAAAGACCAGGCTACTTTTGATATTAAACGTATTAAACAAAGTCTCACCTTTCAAATTTGGTCATTTTTTAAAATAAATTTAAACAATAAATACCGTTTTGTGGCGCTTTAATGTGTCGTGACCAGTGTTGGGGAAAGTTACTTTTAAAAGTAATGCATTACAATATTGCATTACTCCCTTAAAATGTAACTAATTGCATTACTTAGTTACTTTTTTATAAAAAATAATGCGTTGCGTTACTTTTGCGTTACTTTTTTCTGTTTTTTTATAACACAAAAAAGTTCTATTTTTGGGCAAATGTAAAGACCCTTTCACACCAAAAGTGAAATAATAATCCTCAGGCTGAAGGACATGTGTACAGTAGAGGAAAGCAAACCTTTCTATCTATCTATAGTCATTTCTGCTTATTAAACTGAATCATCGAAGGTCAGAAGCAAGTACATTGGTCAATAAAGTGAGATTAAATGCATACAAATGTATGTTTTATTTAACATATTTAGTTATTGGAGGCTTGCATAGTATTCTGATTCTGCCTTTCACAGATTTTATTCATTTTGAGAAATATAGATTTTTTTTGTGCAAGTGAGATGAGTAAATGCTCACATTTAGTCTAGAACTACAATAAACATCATGTTCAAACACACACAAACACACACACACACACACGCGCCTCTGCACTTTGATTTGTCTCAACATGAGGACAGGAGAGCTGTCAGTCAATAAATGGGAAAACAAAGTAACTTGCGGTTACTCGGATATTTTGTTGTACATTTTAAAAGTAATGCGTTACTTTATTAGTTACTTGAAAAAGTAATCTGATTACATAACTCAAGTTACTTGTAATGCATTTCCCCCGACACTGGTCGTGGCAGATCGCTGTGTCGCCTCAGTTAAAGCCGCTCGTGAACCGATCATCTCTTCCTTCTAGTTCATTTATAGCATCAAATAAACATGAATGAACATCAGAAGGAATGTTGTTTTAACCGTGGAAAGACGTCAGTACACTCCGCTTCTCAAGCTCAAATCCTCCAAACGTTAATCTACTAACTCTCCTGACTGCGTTGTCCGACAAAATGGCGGATGGCGAAGTATGATAGGGCAGATCACCTGTCAATCAAACTCCCTGCGAATGGTCAATTGCTGCAGTCTATTTAAAAAGTTTCATTAATCTGAATTATATATATTTTTTAAAACTTGGGTTTGAATGAATGATTCATCGACTCGTTCATAAATACTTGACTTTTTTGTTTCATTACTGGATGAATCAGCGTTTTTAACAAATCTCTTGATTAAATGATTCAAAGACAAATAAAAAACAGTCACTTGTCGCCACCTACTGGTGTAACGTTGTAATGATACAGTCTTTATCTAAAGCATCAAGTCATTTTCAAAAGGTGATTTACTCTAGTTGAATTGCTACTGTAGACATCAGTGTTTATATCTGAACTATACACTTTTATGCCAGTTCTTCTGTGATAATCTGAATAATTGTAAGACAGAAATAATGAAACTGTGCGGTTGAAAAGACTGTGTGTTTAGCCGCTTCATGCATGACTACTGCTCTCTCTGGATCAAACACGGATCTGAAGTTTCCGCTGGGATTTTTTCACAGGTTTAATAGACATGCAAATCGTTGTCATTTAGGAATAAGATTGCATGGGGTGTTTGAATCAAGTTCGTGATCTTTTAACAATTAATCACGCAGTTCTGACGTTTTTTAAGTTTTTTCATGAATACGGAATGAATCTTAGTACGTTATTGGTCGATTTTGCTGGTGAAAAGTGGAAAATTCTGTGCTTTTTGAGAAAGTAATAGTATTTTTGACTTTCAAAGTCTCTTCAAAGCAGCACTTGTCTTGTGTAAAGCAATCCAGTTAATTAGTAATTAGCGGCTGACCAGTCATTCAGAGGACTGATTTTATGTGGTTTTGTTGTTTGTGTTGTTGTAGATGAAGAGCTGCCGCTGATTAAACATGGAGAGACAATCACAGACAGACGGAGCACGTTCCAGCCTCATTTGGCCCCAGTGGTGACTCCTAAACAGGTGCGACTCATTACCCTCTTTATCACAGTAATATAAGATCCAAATAAACTTCTTTCTTGCCAAAGATATCAGGTCTGTAGAATGTGTGTTTGACAACAGCCGTCTCGATACCAGTGCGGCCTCTAGAGTCCTCAGTGCTCGCTCTCAGCTCTTCACTGTCCATGTCAGTGCAAACACACCTGGTGGATGGATGGGTTTATGGAAGGGTGGATGGATGGATGGATGGGTTTATGGGTTTATGGATGGATGGATGGATGGATGGATGGGTGGATGGATGGGTGGATAGATGGATGGATGGGTGGATGGATGGGTTTATGGGTTTATGGATGGATGGATGGATGGGTGGATGGATGGGTGGATAGATGGATGGATGGGTTTATGGATGGATGGATGGATGGATGGATGGGTGGGTTTATGGATGGATGGATGGGTTTATGGATGGATGGATGGGTTTATGGATGGATGGATGGATGGATGGGTGGGTTTATGGATGGATGGATGGGTTTATGGATGGATGGATGGGTTTATGGATGGATGGATGGATGGATGGGTGGGTTTATGGATGGATGGATGGGTTTATGGGTTTATGGATGGATGGATGGATGGATGGATGGGTGGGTTTATGGATGGATGGATGGGTGGGTTTATGGATGGATGGATGGATGGATGGGTTTATGGATGGATGGATGGATGGATGGGTGGGTTTATGGATGGATGGATGGGTTTATGGATGGATGGGTGGGTTTATGGGTTTATGGATGGATGGGTTTGTGGATGGATGGATGGATGGGTTTGTGGATGGATGGGTTTGTGGATGGATGGGTTTGTGGATGGATGGATGGATGGATGGGTTTATGGGTTTATGGATGGATGGATGGATGGATGGGTTTATGGAAGGATGGATGGATGGATGGATGGGTTTATGGGTTTATGGATGGATGGATGGATGGATGGGTGGATGGATGGGTGGATAGATGGATGGATGGGTGGATGGATGGGTTTATGGGTTTATGGATGGATGGATGGATGGGTGGATGGATGGGTGGATAGATGGATGGATGGGTTTATGGATGGATGGATGGATGGATGGATGGGTGGGTTTATGGATGGATGGATGGGTTTATGGATGGATGGATGGGTTTATGGATGGATGGATGGATGGATGGGTGGGTTTATGGATGGATGGATGGGTTTATGGATGGATGGATGGGTTTATGGATGGATGGATGGATGGATGGGTGGGTTTATGGATGGATGGATGGGTTTATGGGTTTATGGATGGATGGATGGATGGATGGATGGGTGGGTTTATGGATGGATGGATGGGTGGGTTTATGGATGGATGGATGGATGGATGGGTTTATGGATGGATGGATGGATGGATGGATGGGTGGGTTTATGGATGGATGGATGGGTTTATGGATGGATGGGTGGGTTTATGGGTTTATGGATGGATGGGTTTGTGGATGGATGGATGGATGGGTTTGTGGATGGATGGGTTTGTGGATGGATGGGTTTGTGGATGGATGGATGGATGGATGGGTTTATGGGTTTATGGATGGATGGATGGATGGATGGGTTTATGGAAGGATGGATGGATGGATGGATGGGTTTATGGGTTTATGGATGGATGGATGGATGGATGGGTGGATGGATGGGTGGATAGATGGATGGATGGGTGGATGGATGGGTTTATGGGTTTATGGATGGATGGATGGATGGGTGGATGGATGGGTGGATAGATGGATGGATGGGTTTATGGATGGATGGATGGATGGATGGATGGGTGGGTTTATGGATGGATGGATGGGTTTATGGATGGATGGATGGGTTTATGGATGGATGGATGGATGGATGGGTGGGTTTATGGATGGATGGATGGGTTTAT